>NW_017616846.1:1980000-2515040 GCF_001879475.1 Ipomoea nil
TATAAAACAATGTATTATGCGCCCTGGTGCACGATATAACAAATGATTTGTTCACTAGTGGGCTTCGCAAGTTCAAAATTGGAATGAACATGGACTTTGCTACGCCCAAATGTAAGACTTGGTTTTTATGTAATGACAATGGGTCATTATTTATTTGGCAAATTATACTGTGGACCATAATTCCATTATTGGAAGTATTTCTCTCTTTAATGTAAAAAAAAAAAAAAAAAAAAGAAGTTACGTTTTAATTGTAAGCTAGAATTATAAACATAAAAATGTTCCATAAACAATATTTGCAATTAAGAAAAAGAAGAATCGATCACAGCCTAACTTGGAATTGGACGGAAGAACAAGCCATTGGTCTGATCAATCACATGCAACTACAAATAGTAACACTTTTTAAAACATCATATGTTTAGTGCAATTCCTAGGAGTAAAACATTCCTATGTTTAGATTTTATTAGTGGAATAAAAGGAAATAAATGAAAATTGTTGCTCGCTCTTTTTTGAATCAATATGACACGTTAATAAACTAAACGCTATGTAAAAAATAGGAGTAAATATAATATTATTATTTTTTAAAATACTAGTTTTTGCCAATATTTTGTGGGTAATACAATACTAAATACTTTTGTTTTGATCAAGTGGCTTGTGATCTACTGATATTTGGTTGCTTCCTTATGTGGGAGGTTTGAAGTTCGAGTCTTGGTGTAAGTGTAAATTGTATATATATGTAGGTATCCCCTTCTTTTGTAATAATAAAAAAAATACCTTTGTTTTCAATATATGACGAGTTGACAACCTTGGTATTTTTTATTTTTTTTTTTAGATGTATTTGAATTTTTCGTCCTGGGTGAAAAGTTAAACCACCAAAAATAAAATTATCTACTTGTTAAAAATAAAGTACCTTTGTTTTTAATATATGACAAGTTGACAATCTTGGTTTTTTTTTTTTTTTTTTTTAAGATGTATTTGAATTTTTCGTCCTTGGTGAAAAGTTAAACCACCAAAAATAAAATAAAATTATCTACTTGTTAAAAATGAAGCATAATAGTGAGAGGGATCGTATCTGTAAGGAACGGGTGACTTACTCCTTTAAAAATAAAACACAGGTAGAACTATTAATACGGACTGGAGGGGCGGGCCAAAGCTTGCCAGTCCGCGGGCCTAGATGGGACGGGCCGAAAAGTTTGCTCCTTGGCAGACTTGGATTTTACTAGCCCAGGCCGCCCTTGGGCCCGCGGGCTAGGGGCTGCCCTGCCACACGGCAAATTATGCTGTGCATCCGTATGCACCATGCATAGTGCATACGGATGCAAAAACGACGTCGTTGTAATAAAACGCGCATCTCTTCTTAAAAAAAAAAATCAGGTTCGATTCCCAGCAACAACATATGAACTAAAATTCCATAATCAATGAACTATAATTCCATAATAAATGAACTATAATTCCATAATCGATGAACTATAATTCCATAATCGATGAACTATAATTCCATAATCTAATCTATGAACTAAAAATTCCAGAATGAATGAACTAAAATTCCATAATCTATAAACTAAAATTTCAGAATCGATGAACTACAATTTCATAATCGATGAACTATAATTCCATAATCAATGAACTATAATTCCATAATCTATGAACTAAAATTCCAGAATGAATGAACAATATAATGTTGTTGCTGGGAATCGAACCTGAATTTTTTTTAAAGGGGAGACGCGCGTTTTTTAATAAAACGACGTCGTTTTGGCATCCGTATGCACCATGCATGGTGCATACGGATGCACAGCATAACTATCCCTGCCACACACCCCCCTTTTTGTTTTTGTTTTTGTTTTGTTTTTTTGTTTTTTTTTTTTGTTTTTTTTTTTGTTTTTGTTTTTGTTTTTTTTTTTTTGTTATTCTTAAATCTTAAATAGTTAGTTTGTTACTTTGTTAAACTTTATCATCTGTACACTCTAAAAATAATTAAAATAGCTTGTTAAATAACTCACATAAAACATAGTTCTTCAAACATTAGACATTACATAATTGATAATACATAACTATAATTATAAAGTAATTTAATTCCATTTTTGGTCCTAGATTTATAGGTGGCAATCCACTTTTAGTTCTTTTTTATCAGAACATCCCCTTTTGATCCTAGTATTATTATGACATGACCAATTTTGGTCCTCTACCATCAAAATTGTTGAAATTTCGTTAAATACAATGACATTTCGATCTTTTTAATACAAAGTGTGTTGACCTGTTATATTTTTTTATGTTTATTTCGTTGAAAAAAAATTCATAATTGAAGACCGAATTATCCTTGTATTTAACAGTATTTAAACTGTTTTGTTGATAGATGACCAAAAATGGTCATGCTGCAATTATACTAGGACCGAAGGAGGATGTTTGGAAAAAAAAAATGACTAAAAATAGATTATCACCTATAAATTCAGGACAAAAAATGGAATTTCACAAGTCCATAGTTCATCAAACATTAAACATAACAATACTCCATGGTTCATCAAACTCACAAGTCACAACTCCATACTCCATAGTTCATCAAATATCAAACATTAAACATAACAATAATTTTAAAGTACATAACAATAATTCTAAAGTTCCCAAGTCCATAATTCAGCAAACATTGAATATTCCATCATTCATTTCATCTTCATTCATATCGTCTCCTTTATCTCCTTGATCAATAACTTTATCGTCATCATCACAATCTATATATAAAATACATAAAAAAATGTTTAAAATTAAATCACCAATAATTAAAAAAAAAAAAAAACTAAAATAATATAACATAAGACTTTATAAATTAACTTACACATATTGAAATCATGCAATCATTTACGAGTGCAAATAATAGTACAACTAGTTTGATATTTTTCAAGCAACATACAATTTGTATACCAGCACATGTGCACCAATACAAATAGATCTAAAAAAAAATGGGTATCAAGCACAAGTGCACAACCTATAAATCTCACAAAGGCACAAATACAAATCGCAATTCACAAATACAATTAATTAGAATAGTGATTTACATATAGATGTTACAAATTTATTGTTGCAAATTTCGTAATAAATTGATGCAAGAAAAAGTGATTGGTCTGGGCAATTTATATCGAAGACCGGGGTTCACATAACATTATAGACCAAAAATCAAAATGACGTCATTTTGATTTTTAAATTATAATGAATTCTCAGTTTTTTCGTTTCTCATGTTTTTATATAGCTAATGATATATTCCAGGTACAGAATTCATATTGTTAAGGTATAAAAACTCACAACACAAGACACATACACATGTTATATATTTACTTTATTTTCAAATTCGATTTAGGTAGATAATTTATGTTCTATAGGCACAGAATTTCATAACACACAAGATATAAATCCATAACATAAGACACACAATATATTGTGTGTTACACAACTACTAATCTATTCTAGATACAGAATTCACATTCTTTAAGGTACAAAAATTCATAACACAAGACACAAAAACTCACAACACAAGATACATGCATATGTTATATATTTACTTATTTTAAAATTTAATTTAATTAAAAAAATTATGTTTTATAGGCATATAATTTCTCAACACAAGATATAAATTTATAACATAAGACACACAATATGATGTGTGTCACATAGCTACTAATTTGTTGTTGGTACGGAATCAATACTCTCAGCCCATTTGATTCGCTGAAAAATATTTGAAGAGAAATGAAATTGAAATTTAATGGAAAATAAATTCCAAGAAAATGGATTCCATTGTTTGGTTGGTAGAAAAGAAATTACTAGGAATATGGATTTCATTGTTTTTTTGAAAGGTGGATTCCATTGTTTGGTTGAATATAATTTAGAAAGGTAATGAATAATAAAGAATATAAAGACCAATATGCCTCTAAAAAGATTAATAAATAAATAGGTACCTATATAATTAAGAAATTTTCATAAGGGTAAATTGGTCCAATCAAGTTATTTTTTCTCAAGCCTTGCAGAAAACAAAATCCCATCGGTTTGCAAATAATTTATTTTCCTCAACTTTGAGAAATTCATTTTCCAATGAATCAAACCAAACACCTTTTTAAAGACCAAAATTTCATAACACACAACACAAAAACTCACAACACAAGACACACCCTTATAGTACCAGGAATTACCTGCAACTAGAAATGGTTTTGTTTGCCATTATTAAGCGTCTTGCAAAGACACTTTGCCTTCTCCCTCAAAGCAAATTTTTGTATCTTCCCAGTGGAATTAAGTGGCAAATCCCCAAAGATTACAGCCTGAGGGACCATATGGTGAGGCAAATTATCTTCACAGAACTTGATAATGTCTTCCTCCGTGGCACGCCTCCCTTCTTTGAACTTCACAAAAGCACAAGCTGTCTGCCCTAAAACCTCATCAGGTTTCCCCACAGCCACAACTGCAGCTTCCAAAACCATGGGATGCCTAACCAAAACACTTTCAATTTCGAGACTACTTATAATCTCTGTCCCACGTTTGATCACATCTGCTCTCCTGTCCTTGAGTTCTATGTACCCACTGGGGTGTTTCACCCCAATGTCCCTAGTCCTATACCACCCTCCCTCAAAGGCTTCTTGGGTTCCTTGTTTGTTCTTGAAGTACCCTAACATCATTGTATTACTTCTGAACATTATTTCTCCGGTGGTTTCCCCATCCGCCGGCACGCTTTGCATGGTCACCGGATCTTTCACGTCTGCCCCTTCTACCTGTAAAGGTGAGAAAATCATATCTATAATCACAGAAGTACTGGCTATTTATAGTCCACTAATGAAGTTATAGCAGAACTATTCTAAAGGAGAGCTACTGTAACAACCTGTAGACTAAATAATACAGTAAATATGTCCGCATGGCCGGACAGCTCAACTGGTGAAAGGAATAATACAATTAATCTTTTAACACTACCATGATGTTGTGCATCCCTTCTCGAAGCCTCCTCAGTTTCTCGTCGTCGGTTAAGGTTGTCGGACGAGAATTTATATTCTCTCGAGAATTCCAAGGTATTGATGTCACTGGACCTAGAGCCTCAGTCATGCCATATGCATAGCTTATGTTGAACCCTTTTGCTTCTAGTTTGGATAGGATTTCGGATGGAGGTAACACACCTGCGACTATAACGTCCACTTTGTTTGGAGGCAATTCAACGTTGGTGTTGTTGTCTATGGCGTCTGCAATTTTGGTTAAAATGAGGGGTTGGCCACAGAGATGTGTGACATTGTGGCGGGAAATGGCGTCCAAGATTGCTTGGCCTGAAGAATCTCTGCTGCAGATGTTTGTGCCGCCGAGAGCCGCCATGGTCCACGGCAGGCACCACCCGTTGCACCGGAACATGTCTACCGTCCACAGAAAAACCGGCGATTTTCCGGCCATCTCAGAGCGGAAGATTTGTGCTATGGTGTTCAGATAAGTTGCCCTGTGGCTGTACACTGCTCCCTTGGGATTCCCTGTTGACCCTGAAGTGAAATTGATCGCGATTGGGTCACATTCATCGTCTGGGTACACAATCTTGAAATCAGAATTCCCCGTTTCGAGAAACTCGTTGTAAATCTTGAAATGGAATCCCTTCATTTTAAGAAGTTTGTCATAAATCTTGAGTTCAGAATGTCCATTTTCAAGAAACTTATTGTGATTCTTGAAATTAGATGTTCCATTCTCAAGAAACTTATCATGAATCTTGAACCCGGATTCTCCATTCTTAACAATCTTATTGTCTTCCAAGATCAAGATTAGGAGTGGTGGTGGGCTGAGTTTTGCTAAGTCTAAGGATTCAACAACAACCTCAACATATTCATAGTCAACAAAAATGGCTTTGGGTTCCAATAGGGCTAGTTTTAGCGACAAAGTGGGCGAGTCAAGCTTTGTGTTGAGGGCAGAAAGGACAGCACCGGTCATTGGGACACCAAAATTGAGCTCATAAAGGGGTGGTATATTAGGTGCCATTGCTGCTACCTGTTTGTACAGATATTTTGAATGTGAAAGCAAATATATTCAGTATTATATGCAAATAGAAGTTAAGCATCCTCAATATGAACTAGTTTTCGAATGTGTCAGTAAATGTCTAAAAATTGTAGTACTAAAAAAAGTTAAAAATTAATTTCCGGAAAAGCAAGATACAGTATTTGAGATTTAAAATAAGAAAATAATTATGTGATGAATAACAATTGTTTAGAAAACAAGAAGATGAATGGAAAATTCAAGTAGTGACTAATACAATTTTCTTAAAATTGGGGACGGAGAGGGTGCCAGGAGCGTGCGTTGAAGTGTTACAACAGTACAATATAGTTGTTCATTCAAGTTATATTGCTATTAGCGAACAAGAACGATATCGACATGTAACACAAATATTTCTAGCACCCGCGCATAGAAATGGTCGCAAATACCTTTTCTTTAAAAAAAAAAATATGAATCCGCAACCCTTTTACGAAAAAGGGTTGCGGATTCTTAACATTCTGCGACCCAACAAAAAGGGTAGAGGAAAGTGTAAAGACAATAAGACTGCACAAAGAGTCAATATTGTCGCCACTAAGGCTCGATTTCACAACCTCCCTTATAAGAGAACAACTTAGTGCCATTGGACCACAAGGTCATTAGCTTAGTTATTAACGTCATGACGAAGTCACAAGCAGCAAAGTTTGGTAACAACAAATCTCTATACAAGCAACAAGACTGCAAAATAGCAAAGATTTTCGGGCTGATCGACATATGTGCTGACAGTATCAACATCATGACTTTACCAACAGTAGAACGGTAGAAGTCTATAACAGCAAAGTTTTGGGGACACGAGATTGGAGCAGTAAAGTTTTAAACCAACAACAACAAGAGTCTATAAAAACAATACAAGACTAAGTTGCCCGCATGAGTAGCTCAACTGGTCATAGAGGTGAAACTTTGAAATAATGACCAGGGATCGAGTCTCACTAATGGCAGTGCCGGTAGCTCAACTGGTTATAGAAGTTGAAAAGAGGTTGAAAACAACAAGAGATAACCAGCAAAGTTTAGGAAGTTGAAAAGAGGATGAAAACAACAAGAGATAACCAGCAAAGTTTATTTTTAAGTATGATAAACAGGAGAACTTTTCTACCAACATTATGTGCATATTATCCAGAGAGGACATATGCCTTTTCAGGAAAGTGTCTTGAAAGACTACAAAAGTTACATTTTTAGAACAAGTTACAAGCATCTATTGCACCCAAACTACACATGTCAAATTCGAGCAAATTAAATATTTTAATTGCAAGTGGATGCATGAAGTTCAAATTTGTTTTCTTTCAACGGACAAGCTTGAAGACTCATCTATAAATAGCTTGAATATTGAAGAGAAGAGATGCAGAAGATATCTTTAGATTTACAAGTTCAAGCACTTACAAAGCTTAAACCGCAATCATTCAAGTTCAAAGAGACTTCAATGCTACAAAGATCAACTTAGTTCTTTCGAGTATCTTAATTGAAATTTCAACTTGTTGTTGAACTTTTGTATCTTTATTGAGAGTAGAAAGAGGAAGAGTAAAAAATGGTGCCTGTGAAAACATTGATCAGTGTTGGTTTTGTGATCAAAGCACTTGATCAATGTAATTATATTTCATCAAAAAAAAATGGTTATAGTGAATTCCTCCCAAACATAAGAGTAGAGTAAAGTAGAAGAATTACATCATAGCCTTTAGATCACTATAAATTCTCTTGACTTATTTACATTACAACACTTTACTTTATACTTGATTATCTTTCTTACAATCTTTTAACTTTAACAAAACTTTTTAAAAGAACATTTATTTCCCCAGCACAATCAAACAAACTTTTCAACCTTAATTATAAAGTTAAGAAGCCAACATATTATCTTTTGTGATTATCTTGAAAGATTAACTTTATTAATTAAGCATAAGTTATGATTGTTTAAATTACTTCGCAAAACTTTTAAAAGTATATTCACCTCCCCTCCGCCCTCGTGACTTCTACCTAAGTTTAACTGGGACCAACAACAAAGATTAACCTAAGAGGATTATTACAAAGCAAATTTTGGAGAGTTTAAGTTCTTAAGATTACATCAATCAAATCATCAAAAATTATACTATATAGATAATTCCAAACAATTGGTGCATCACATGTTTACCTTTATGTTCTTGGAATTTAACATTATTTAACATTTCTGTTTTAAAATGACTAAAAATGTCACTTCATAGATAACTTTGAGACAAAATTTAAGCATGCTTAGCTTATATATAACTGAGTATTAGCCACATGTATAACTTAAAGGAGAAAAAAATGTTATCTTTTCTATTAACAAACAAAACACATTTAGCTGCATTGTCATTTTATATTATAAATTAAAAGATTAATCTTAGGTTTGTTACGTTGATTCCTACATTGTATGTACAAACAATCAATTAATTGATCGATTTATTTATAAAAAGACTACAAAAATAAAATTAAATATATTTGTAACAAACTAGCCATGATTAATATTTATATTGCAACTTGTAATAAGCCACTTATACTTTTAATTATGTGTATATAAACTAGGGCACGATGCACATGTTTTGTACAATTGTACACATGAATATATGAAATAGGCCGGCATTTTCTATTTAACATGTCTTTACCACAATTTTATTAAAAAGCCATGGAAATTATTGCATATGGCGCCCACAAACAATCGTATATGCATCAAGATGCATGGACATACACGTTATTGAATTTGAAAGAACATGCATGCTTGCATAGTTAAATACAAATGAACAACAATAATGTCAACTTTAGTGATGAACTTTTGTGTTCTTTCGTTAAGCTACATAAATATATAATACAGTGAGTAAATATAAAATTCATTTAAGATGAACCCATATGCCAACAACATTTCACGTTATACTGATCATGATGCCCATGCTATTTAAGTATTGACGACCTATGATTAATTACCAAGTTCTATCATTAAGGTTCTAAAAAAATTTCAAAAGTTTTATCATTAAATTGTTAAAAAAAAAAATTAAAAATTAAAAATTGTTTGACCAACTAAATAAACTAAAAACTAGCTTATTTACTTTGCCAAACACGTCTAAAATCTTTTAATTTCAGTCATTAAATTGTTGTGAATCCAAACGCGTACGTATGAATTAATTGGAGTTCCTCTCAAAGTGAGGGGAGCTCCTTGTCCGCAGTAAGCAAAGGTCTAGCTCAGCTATGATTTAATTGAGTTACCATGATTTACATCCTCCCAGATGCTCTGTCGGAAATGGGTGTGGGGGGCCCTTAGATTGGGGTTCAAACTTTTGGAAAGAATGAATTAATTGGAGTAACAAAGGGTTCGTCAAAGTCTTTAATTTTTGGGAATCTTAATAACTTCGTCAATGAATGTTTCACATGGCTACTACGGACTGTAATGCGTATGAAATGGTTGTGATGACTTTGATGTTTTCTTGGAACAATTGTCAGTGCACTTGTACTACTTGTTTATTTCTGTCTAGTACTGTTTGATTTCAAAAATCAAATAAAAAAAATCTGTTACATGTGAATCTTGTAGTAGAAAATTTCACTTTAATTTGTATATTAAAATAAAAACACAAAAAAGTAATATATTAAAAAAGAGACATTTCATTATGATGAGTATATACAAAATATTAGTTGATTCTTGACTTGGTGTCAAGAGATAAGTTTAGCGAATATATTTTTTGAGGGAATTGGGAGAAAATTTAAATTTAAATTTAAAATATTGGACACTGCAAATCTGCAATAGAAAAAGGATGAGCACCGAAAAAAAAAAAACATTATTAAGAAACGAAAAACTATTGAAACACGTCTGTTAAAGAAATCCAGCTAAGTGAAGAATATGTTTGTGGTGTGAATGCGTGATTCATAAGGAAAGAAAAATAGACTATGACTAGGTTTAGGTCTAGGTCTTTCTAAATTAAAGACTTGTAATGCTTATCTAAGATTTGTATGTAACATACACTTGTATAATAAATATATAATAGATAGAGACACAGATAATATCTTAATAAATAACAACTTTAAACATTAAGGGTATAATTGGTTCGAACATGGAGATCTAAATTAAAATAAGAATAAAATATTTGATAATTAGAATAAGTTTTGGTGAAAGCATCTTGCATGTTTGGTAGTAGGCTGTAATTGGAACGATATTATTGTTTGTCTATGTATGATCCTATAATTGGAATAAAGGTTTTAAAAATACATAAATAAATAAAAAATTTAAGGCAAATGATCCTAATATGATACATCCAAAGCACAATATAAAAAAAAAAAATTTTAAACAAAAATCTAAAAGCACTAATCTATGTAGTAATAAGGTGACAAATGAGGGATAAATTAAATTAGATAATGAGTTTTTAAATTATAAGGGTAATTAAATTCTATAAGTACCTCGTTTTTTTCATTAGTGCACCACAGACTAGCAATTTGTGGTACATCCCACTTTACTCAAAAGTGTTGCACCAAGCACTCATCAGTGCACTACACACTCGCCTTCAGTGCATCATCGAAATCGCATTTGGACCAAATTATATATATATATATATATAGCGAATGAATTTCATAGTGAATCACGAAATTTAAGCACATGATCAACTTGATTGGAGATGAATATTTCCATTTTATAAATTTTTTTTTTTTAAAAAAAAAAATTGACAAACTTTGTAAGGTACTCCCAATAATGGCATCCTGATCTGCAAGATTGCACTTGACCAGTGGAAGTTCTATTCCTCCCACCAAGGTTTATAAGCGTTTTACTTTTTACTTCTTTTTTTCTTTTCTTTTTAAGAATAAAATTATACATGCATAGAATTCAAACCCTAGACGGCAAGTATTCTTAATTGCAGGCAAATGTTGACTCAATACCTCAGTGGACAAAATTGTGTTCAAAGGATAATAGACATACATTGAATTATTATTATGTATGTTTTCAAAATAAGGATAAACACTGAATGGGATCCGAGAAATTAAAAAAGAAAAACAAAAACAAAATGACGGAGGAATTAAGAGATGTTTGGTATGGAGGAATTGCAGTTTATTTTTCAAAACGTTTCAGGAAGTTAAAAATTTCAGAGTTTGATTGTGAGGAATTACAATTTCTCAAATTTGAAGAATGGCAAATTTCACTTTTCCTAAGAATTACAATTGCATAATATATGGGACGAAATCCGTCGTTATATGGTTTAGCGACGGATTTAGCCTGTTTAGCGACGGAAATTGTCCGTCGCTATTTGCGTATTTTTTTGTAGTGTGTCATCCATAATAATCATACCATGAGCATTTTAGTCTATATACTACAATACTTATTTTATTTCAATCCTCATATGTATAAAACATTATACTCAGTAATTTTATTTATACCTGAAATTTGAATTCCAACTTTATCCATAGATTATTCTTAATTATGTGCGAATTGAAAAGCATAAACCAAGGGGAAGGAAGAGAAGTAGTAGAAATAAAAATAAAAGTGTAAGATGGCTAAACTTACAATGTCGCGACGACCGATTCCGAGGTGAGAAAGTGCAGATGCGAGGTTTATGCATCTCTGGTGCGTTTGCTTCCATGAAAACCTCCTTCTGCTGATGTTGTTTCCGTAGATTATAGCGTCCCTATCAGCATAAACAAAAGCTGCGCGTTCCAAGAAAGCAATAGGCGTCAATGCTATATAGTTTGCAGCGCACCGATCCATGGCTGGCTTATACTATACCTAGTGTGGGTATTGGCAATGGAATATGGGGAAAATGGTGGAGAAGCTTATTCCCCATTCGATCTCCAAGGGCATAAATTAAAGTCGCGTTATTAGGTCAGTCGTCGACTTGTCGTCATTCGTCAACGACCTCCAGCCAATATGACGACGTATATATGGCTTATGTATATATATATATATATATATATATATATATATATATATATATATAGTATAATATATAATGAATAGATGATGATATCGGACCATTACATATTTAAATCAACAAAAGATCAAGATATGCACGTCATTATGTTGACATGCGCAATAATAAATTAAAGTACATTCTTCCAAAGGCTAAACCCCAATTCAGGGGCCCCCGACAGAGCATTTGGGAGGGATGTAAATCATGTTGATTCAACTGAACATGAATCACAGAGTTCGCCTCATGTTGATTCAACTGAACATGAACATGAATCACAGAGTTCGCCTCATGTTGATTCAACTGAACATGAATCACAGAGTTGCGCAATAATAAATTAAAGTACATTCTTCCAAAGGCTAAACCCCAACACAGGGGCCCCCGACAGAGCATTTGGGAGGGATGTAAATCATGTTGATTCAACTGAACATGAATCACAGAGTTCGCCTCATGTTGATTCAACTGAACATGAACATGAATCACAGAGTTCGCCTCATGTTGATTCAACTGAACATGAATCACAGAGTTCGCCTCATGTTGATTCAACTGAACATGAATCACAGAGTTCGCCTCATGTTGATTCAACTGAACATGAACATCACAAAGTACATGATTCAACTGAACATGAACATGAATCACAGAGTTCGACAGAGCATTTGGGAGCAGGCCTCATGTTGATTCAACTGAACATGAACATGAATCACAGAGCATTTGGGAGGGATGTGAATCACAGAGTTCGACAGAGCATTTGGGAGCAGGCCTCATGTTGATTCAACTGAACATGAACATGAATCACCACTACAAGAAAAATGCACATAGACAACACTAGAAAGACAACAGTTTTTAAGAAAAGTGTTGTCTTTTGTATAAAAGACAACAGTTTGGTCCAAAACCGTTGTCTTTGATGCAACACTTTTGTCAAAGACAACGGTTTTTACTTAACCGTTGTTGTAAGTGTGTTGTCTTTGTGCATTTTGTGAAAAGACAACACCACAACGACAACGGTTTTTTAAACCGTTGTCTATGTGCGTTTTTTTTTTTTTTAAAAGACAACGGTTTTTTTAACCGTTGTCGTTGGTGTGTTGTCTTTAAGCGCACTGGAATACACAACACTAGAAAGACAACGGTTTTTTAAAACCGTTGTCTTTGTGCGCTCTTTTTTTAAAAAAGACAACGGTTTTATTTAACCATTGTCATTGGTGTGTTGTCTTTAAGTGTACTCGAATACACAACACTACAAAGACAACGGTTTTTAAAAACCGTTGTCTTTGCACGCTCTTTTTTATTTAAAGGACAACGGTTTTTTTACCGTTGTTGTTGGTGTGTTGTCTTTAAGCGCACTAGAATACACAACACTACAAAGACAACGGTTTTTTAAAACCGTTGTCGTTGCGCGTTCTTTATTTGTTTAAGACAACGGTTTTATTTAACCGTTGTCTTTAAAATATAAAAAAAGATGTTAACATCTTATGTATGAATGTGCAACATCTGGTATATAACTGGGTTGCTTCTGTGTTAGGATGCCCGCAGGAAAAATAGAACCTGAGACCTCTAACATAATAAACTCTAAACCCACCAAGCTACACCAACACTTATATATTTAAGCGTAACATCTAGGATATAACCAGTTTGCTTCTGTGTTGTCTCTGAGAACAAAGACAATGATTGTATAAAATAGGTTAAAGATGCTACCAGGAAGGATAGAACCCAAAACCTCTAACATAACAAACAAAACTAAACCCACCAAACCACACCAACCTTTGTTTACTAAAGTGTTACACCTTATCTTTTACTTATAATTTTGGGCTGGCAGCTTTGACCTCCGGGCATTTGAACAAAGAAAGAATACAATTCAAAAGTTAATTTAATAATTATATTTTCGTTCATATTTAAATATAAAATTATTCACCAAAATTTCAATTTTAATTAATTAAAGTTTTATTTTCAATTACAATTAAGACCAATCTATGAATTCAAATAATAACAATAATAATAATTATCAAGTATAAAAAATAATAGATTATATCTATAATATTTTTTTAAAAAAATTGGGGGCCCTGTGCGGTCGCGCCGGTCTGACATGGCCTAGTACGGCCCCGGCGGTGCGGTGTGGTGTTCCGAATGGTGCGGTATGGTGTGGATCGGCGTAAGGGCGGTATGATAGGGGCCTAGGTTGGTAATCGATCCTTTCGGCTAGCGCATGACTAACAAGGTTAGCTATATGTTGGTAATCAACCATTCCGGCATGCATGGGACACGTGGAGAATGGATATGAAAGAGTAGTTGATATTGTACAGTTAGTTATAGCCCATTTCTTTTGCCGCGATCTTTGTAATAATTGGGCCGCCATCTGTCTGGGTAATAAAGGACAAATTATGATGTGCAACTGTGTGCACCATGGTGCACACTGTTCTATGTTCATAATTACCGAACTATATATTCATAATTTTTGAAATTCATATTCATAATGATTGAACTCTATATATATTCACAATTACAGAACTCTATGTTCATAATTTTCGATATTCATATTACCAAATGTTGAACTCTGTATTCACAAATCACAAAACTTTAGTATAGAAATTATGAATCTACAGTATAAAAATTTTGAATATTTACACTACAAAAAAAAAAAAAAAAAAAAAAAACAATTTTTAGTGACAAAATTTAGTGATGGGTAGAAAAACCCCTCACTAAATGTATTATTTGTATAATTTTTGTGAAAGTAAAAAATTACTCTAATTAAAAGTTTATGATTTAGTGACAAAATTTTAATTATATATTTATTTTAAAAGTATACTCTGACTATTGACATGAAAGATATTGTTACCATCATCATTATCTGAAAATTATTTCACTCAAATCTCATTCCCACCAAAACCTTATTTTTAGGCGCCCAAGTCTAATTGCTTCTAAAACACTAGTACAAAATTGAACATACCACCGGCTTCGCACCCATCGCACAGCTACCACCGGCTTCACGTCACACCCACCACCGTTCACAGCCACCGCGACAAAGCCACAGCCACCACCGCGACGCCGACGCCACAGCCGCTGCCACGCCGTTGATCTGAACCCCTCCCTTGCCCTGCGACGATGGCGGCCTCCCTGTGACGACGCCACAGCCGCCGGCTCCGATGTGAGTTTGTGAGAAATTTTAATTTATTGATTTCCTCTTGCCTATAAATAATTAACCATTCGCCTCTGCATAGTGTTCATGTATATTGTTATGTTATTTCATATTGTTAATAGTTCTTCAATATTTTCACTCTATTTTCCTCGTTTTCTCGTATGTATATTTAGGTTTTTTTTTTTCTTCTATTTGCTTGATTTTGTTTCTACTATTGCAATGATTTTATGGTATACAAGAGTGATTTCCGCAAGAATTACAAGGAGAATTTTCCTGATAACAAATCTATGGCCATTGTGAGATTTCTTAAAGCATTGCATTTAAGTTATTCTTAATACTAATTGCATAGTTGTTTGGATGATACGATCATAATGTTATTATTATTTTAAGCATTATCACTATTGTGTTTTTGTATATTAAAATTGAACCAAAGCTTCAATTGATAGATTATTTCCTGTTTAATTTCATTTAAGGTTGGGAAAGCTGGTGGTGAGAAATGGAAGGCAATGTCTGACTCTGTGAGCTCTGATCTTCTGCTTTAGAGTTATTATTAAGTTTGTGTATTTAAATTTGAATTAAATTGCTCGATACATCTGTCACACATTTGCTATATGGACTCTACTGTTAGGAGAAAGCTCCATATGTGGCAAAGGCATCACCTCTGAAGTCTGAGTATGAGAAAGCTATGCAAGAGTTCAAGAAAAATGTCTCTGTAATTCTCTTTGAAATTGATCACTTTTGATATTTTCCTTATTTCACATCATTATTACATTACTTTTTGCTATGATTTTCCGCTAATGGCTTTTTAAATTATCCTCTACTTCTCTATTGTAGAAGAGTAGCAGCTCAGAAGCAACTGTGTCTGAAGAATCTGAGCAGACTTCTGAGGTGAAAGACAACTCTGAGCATGAAGCAAGCTGTTAGGTCTGTTGCAACAAAGTTTCCTTTACTGTAGGGTTTGGTATTTCAATTGTTTCACAATTCAGACTAATTCCTCATGATATAGTCTACCGTTTGCATGTTAATGAGTGTAGTACTTAGATGGTTTTCATACTTCTGTTGAATACATACTTGACAAGAATGTATCTACACATATATATACTTTCTATTATGAGAATGCAAACATGTCATCATATTATTAAGATGTGTGGACAATATCAATCTTGAAATGTTTTCCCTCAACCTTTAGAGCAGCTTTGGTGGTGCTACATCTTATTATATACTCACAGGATTCCAGAATTTCCCCCGGTTACTTGTCTGTACTTATATTGTAACTTGTAAATGCTCCGTAACTATTTTCTATATATCAGATTTGAAGATCTGAAGGACCAATTAAGAATGCGTTTATTGAAGAAGCGCAAAGTTAAAAGAATCCAGTTTGTAATTACAAATGGGGGTTTATCTATAGAATTGAATACATATGCTTTAATCCGTCCAACCAATCCAGGTCTGATTTTATTTCTTCATAGTTTCGTGAACCAAATATCTTCAAGATAATTGATAACTAATTTATTTTCTTCTTTCTCAGGGACTATTACTTGGCTTGATTCTGTCTCTAACCTTCCTATAAAGGTAATCAATCTTAATGTCTTCTATTCTCACAAACAAGAATACAAGATAAAACTTTAGCCTTGAGATGATGGTTTTAAATGAATCAAAATGAACAGCAGTCTCTGGACAGGGTAAACTAAGTGGAATTTAATAAAGTTGTTGTTAATTGACTTCCTGTAGTCTGTCTTTGTTTACTTATGTGCAACTGGGCAAGATAGAACAAATCTTACTTAAGTGACTACTGATCATTCACGTGTTCTCATATTCTACGTTTGATGTGATGAGCATTACTAGTTTGCTAACAAATTAATACTCAAATTTTTAATTACTTGGTGACTTCATTTAACAATGATCTATAGGTCTGTTGATCTCATGGTCTTACCAGTGAATGGTGACATTGTATTGTGTCTAATTGATATCCTTGATCTCTAAGGTATCACCATTGTTCACTTCGAAGGTTGGTCCAGGGAACTGTCCATTCACTGTTATTGTGTTATGGGTATTGCACGACCTCTTCACTGGTGTTGCTTGAATATGTTTCACAACTCTAATCAGTATCTTCCAGTTTATGAGAGCCAAATACAAACCAAATGAAAATGAAAAATTAAATACTGAGAAAAGAGAGCATTGTTAGGATCAAATTCTTACAACAAACTGGTGTTTGTGAACTTCAGCATTTGCCAAAGAAAATGCATTTGCATAGAGAACCAAAAGGCTAATGAACAAGAAAGGGTGGAGCGATTTAGCAATGCTGTGGCTGAATGCTTCCATGTTGCAATTCAGAGTTTATCAGGTATGGTAGATATATGTTTTATGCTTTTACTTGGTGAAGAGAAAAGTATCAAGGCCTTTCTTTTATACAGGGGATGAGGTTGGTAGATTTGATTTCAGAATGATTGTCAGCTTAAAGGGCAGACTTAGTTCAACCCTATAGGAGCCGGTGCATCCACTAACCTATCAAACTACTAAATTCTCATAATACTTTGCTTCCATTAGATCTAATATAATCTGCCAGGTTCATAACTTTTGCATTTATGGAAATTTGTTGGCAGCATCTCTTTTGTTGTGGCTGGATTAGTTGATGAATGGGCTGCTCTCTTCTTTGAAGAGCTTGATTACATTAATGAGGGAGAAAATGTGACACTTTTTGTAGAGATTTTGAAGAAAGTATACTTCAAGGAGGTCACATATCTATGAGAAACATGTCTTTGTTAGTATCATGTACATCATGATACTAATTGAGAGGCATCACACATGGCTTAATGATGAGTTAACTACCAAAGTCAATGATCTCATAAACCTTCGTAAAACTCATTCCAAACTTGAGGCATATACATGTCTGTTAAACTTTCTGATGTACTTTCTGATGTAAGTTGGTATTGAAGAGCATGTCATGCCTACTATTTATTCTTTGGTTCACCCACACAACATCACTGATATGAATGTATTGACAAATTCAGGTAGAGAGGAAGTTCAGTGAAAGTTCTAGCTCTTTGACATGGTACACGGACAGAGTAAAGGAGCTGGATTTGAAGTTGGCATCCTTAGACTTGGTTCGTGAATTTTTTTTGTAGTATTATGACTTGGATGATATATGATTCGATTAGAATTGTTCATGGAAGTATTTAGACTTGTTAATTAGTTCTTTTGTAACTACACTTGGCCATGGTGAATGGATAAATTGATTTTTATATGATTAAAATTTCAGCAGGTTAAAAATAGTTAAAACCGTTTAGACAACGGTTAAAAACCGTTGTCTATTTTACAAAAGACAACAGTTTGAAACTGTTGTCTTTTCTACAAAAGACAACACTTTATGAGTGTGACTTTTAACAATAGCGGTTTCAATAACACAATAGACAACAGTTTATAACTGTTGTTTTTTAAAGAAAAGACAACAGTTAAAAACCGTTGTCTATGTGCATCACTTTTAACAACACCGGTTTCAACAACATTGAATAGACAACGGGTCAAAAACTGTTGTCTTTGAAAGAAACGACAACGGTTTAAAACCGTTGTCTATGTACATGACTTTTAACAACACCGGTTTCAACAACACTCAATAGACAACGGTTCTTAAACCGTTGTTTTTTCTAGAAAAGACAACGGTTATTAACCGTTGTCTATGTGTGTGACTTACAACAACACCAGCTTCAACAACACTTAATAGACAACGGTTAAAAAACCGTTGTTGTTTCTAGAAAAGACAACGGTTATTAACCGTTGTCTATGTGCGTGACATACAACAACACCGGCTTCAACAACACTTAATAGACAACGGTTAAAAAACCGTTGTTGTTTCTAGAAAAGACAACGGTTATTAACCGTTGTCTATGTGCGTGACTTACAACAACACCGGCTTCAACAACACTTAATAGACAACGGTTAAAAAACCGTTGTTGTTTCTAGAAAAGACAACGGTTAAAAAACCGTTGTCTATGCGCGGGACTTACAACAACACCGGCTTCAACAACAGAAATTATACCCCTACGACAACGGTTATTAACCGTTGTCTATGCGCATTTTTCTTGTAGTGCACAGAGCATTTGGGAGGGATGTAAAAATCATGTCCGAATCACAGAGCACAGAGCATTTGGGAGGGATGTAAAAATCATGTCCGAATCACAGAGCATTTGGGAGGGATGTAAATCATGTTGACATGAATCACAGAGTTCGACAGAGCATTTGGGAGGGATGTAAATCATGTTGATTCAACTGAACATGAATCACAGAGGCTAGACCGGTGCTCCCCCCTCACAGAGTTCGACAGAGCCCTCACATGAATCACAGAGGCTAGACCGGTGCTCCCCCCTCACTTGAATCACAGAGGCTAGACCGGTGCTCCCCCCTCACTTGAATCACAGAGGCTAGACCGGTGCTCCCCCCTCACTTGAATCACAGAGGCTAGACCGGTGCTCCCCCCTCACTTGAATCACAGAGGCTAGAATCACAGAGGCTAGACCGGTGCTCCCCCCGTGCTCCCCCCTCACTTGAATCACAGAGGCTAGACTGGTGCTCATTGCGCACAAAGAGCCCCCCTCACTTTGAGAGGTTGCTCCCACACTGCCGCTGGTGAGACTCGATCCCTGGTCATTCTTCCAAAATTTCACCTCTATGACAAGTTGATCTGAGCTACCCATGCGAGCAATAAATTAAAGTACATACATACATGGTAACTGAGTAAGATTCCACTTCACGCACTGATAGATTGAGTAATATAATTAAGGAATAAGGTTCAAATTGGCCACTGAACGTAACCTGAAAATGCAATTAGGCCACTGAACGAACAAAAAGTGCAATTAGGCCACTGAACACTCCAAAAACAGGCAATTAGGCCACTGAACTCTCCAAACGTATGCAATTTTACCGGATAGCAGGTTACCATCAATTTTAGCAGGTTACCTGCTTACGTGGCAGCTGAGTTGGCATTTTTAATAATTTTTAAATAATTTTTAATAATTAATTTTAATAATAAATTTTATAAAAAATTGAAAAAAATTAAATAAAAAATAAAATAAAGTCATTTTTATATTTTAAAAATTTTTTTAAATAAAAATTTATTATTAAAATTTATTAAAAATAATTTAAAATTTATTAAAAATGCCAACTCAGCTGCCACGTAAGTAGATAACCTGCTAAAATTGAAGGTAACCTGCTATATATCAGGTGAAATTGCACATTTTTGGAGTGTTCAGTGGCCTAATTGCACTTTTTTTTTCATTCAGTGGCCTAATTACATTTTCATGTTATGTTCAGTTGCCAATTTGAACCTTATTCCTATAATTAAACTACTAAATCATATATGTGCAGGCATCCAAACGTCTTTTATGGCTGCTCCCATTTTGTTAATTCTTGTATGTTTTTGGTGTGCATGTGCATGTTATGTGTATATATGTGTCAACTAACTAGCTAGCTAGGTCATAATATGTATACAAAACAATTGAAAATGTATGTATTACATTTTAATTAAAAGTTTAAATTAATGAGATCGAATTGAAGACTCACTGTATTATAATACTCATCAGATAAGTAGCTAGATCTTCTCCTTGCAAAAAAAAGAAAAGAATATATAACATAATGGGAACTAATTAATTAAGCATGAAGTTTATATGAAAGTGGAATATAATAATGAGCCGAGAATTGAATTGAAATTGCAGGTAGATCCAACTTACAATGTCGCATGCAGATAGATGCATCTCTCGTGCGTTTAAATTTGCTTCCACGAAAACTTGCTGATATGATGTTATCCGTAGATTATAGCGCCCGGCCCTATGGCTATAATATATATATAGCTAGCTAGCTAGGAGCGGGGTTAGTTATTTGGTATGGAGTATGGCCGTACAGGGAAGACTTTTATATATATACTAGTTTTTTACGCGCGATTGGGATAATGCTCATTATTATTATTGTTTTTTTAAATAAGTACTTTAAAGTATATTAAGGTAAGATTATATTGGAATTGTTCATGCATAGATAATTAAAGGTTAAATTTACATATTTAAATAAGCAATTCTAAGTTTACAAATGCAAGATAATATAGTCAAGATTGATTATAATTGTCAATAAAATAATTGTATAGGTATGGATTCGGGCATAAAATATTAAATATATATTAATATTGAAGAGCTAATTACTGATTGCCAAACAAAGACACTCAGAGATAGTTTCCCACTTCAATTTGATGTGTGATTTGAATACTCTTTTTGTCAATAGATCCCCCAAGTAGTTAATATGATTAACTTAATTATATTTTTTTTATTTTTTAAAACAATTATTATTATTATTATTATTATTATTATTATTATTATTATTATTATTATTATTATTATTATTATTATTATTATTATTACATATATGTATACCCTTAGGTCATTTTACATGTTAATCTAAACAGCTAATTTGTTCAAATATCTTTTTACCAATCGTTGATATAATTCGCTAGTCAAATTCGCTAATATAATCCGCTAACGCAAACCGCTAACTGCTGATTGTCAAACAAGGACATTGCGAGGTAGTTCTCACTTCAATTTGTTGTGTGATTTGAATATTCTTTTTGTCAACAAATCCCTCAAGTAGTTAATATGATTAGCTTTATTAATTATATATTTTTTTATTTTTTCATGGTATTAATAAAATAATTGGTAAATAAATATATAGCATTATTTTGTATTATAATTTTGATATTTAATTAAAAAATAGTGCACAAAAAAAAAAATATAATAGACAATGCAGTGAATATAATCAATTGATGAATTTGAATGTAAAGAATTTTTACAAAAAATAAAGACAATATAACTAATAAAATTATTTCTCTTAATTAATTTATTGATAATGAATAATCTTTTTTAATAAAGACATTGTAGGGATAATGTAGCAAATATAATCAATTGATGAATTTGAATGTAAAAATTTTATATATTGGAGAAAAATAAATACAATATAACTAATGAAATTATTTCTCTTATTTAATTTATTGATAATGGATAATTTTTTTTGAATAAAGACATTGTAGACACATAATTCTAAATTAAAGAAATGCATATGTATTATTTTTTGTTGTAGCTACT
This sequence comes from Ipomoea nil, assembly GCF_001879475.1. Classification (NCBI taxonomy): domain Eukaryota; kingdom Viridiplantae; phylum Streptophyta; class Magnoliopsida; order Solanales; family Convolvulaceae; genus Ipomoea; species Ipomoea nil. The sequence continues at coordinate 2,002,155 of NW_017616846.1, forward strand.
AAATTTTGATTTAATTTAATAAGATCAGAGTAAAATAGAGTACTAATTATGCCAATTTTGATTGGGAGGGAGTTCGAACCTAAGACCTTTCTTATTGAAATCAATGGGTAAGTTAACGGTGAACTAACAGAAATTAATGGAAAAGATAATATTTAACGGAAAAGTTAACGGATAATCATATTCATTAAGGATAAATTAGGAAATTTTAAGAAAAAAATTAAAATCTGATCAATCTGAGCCATTCATTTGATTAAAAATTTTGACCGTCATTTTTTCTACCCATTATAGGCCTAACTCTCTTGGGCTCTTATTAATATATATATATATATATATATATATATATATATATATATATATATCAACATAAACATCCAGCTGGTGTTAGAATGTCTCAAAGACAAATCAAATCAAGTTGGACGAACAATTGACTTAGTAATCACAAAATTATAAATTAAACTCTCAACAAGAGTGTAACAATGTCTTATTGATTTTCTTAATTTCAACCAGTCAACTATATATGAATTAGTGATGAGCAATTTAGACTAATTTTACCTCGTTGTAATCCTTTGACAACTAGAGTTATCATCATATAATTAAAGTCATAAAATAAAATATGTAAATATTACGGACTAAAAAATGAGAGTGCATGTAATGTAATAAATTTGCGCAGATTTAATCCATCCAAGGTAATATAATAATAATAATAATAATTATTATTATTATTATTATTATAATAATAATAATAATAATAATAATAATAATAATAATAATAATAATAATAATAATAATAATAATAATAATGGGCTCCATTATTATTATTATTATTATTATTATTATTATTATTATTGTTATTATTATTATTAACTAAGCATTTTTTTAGCTCTTTTGACCAAGTTAAATCTACATGCAAAATAGTCAAAACGCTAGCCGCTAATCTAAAACAACATTTACCAGACAAGGTTATTATGTTGTGTTGTTGTTCTGCTCCATTTCTTGTAAATATAATTGGGCGATGGATGAATTTTCCTTTAATTAAAAAAAAAAACTTTTATAATTATATAATATTAATAAATTTAATAAATTAATAATAAATTATTATTTAAAATATTATATAATTAATCACTAACAATTACTTTTATTTATTTTTTAAATATATACATAAAATAACTTTACTATTTATAGTATCACTTTTGTAATTAATAATTATTACATAATTATTTTTTATAAAATAAACTAATTCCTTTATATATCTTTTAAATTTTAACTACTAATTATAAATAACTAATTTAATCAAACATCTATATAATCCGCTAAACAATTCATTGGTAAAAAATATTAATAAAATCCGTTAACCAATAATTGTCATATCAGGCCTTTACATCAATTATATTAGTAAGTCAAGAGATAAGTCTTGATGATAATAAAATCAAGACTTTGAGTTTCACCTAAATCATATACGATTATTTGTTTTTCAGGAAGAAAACAATATAAAATTAAAATTTGAAATATAGAACATTGAAGTACGGCCACAACTAAACCTTCATGTTAGAACTGTGAGAACTGTGGATTGATCATAAAGCTTGAAAGCAACTCTATGAAACTATCTCTTCATGTGAGAACTGTGGATTGATCAAGATCATAGATTATAATAATAATCAATGGTCTAGATTTGAAAGGAAAAAGATGGTTACTTCATGTTAATTTAGGAACACGGCCACAACTAAACCTTCCGATAAGGGCAAATTAGTAAATTACATATTTGCCCAATAACCAACGCGCGCACACAAGGAAACCTTGTGCAACTTGCCATTTGTGACCTGTCATCTCCAAAACTCAAACCTACAATAAATCACTATCAACGTAACACCCAAACTCAAAGTTCTTATCAAACGTATTGCCGCCGGAAAACCATAGACATAGGCGAACAATTGAAATCAAAACACGTTGCACAACTCACAGCAACGAGTTACACAACTCACAATAACGGGTTGCACAATGAAAACAAACAGAAAAAAAAAAAAAAAAAAAGTTATCACTCTTTATAGATGAACACGCGATAGGCGACGATGAAATAGCAACTCCAATTTCGTAGTACAATCAAACCAATAAAATAGAAAACACACCTCCAATCACGCATGCATGCAACATACGTTTACTCCAACATGTAATTACACAAAAAACGAAGGAATTTGTTTAACATGCGCAACAAGAAATCACAACCATCTAAAATTCAAAAACGAATGGCCAGAATTAGTCCACAATTCTCACACTCTCTCTCTCTCTCTCTCTCTCACACACACACACACACACACACATATATATATATATATATATATATATATATATATATATATATATATATATATATTGGAGAGTTCATATGAGAACACATCCATTGTAAAAAGTGTAGACACATCCGTTCCTTCTATCTCAAAAAATCAAAGACTATGATCTTACAATTACTAAACTTTCATTTTTGTAATAATTACAAAATACACCTTACTCTTAAATTTTTTAATAATTATAAAATTGATCTATTTTTTTTAACAAATTGAATTAATCAAATTTGACAATTAAAAAAATAAAAATATTATTATAATTGAGCAACCAAAGTAGAATAAACTCTTTTTAAATATAATTTCGTTATTCAAGTTGTACAAATTTGTCATGTCTATAAACTAAAACCTTTTTTTTTAAACACTTATATTTTTTTATAAATTAGTATCTGTTTTATATTTTATCAATCTTTTTCAGTACAAATACATCTAAAATCATTTCAACCACTTGATTGTCGTGAATCTAACGTACAAGTAATTATGAATTAATTGGAGTAATAGAGGGTTTTTGTAGTCAAAGTCCTTTGAGAATCTTAATTACTTCAATGATTCACATGTGTTCTACGTAGTGCAAGACTGCAAGTCTTTAACGCGTTACGTATGAAATGGTCACGACTTAAGTGTTTTCTTGCACTGATACCACAAAAAACAATAAAAAATAAAAAAAATTATTGCATATGACATAATTCAATTTGTATATTATAACAACTCAAAAAAGTTAATAAATTAAAAATTGTTATAAATATGATTATTGTGGACATTATTATCTATATGGTAACAGTTGTAACTAATATAGTTATTACCTTTTATATGTATTCATTATTACCTTGTATATGGTAATACCTTTGTATAAGAATGGTAAATGATGAATGAGAAGATCCTTGCCTTTCCTCTCCGCTCTCTGTCTATTCATTCTTCCTTTTTCTTGCGTTGTTATTTTTGTTTTAACAAAAATTAGACTTTGTTATTATGTGTATAATTTTAAATGATTGAAGTTGAATCTAAAAACATAATAAGCCTCAATGAAAGTTATATCCTTGATTTATGTCTCTCTTTTTGTATGCAAATAAATGTGTACATTTTACTTTAAATGTTGTACATTCCAATGTTATTAGACAAAACTACCCTTACACCGTTAGTTTTAATTTCTAACTTTAATAACACATCATTATTATCATACACTTATATCTATCATATCTTTTTTCTATTTTTAATTATCATTTTGTTAAAATCATACTATATTAATTTAATACTTAATTATATTTTAATTAAATTTCTATGAATGATAAATTATATATATGTGTGTACAAAATACATATATTATTTGTATATATATAATTCAAATTATAATTTTTAATTATTTATATTTATCAATGTTTTAATATTGGGCATGAATTTTTGCGCATCGCGCGTACACAATGCTAGTATATATATGATATATCCCATTCTCTGTATGTATGCGTGCACTTTGTTTTACATCTAGCAATTTTAAGTTGAAAACAAAGAAATAATTGCTTGTTAGGCATTAATGGAGTTGGAGATGAATGCACAATTTATACAGAGCAGACGGAGACCTTAATTCAATTCATTCCTGGCTTTAATAGCATTCTAAATTCACCGCTCACTTGCGGGCTCCCTGATGATGAAAAGGAAGTTGCGTGAGGCTGGCGGAGAGGTAGTTGCTGTTTGTTGTCGGATTGTCGCCGGAAATGGGGGAGAAGAAAGAAAATGAGTAAAATGACTAAAACACTCTCATTATTTGACCTATTAAATTTTTTCGGTAAGATTTGGCCGGCAATTTGGTCGGCGTGACCAAAATTGATAGAAATTGCATAGTCAAGGTACTAAATTAACATTTTTGAAAGTCAAGTGTTTCAATTAACACAACTCCAATAGTCAGTGGACCAAAATTGAAATTTTCTCTTAAAATAATTATTATAATCAATTAAAACTAAATTCCAACCGTTAAATCTTTACAAGATTTCTTTACAAGATTTAAATAATATATTAACTAACAAAGTATAAAAACATTCTTATTAGTGATTTTTACCAGGGTTTTTGCAGGTGAAAAAATTGGAGATCAAGTTTTAACAAATGAAAAAGATGATTTTTATGATTTTTTTCTTGTAAGTAATGATTTTTAGTAGAACTCGCATAAAGAAAGAAAAGGAAAAGAAAGGGCCATTTTCTGCATGTGGAGCACAACATTCGCACCCAATAGGCATGTGCATAACATATGCCATGTTGGGCGCGTCAAAGTTAACTTTTACTTTTGTTGTTGTTGTCATTGTATGTTGTCGTTGTTGTCGGACATTGTTTTTTTTTTTTTTTTTTTTTTTTTTTCTTTTTCCTTATTCGCTCTCATCTCTCCTAGTGTATATGCAAAAAAAAATCGACAAAAAAAAAAAAAAAAAAAACTAACATATGAGGTTGCTTTAAGATTTGACTAATAATAGATAAATATGTATGTCATTACTACATGGGAACTACTGAACTAGCTAGACCATATATGTTACGTTGTTCCTCGCTAATCATATCAACATAAAAAAGCTGCAAGTTCTTTCTTACACTATGTAAGAGCATCCACAATGGTTGGGGATAATGGGGAGATAATGTAAGAGTGATTAGGATAGAGAAAATAGGAAGAGAAAGAAAAAAGGAAAAAAAAAAAAGGAAAAAAAAATAAAAATAATGATATTTTATTTATTGTCAGGCGCGCCTGACGCGCCCAGTGCACGCGCCAGCTGGGCGCAGAGGTGACAGCCACGCATAGCTGTCACCGATGATATAAATTAATTGTGGGTCCCACTTTTCTGAAATCTCTCAACATTTGCAGGATGAGCCCATTTTTCTCTTTCATGCTTCTCTCTCTTCCACATGGCACTAATTTCTGACATTATTCTCCCATTATGCACTGGTGTGGTTGCTCTAAGAAAGATCAAAGAAGGTCTCAAGTACAGAAAAAGTTAGATTAAGGCGATGAGATTGAATCATGTAAAGATATCAAATAACAGATTTATATCTATCTATCTACTTCTACTATACTAATAAGAGCCCAAGAGAGTTAGGCCTATAATAGGTAGAAAAAATGGTGGTTAAATTTTTTAATCAAATGAATGGCTCAGATTGATCAGATTTTAATTTTTCCTTAAAATTTCCTATTTTATCCTTAATGAATATGATTATCCATTAAATATTATCTTTTCCGTTAATTTCTGTTAGTTCACCGTTAACTTACTCATTGATTTCAATAAGAAATGTCTTAGGTTCGAACCACATCTCAATCAAAGTTGGCATAATTAGTACTCTATTTTACTCTTATTAAATTAAATAATAATTCAGTAGCTACAACAAAAAAAATACATATACATTTATTTAATTTAGAATTATGTGTGTACAATGTCTTTATTCAAAAAAAAAAAAAAATTATTCATTATCAATAAATTGAATAAGAGAAATAATTTCATTAGTTAAATTGTCTTTATTTTTCTCCAATATAAAAATTCTTTACATCCAAATTCATCAATTGATTATATTCACTACATTGTCCCTACAATGTCTTTATTAAAAAAAAAAAAATTCATTATCAATAAATTAATTAAGATAATTAATTTTATTAGGTATATTGTCTTTATTTTTCTCTAATATAAAAATTCTTTACATTCAAATTCATCAATTGATTATGTTCACTACATTGTCTATTGTCTTTTTTCTAAAATATTTTTTAATTAAATATCAAAGTTACAATACAAAATAATGCTATATATTTATTTAACAAGTATTTCATTAATACCATGAAAAAAATTAAAAAATATATATAATTAATAAAGCCAATCATATTAACTACTTAGAGATTTGTTGACAAAGAGAGTATTCAAATCACACAACAAATTGAAGTGAGAAACTATTTCGCAATGTCCTTGTTTGACAATCAGCAGTTAGCGGTTAGCGTTAGCGGATTATATTAGTGGATTTGACCAGCGAATTATGTCAACTGTTGGTTAAAAGATATTTGAAAAAAAATAGCTGTTTAGATTAACATGTAAAATGACCTAAGGGTATAATAATAATAATAATAATAATAATAATAATAATAATAATAATAATAATAATAATAATAATAATAATAATAATAATAATAATAATAATTGTTTAAAAAAAAATAAAAAATAAAAAATATAATTAAGTCAATCATATTAACTACTTGGGGGGCATTCAAAAAAAAAAAAATTACTTGGGGGATTTATTGACAAAAAGAGTATTCAAATCACACAACAAATTGAAGTGGGAAACTACCTCGCAATATCCTTGTTTGGCAATCAGTAGTTAGCTCTTCAATATTAGTATATATTTAATATTTTATGCCATAATTTTTATTTGCTATCCCTTATGTCTCGTGTTTGGTTTCAACCATACCTTACAATTATTTTATTGACAATTACAATCAATCTTGACTATACTATCTTGCATTTGTAAACTTAGAATTACATATTTAAATACGCAAATTCAACATTCAATTATCTATAAATGAACAATTCCAATATAATCTTGCCTTGATATACTTTAAAGTACTTATTTAAAAAAAAAACATTAGGCATTCAATCACGCAATGCGCGTTTAATATGGATTAAACCCTCATAATGTGACCCTTAATGCTAGTTTGCTTCTACCCAAATCCACTCATTTATTACTTAATAAGGATTGAAACCTTATAATGTGACCCTTATTGCTTTTTTTTTTTCTTTTTTTTTTTTTTTTTTTTTTAAACTGCGCCTTTTTATGTCCGTTTAACGAATGTGTCCCTTATTGCTAGTTGGCTACTACCCTAATCCACTCATATATTAGAAATACACCTAAATATATGGTGCAATAATTATCATATATCCAGCAATTTAATTTTCAATTAACAAACAAAATATATTTAGGTGGAGAAAATATTAAATTGGGTTGATTTCTATCTTGTATATGCTAACAATCAATTAAATTAGTAGATTTTTTTTTTTTAAACAAAAATTAGTAGATTTATTCACAAAAAAGTAACAAAAATAGATTAAATTAAGAATAGACAAAATCAATATCTATCTGTACTTCAATTTGAAGGGAATTGAAGTAATATAACTCTTAACTCTAAAGTCCGTTCGAGTACGTCTAGTGTTGGAGTAGACCCCAAACACTCTTCATCCACGAATTACCAAATGCGCTTTATCCCTTTCCAAACACACTCGTTTTAAAGAGCATATCATAGTATTGAATATATATATATATATATATATATATATATATATATATATATATATATATATATTAACAGAAAATTACCATACACGATTTGTTTTTGTTTTAGTTTTTATTTTTATTTTTTTTAATTTCAAAAAATCTGAAAAAAGAAAAGAAAACAAAATAAAACCAAACACTACCTAATGACTCGGAATCCCCTGTGGGTAATCCACGTCATTGGCGTTAACCAATAGGAAATATCGGTTACGCAATAAGCAGGCCACGTCATATACAATTTGCCAACGCATGCACGTTAGACTTTCCAGTGGGAAAATTTTAACGGTGAAAAGAGCAGTGAGAATTGAAGACAGAGCTCAGAACATGGCGGAAGAACCACCGAAGCAGACCTCTTCCTCGGCGGAGCAATCTTTTTCTACGTCGTCGTTAAAATCTTCTGACGACGCCGTTACGAAAGTGCCCCAGGTAAGAAATTATTCTTCCTCAGATGAAATACACAATATCACACGTTCCTCTATTACGAGGTTCACGAAGTCCGGATCTAATAAAGTCCTTTTCTTTTTCAAAATATGATAATCTTCAAATATGATGGAAATTGAGTAGTAATTTAGGTTAGATGGCTGTTTGTAATTATTCATGGTGTCTAGGTTTTGTTGATTCGAAATCGAACAATTTCTGGGCTCCATTTAGATGTTCGAAGGAATTATTAGGGGAAATGAAAAGATGCGTGAATCGAATTGAAAATGACTGGATTACTGTCACAATACTCATCAAGTTTGAAGTTCCGAAATACTCACCATGATCCCCTTGTTGATTTTCTCCTTCTTTGCGTTGGCATTGACATATTGTGTCTGCTTTGGAGGTTATTGCAACAACCAAACTCCATAAAAAGCATAATCCGGAATGTGCTTTTAGGCTATTGGAGGAGAGCACCTGTTGTGTGTCTAGGAGCAGTTAACAGAAGTTTATGAATGGGTTAAATGAGTGTGCTAAAAGAGTACAAGCTGGAAGGATTAGCTGATCCTTGTTTTATGTTAGAATAGGTTCCATTTTTATAGCTTCAGCATGGATAGCTACTTAAAACACTTAGGTCTTTTGGGGTATTTATTGCCAGCACAAGACATGGGGAATGCTGATGCCAGCACAAGACATGGGGTATGTATTTGCAAAAAATATAAAACAGGAGCTGTTGATAAATGTTTCTCTAAGGCCTTATTTGAAAACCAAAAAGGTGAAAAATGAGCTCAATAGGTTCTAATGGCCATTTAAATTCCACATCCATTTCAATTGCATCTTCTCAGCTGTTTAACCGTGCAAGGCAGAGATTTAGACTGCTGATGTATCCTTACAGTCCTTCGCCCTTTTTCTTGTGCTCTTGTCTTCCTGGACTGTGTCATCCTCTAAAGCATCACATATGTGCTAAGTGATGTTGTAATACTAAACTTCTAATTCAAATGCAAATCACTTACCATTGCAGTTTTCTACCAGTTTTCATTGTCATAGTATTTATTTGTGAGTAATTTTATGCATGTGTGCTCCATTCCGTACATATTCCTATTTGCTTTAGGTGTATAAAAAAACCATTTAGACATGACCAAATAGAAAGTGGATAGAAAATAAAAAATTGGGGTCCACAAAGAATGAAAGAGAAAAGGTTTTATGTGTGTGCCTATGAGTAGTTGGTTTAAGAGTTCCAAAGGGCTTGTGCTCACACAAGAATATCTTGTGTAGCTGCATTTATTGGCTTTGTTTATTTAGGGTTTATTTATTTACTTTGGAATTCCTGGTTTTATTAGTTTTATCCTTAAGAATATCTTTAGGGTTTATTTATTCATTTATTTTTGTATTTAATTGATGCTTTTTGGTGCCTTTGCAGAGTTGTTTACAGGGACACAACCTCTGTATTCTCCAAGCTAGATTCTGATCCTCTTTAATTTTGTCTCTTACACAGATAACATCAACATATGGGTCTTCCTCAGCTGATAGCAATAACCATATGCACCAAACAATGTACCAGCCACTCCTTTCTGGATTTTACTACCTACAACAGAACCAGGAGGAGTTGAATCGTGGCCCTGGTCTTTATGCAGTTTCAGTTAATCCTTTTATGGATCATATGCCAGGATTTCCACCCAACACACTTATCCCTTTAAGATACAGTGTACCCACGTAAGCACTCTTGTTAACTTTTAAAGATCAATCTTCACATGTTACTCTCATTTGTAATAATCTTGTCAATTTCCCACATTTTTCTAGATTTTCTATCATGTTCCGTAGTTCTATAATTTATAGGCACAAATTGTTTCTTTTCCTGTTAGAAGTGCCTATAGACTAGCTAGTCAATGGACTTCATTTTACTTAATTATTACTCCGTATTATTTTGATAGGATCGTGCATTTATATTATAGATTATGCATTCATGATATAGGTTTTGCTTAAACTTTTTACTGTTTGTTTTCCCAGTTTGATCAGTTATATATGACAGGTCATGGGTTTATAATATAGTTCTGCATTTATAATTTGACAGGGTAATGCAGTTATAATATAGGTTAATTAATTTCTCAGGTCCTTTCATTTGTAATATAAGGTTATAAGGAAGGGAGGTGGAGTGAGTTTCACCTAAGCATCTGGATAAATTGGACCTTTCTGCTGTCTATTTTGGTTTCCTAAATTGCTTTTTGAGTGTCTGTAAGATTTTCTCCTGGCATCATTAAAGTCTTAGCATGTCATGTTTAAATCTTGTAATGTGATATTAATCTCGTGGACTTATTCATATTCATGGTTGATACTGAAGAGTCTAATAAGCTATTTACTTTCAGCCACAAACCCCACCCACTCCCAAATCATATTCATGGTTCATACTGAAGTTCCTCCCTTGAACATTGCTTATCCTTTTTATATATCAATGGTCAATTCATAGTTACTGTAAACAGCGAACGTAGTTCTTCTGAGCATAGAGCAGGGAGTGATGAGCAAGGACAAGTGGGACAGCAACCACAGCTGCAGCAACATGCCCCTGAACCTCAGCGCCAAGTAGTCGTGAGGAGATTCCAAATTGCATTTCAGCGTGACCTCTTTCTGATTCTTAAGCTGGCTGCAGTAATTTTTTTGTTTAATCAAGATGGATCCAAGCAAAGACTTGTTGTCCTTGTGTTTTTTGCTTCACTTATTTACCTGTAAGTTATTTTGAATGCTTATCCTTTTCATTTGTTTTGATGCCTCCAATTTAACTCCCCTGCACCCCACAGAAGGCTGGTCCTGTCTAGGGTAATCAGTTTAGACCCCATGAAAGATTTATTGATTATTGCAGATACCAAACTGGAGCTCTTGCACCATTGATAAGATGGCTTTCACAAGGAATGCAAAGGGGGGCTGCACCTCCTCAACGTCCCAGACCAGCAGTTAGGGCAGAAAATGCCGCACTTGCTGGGAGGCAGGGAAATCAAAATGGTGCTGCAGAAGGTATTTTCATCAGCTTTATGTCTACAAATAGTTCAACCCTATAAAAACATGCAGAACTTCTATTTGCCTAGGTATTTTCAACCCTATAATATGAAGTGCAAATAGTTGTTGGTTCTGTTTGGTTTGATCATGTCACACTGATATGTCTTACTTGACATGACCCAAATTGTTTCTTGCTCTTCTGCTGGCAAAGAAAAATTTTGGCACTAATTTCCATGGCTGCCCTCCACATTTATCTCTCATGTATGAAGTCCAGAAGCAACTGAATTGGGAGTGTTAAAGATTCTAACCATAATCTAATTCCTTTTCCCTCTTGTGTTGTCCATGTGGCAGCAGGGGCAGAAGGAAATGGAGGTGAAAATGGGAATCAGCCAGGCAACGACGGAAATAGGGCAGGCGAGAATGAGCCAGGGGCGGATGCAGGGGTTGTTGCAGAGGAGGGCAATAGGTTGTGGCTAATTGTGAAGGAGATCCAAATGATTGTATTTGGCTTCATTACATCACTGCTTCCTGGGTTTCACAACATAGATTAGATTGATTAGAATTAACTGTACACCAAGTAGTCATATGATCATTCCGGATTTATAAGGATGATTTTTGTTGTTTCTATACATCTTAAAGGGAGCTTCTACTGCCCTATTCCCAGTTCCCAAATAGTAAATAATTGTGTTCGAGTATTATTTTGACACTGTAGAAAATCTTAAACTTTTAATGCCAGAAGTTGTGGTGGATTTTGCTTTGTACGTTTGGCACCAATAATATACACTCACCAATAAAATCTTAAACTTTGTACGTTCACCAGTCCACCCGAACCTTAATGTTTTTTTTTTTTTTTTTTTTGGCAAACAACCTTGATGTTAATTATACCATGCGTGTCGTATACTTCATTTGTTTTTGAGGTTGCTTGTACACTCACACGTGACGCAAGGGCCAACTCTTTTGTTAAACGGAGAACAACAAAAGACCACTGGAGGCGACAAAGTAAACATTTTGGGCTCTTGATTGAGTCAAAACATGGCAGCTTTATATCCATTTTGACTCAAGCAAGATGTCTAATTAACAGCGAGAGGCTGATGCAGGTGGGGAGGATGAAAAATGGGGTTTCTTTCAGGTTTCTCTCTCTAGTAGTGATAATAACGGCAGGTTTAGTCATCACGGCTCTACGTATATCCAGAGAGAGGATAGCTCCGAAGCTAGAAGATGACCGGAAATTCAAGAAAAGCCCACTTTCAAGCTGCAATTTTTATTCAGGAAAGTGGGTGTTTGACCAGAATTTCTCCCCTTTATACTCCAGCAGAAACTGCTCCTTCATGGATGATGGGATGGCTTGTGGCAAGTATGGGAGAAGTAATCTCGATTATATGTTCTGGAAATGGCAGCCCCATGACTGTGAGCTTCCAAGGTAGTGTCTTTTCCCTATTCAATTCTAATCTTTTCGCTGATAAACCCTATTTTCTACTAAGGGATTGCTTCTTTTTTCATGGATTTTGATAGGTTTGATGCCATCTCTCTGTTGGAGAAGCTGAGGAACAAAAGGGTTGTGTTTGTTGGGGATTCTCTTAATAGGAACCAATGGGTTTCTTTGGTCTGCCTGATTGAGTCATCAATCCCTGATGAGAGTCTCAAATATGTGAAGTTCAATGGCTCCTTGGTCACTTTTGAAGCCATTGTAAGACTATTTTCTTGTTGCTCCTCATCTTTTCCTTTTAGGGTCCGTTTGGAAACCAGGAAAATGACTTCTGGAAAATGTTTTATGGAAAATGAGTCATTTTCCGGAAAACATTTTCCTTTCCGGTGTTTGGTTGCATTCTGGAAAACTGTTTTTGTGTGTTTGGTTCATTTTCTGGAAAATGAGTAGAATTGTATAATTAAACATTTTAATTATTTTATTTAGAATATTACAACATGTATAATAATATATAATAATATAATATTAATTTTAAATATAATAAAAAATAGCTAAGTTTTTCAACAAAAAAAAAAAAAAAAAACTAATAATATATCAAAAATATTATGGTGGTGGTGGTGGTGTAGTGGTAGTGGTGTTATTCGTTATATAATAATAATAATAATAATAATAATAATAATAATAATAATAATTGGTGGTGGTGTGATGGTGGTGGTAGTATGACGATGGTGTGGTGGTGGTGGTGGTGGCGGCGACGGTGGTACGGTGGTGGCGGCGGCGGCGGTGGTATGGTGGTAGTGGTGGCGGCGACGGTGGTTGCGGTGGTATGGTGGTGGTAGTGGTGGTGGTGGTTGCGGTGGTATGGTGGTGGTGGTGGCGGTGGCGGCGGTGGTGTGGTGGTGGTGGCGGTGGTATGGTGGTGGTGGCGGTGGCGGCGGTGGTGTGGTAGTGGTGGCGGTGGTATGGTGGTGGTGGCGGCGGCGGTGGTATGACGGTAGTGGTGGCGGCGACGGTGGTTGCGGTGGTATGGTGGTGGTGGCGGCGGCGGTGGTTGCGGTGGTATGGTAGTGGTGGTGGCGGTGGTGTGGTGGTGGCGGCGGTGGTATGGTGGTGGTGGCGGCGGCGGTGGTATGACGGTAGTGGTGGCGGCGACGGTGGTTGCGGTGGTATGGTGGTGGTGGCGGCGGCGGTGGGTGCGATGGTATGGTGGTGGTGGGGGCGGTGGTATGGTGGTGATGGCGGCGACGGTGGTTGCGGTGGTAGTGGCGGCGACGGTAGTGGTGGCGACGGTGGTTGCGGTGGTATGGTGGTAGTGGTGGCGGCGGCGGTGGTGTGACAACGGTGGTATGGTGGTGGTGGTGGCGGTGGTATGGTGGAGATGGCGGCGACGGTGGTATGTTGGTAGTGGTGGTGGTGGTGGTATGGTGTTGATGATGTTGGTGTAAAAGTTGGAAAATGACTTCCCCCAAAAAAAAGGGGAAGTCATTTTCCATAAAATTGTCTTCCTTTTCCATTGACTTCCACCCCATTTTCCTTTAACCAGTCATTTTCCAATGTAACCAAACACCAAAACCCCGGAAAATGACTTCCAGAAGTCATTTTCCGGGTTTCCAAACACACCCTTAATGAAATTCTGCAATTCTTGAATTCACCTAGCTAGCTATCCCATGGATGCTTTTTGTTATTTTGTATATCAAAAACAAAAAGGAATATTCTTTTGTCCAGAATTAGCTGCAAAGTTGGTAATCCTTTTTTCAGTAATAAGAAATGCCATTTCTGGTAAAATGTCACTATTCATAATAAAGACTGAAATTCTAATGTATAGTACAGGAAATGGATTTATATATTGTTATTATTTTTGGGTGACTAGAGGGTAAACTCGGCCTTGTGACCCCATAAACCAGTTTAGGTTGTCCATAGTTGATCAGCTCAAACCAAGAAGGCCAATAAACCGCTCCTTTGCAGATAATGATTTGGGGCAGAGGAAGAATTGCTTAATCCCTATTCCTGAAAGTTCACTTTTAAGGACAAAGAATAATCCCAATTTTCTAATGCTATTAAGAATTTTTTTAAAAAAAGTTGTGCTAATGTTTCCAAATACTGCCTTTTCTATTTTGGGTTCTAACTTTGGTTTCTGTTATGAATAAAAGGAGTATAACGCTAAGATCGAATTCTATTGGGCTCCGTTGCTGGTTGAATCGAACTGTGATGATCCATCGTACCATCGCGTGGAGGACCGCATCGTGAGAGTAGACTCCATAGAGAAGCATGCAAGGCATTGGAAAGATGCAGACGTGCTCGTGTTTAATTCTTACATATGGTGGCGATGGCTGAAAATGAAGGTTCTGTGAGTGCATCTTTACAACTTTGAAGATTGCACTTTAATAATCTTCCAATTTGCCAAGGAACTATTGTCTTATTAGCTACCCATTTCTATATGAATATTATCAGGCGGGGATCATTTGAAAGCGCAAATGCAACTTACGAAGAATTGGGAATGCTGCATACCTTCGAATTGACTCTAAAGACGTGGTCAGATTGGCTCGATACTCATGTCAATCGCACCAAGACCAGAGCTTTCTTCGTCAGCATGTCGCCTACTCATAGCAGGTACAATTTAAAACTATGGTCATAGTTTTCATTCTTGAATGCAAATGAAGTCATATAATCATATCAGTATTCACGGCTATGTTTGGCAGAGCTTATAACTTATTTTAAACTACTAATAACTATAAGCTCTGTTTGGTAATGTTCCCAAAATAAGCTAGTAGCTTAAAATAAGAGTTTATTTTGAAACGCTACTTGAATCATTGAATGCAACTTATATAGAGGAGATAACGCACATTTTGTGTATAAAAGATACAATGACGTTAGCTTTTCATTCCCATTCACCATAGCCATCTTCTTGGTTTACCTTGCCTGCATATTGTTGAGCATATAATATATAAACGTAAATGTACAATCCAACTACCAGCTTAGACTTTTAGTTGAGATAGAGCAGATGCTTTAATTTGGTATCAGAGCTGATCCTCATGCTTCACACGTGAGAGGCGTGTTATCCAACTACCAGCTTAGGCTTTTTGGACAATCTGATTCCATTGATGACTTGAACATTGCAGGGCCGAAGAGTGGGGAGGGAGGAATGGTGAGAACTGCTATAACGAAACTGAGCCGATTTCGAATCCTGCATATTGGGGGATGGACTCAGATCCCGATATGATGAGATTGGTTGAAGCCGCGGTCCATAAACTGAGCAGGCGAGGCGTAAACATAGAAATGCTGAACATAACACAACTTTCCGAGTATCGGAAGGATGGCCATTCATCAATCTACAGAAAGCACTGGGATCCTCTCACCAAAGAAGAATTAGTGAACCCAGGTAGCTATGCTGATTGCCTACACTGGTGCCTTCCTGGAGTCCCTGATGTTTGGAATCAGCTTTTGTATGTATACCTTCTTTATTTGTGACTTGTCACGTACGTACAGCATATACAAAACAATTATACTTCACAAATTTTCTATTTTGGACCGTTCTGTTGAGAACAAATAGTTGATTCAATCATACAATTATATGTATCGCCACATTTGGTTTCTGAAGATGTAATTGTAACTTTATGAACTTGTAATAGTGACTTTATGAATTTATATACTTTACAAATCAGCAATATAGATTTTATGAATTTACAGTAATAAATTTATGTACATATTGATGTGCCTTTGTGAACTACGTAATTATTTATGCTCTTAAAGTAGTGACATTATGTATCTTTAGATTTATTAAAAGAATTGAAAAATATTAATAAGGTGATATTTAAAAGTTCTCAGTTAGAGTTATTTGATGATATATTTGTATTCATTAATTTTATTTGTACCAAAAAAGAGACAAATAAATTTAAGTTAAGAAATAAAAATTTTTAAGTCAATATATAAACCCTTTAATTAATGTGTTATAGGTCGAGGTGACCACGGTTCCGATTCAAACCGAAATCGTGACTGTACAAACCGGAATCGAACCGGAACCGTCCGTACGGTTTCGATTCCGATTCTTAATCGGAACCTATAAGATTTCGGTTAAAGTTTGTATAATCTTGGAACCGGAACCGCCTGTTCCGATTTGAAACCGGACGGTTCCGGTTACAAACCGTGAAATCCCAAAAAAAAAAATTAAAAATTAAAAACATGCGAAAGTGGCCAGTAAGCCACTCGCAAGTGGCCTACTGGGCCACTTTATTTTTTTTGTTTCAATATGAAACCATTGAAACCCAGTTGTTATATTATAGACCGTGGTGCATAATCACCGCGGCCCATATACGGCGCCGTTTCTTTAAGTAAAGAAACGGCCCGCCGTTAGAGTTAACGGAGTCCGTTTGTTTGGTGTATTAAACACCAACTGACACTACAGTATATCCAAACCGACACTGCAGTTATATCAAAATGATACTGTAGTTATAGTGAAATGAAACTGCAGTGTATATAAACTGAAACTGAATAACATTTCACATATTTGAGTGTATATTGTACAATGAAGCTGTAATTATATCAAAATGATCATGTAGTTGTGTTTTAATAAAACTATAGTGTATATAAAATAAAATTAAATAACATTTTCACATATTTGAGTCTATAAATATCGAATGAAACTATAGTTATATCGAAATGAAACTGTAGTTGTGTTCAACTGAAACTGCAGTGTATACAAAATGACACTGAATAACAGAGTTACTTTTTGCAAAAAGGTGCGAAACGGTGGAAATAAACACTGTTAATTTTCATTTAAAAAAAAAAAAAGAAGACGCGCGGTGCATAATCGATTATGCACCGCAGTGCATAATATAATTTGCCATTGAAACCTATTGAAACCAAAAAAATAAAGTGGCATTGAAACCAAAAAAATAAAGTGGCCCAGTAGGCCACTAGCGAGTGGCCTACTGGCCACTTTCTCCAGTTGGCCTGGCAAAGGCCAAGCCTTGGCCTTTGCGCCAGGCTTTGTTGGCGAGTAACAAATAGCATAACTAAAAAAAAAAAAAAAGAAATTTCGATTAGAACCAATCGGCAGTTCAAGAACCGAAATCGAAACCTTAATATAAGATTAATATAAGGTTTGGATTTCGGTTCGACCATTTTCGGAACCGGAACCGCAGTCATGCCTAGTTATAGGCAATGCATGTAATTCATTGTCAATTTTTTATTTTTTATTTTGTGGTTTTTTATTTAGATCAGGACCCATAAGGGCATAAATGTAATTTTGCTATTGTCTTCTTCCCAAACCCCTAAACCCCAGGCGGACGGATTCGTGTATAGCTGCTTGATCTGACTTTTTATCAGAGCTGGGAACGGTAAACCCTAAAAACTCCCTAAAACCCTAATCCATACCTCAGAAACCCTAATCAACAGTTCCAAGAATCGGAAGCCGATAGTGGAGAAGAAGCGGAAATGGGGAAACTGCCACCGTCAATGAGATCATCGGCCAGCTTCGCATTAACCAATCTGTTAAAAAACCCAGCTTCTTCCCAAAAGCCCCAAGTAATCCCGCAATCCTCCAAGAAGAAGAAGCCCCAAGCAATCCAGCAATTCCCCAAGAAAAACCCTCAACCGAGGTCTCAATCCCCACTCGTCACCTTTACATCCCCTAGTCTTTCGGAAGCCAAAACCCTCTTCACCTCTCTCATTTCCGATCCCAAGAAGGCCCCTTCGGACCTCAGGTTCTATAATTCAATCCTTCAATCCTTTTCTTCGGTTTCAACCCTCCAAGATGCAATCTTTTTCTTGAACCACATGGTCAAGACCCACCCACCTTTTTCCCCTGATAGGTCTACCTATCATGTTCTTCTTATCCAGGCCTGTAAATCATCGGATGAGTCTCTATCCCCTGTGTACCAGATACTCAATTTGATGAATACCAATGGCTTTCCCCCTAATATTGTCTCAACAGACATTTCTGTGCGGGCCCTTTGCATCTCTGGCCGTGAAGAGCATGCTATTGAGCTGGTGAAGGATCTTTGTCGTAAGGACTCACCTCCTGATTCACATGTTTATAATTTTCTTGTGAGGCATTTGTGCAAGAATAGGTCAGTTAGTACTATGAATGGTTTCGTTAGGGACATGAAGGAGGAATTCAGTATAAAGCCTGATCTTGTTACTTATACCATTATGATTGATAATGTTTGTAATAACAAGAATCTCCGGGAGGCGACCCGGTTGTTGGAAGTGTTGAGTGAGGAAGGGCATAAACCCGATTGCTATGTTTATAACACGATTATGAAAGGGTATTGTAGTTTGAGCACAGGGGGTGAAGTGTTGGACGTCTATAAGAAAATGTTGGATGAAGGTGTGAAACCTGACCTTGTTACCTATAATACATTGATTTATGGGTTGTCAAAGTCGGGTCGAGTTCAGCAAGCAAAGAAATTTTTGAGCGTTATGGCTGAAAATGGTCATTTTCCAGATGCAGTCACATATACTTCGTTGATGAATGGGATGTGTAGGGAGGGGGATGTCAAGGGAGCATTGTCTTTGTTGGAGGAGATGGAAGCAAAGGGATGTGAACCAAATTCTTGCACGTATAATACATTGCTTCACGGGCTATGTAAAGCAAGACTGTTGGAAAAGGGTGTTGAATTGTACGGTACGATGAAGAAGAGTAGCATGAAGCTTGACACCGGGGCTTATGGGACATTTGTTAGATCTCTCTGTAGGAATGGTAGAGTTGCAGAAGCTTATGAAGTGTTTGATTATGCAGTAGAGAGTAAGAGTTTGACAGATGTTGCTGCATACACCACACTCGAGAGTACTTTAAAGTGGCTCACAAAAGCTAGAGAACAAGGACTCGTCTGATCTATATATCTGGTATTTGTTTTCCCTCGAGAGTCTTCAATGTAATTTGTTGGTGCCTGTATTATGCCTAATGAAATATTCAATTAATCTATCGAAAGATTATGTTTGTTCTTTAGGCTTTCCAAATTGCTTTAAATTGTTAAGAAGGCAACCTTGAATCTTGAATACAAAAGTTATAAAGTCCTATAGACATGAACTAAGTCACATACTAGATTGCTCTAGTGGATTAGTTGCAGTGAGATGAAAAACGATACTAATCTTTTCTTTCTTAGAAGATATGATTATAAACGTCTACTTGCACCATAGAACATGCCATTCTGATAATCTGATTTAAATGTTCATTTCTTCTTGAGCACCCCTGTCAGAGGGAAATATATTCTGCATTCAATGTTTCCATTCACTGAATAACTCCATAGAGATAAGATTGTGACACTCTGGTTTCTGACACTCACCACCTCCACTATACTCCCATGTTCTATTAATGTTAATTTTCGGCGTTTATTCATGATTGGTGCCAACCTAACCATCTACTGCTTAAAAGACATTTTTTACTATAAACATCTGCTCCTTGATTCCTGCCCAGTTTTTGTGTGTCTGTGCAAAGAACTATGCTTTTTGGTGTATGAAGTAACTTCAGATTTTGATATCCTTTCTAGCAATGCACAACCCGACTTTTTCTTGTGTTCTGTGTTTTTTATGATTCCTACAAGTTGCCACTCACCTCCCTACCAAATGTTTGTTTATGCCTATTTTTTGTTGCTGAGATCAATTTCCAAGATATGGGATTATTCTTGAGTTATCTTGTCTGCCCAGAACACAAACTGTTGTCCACCTCAATCCAAATTCAATCAGATTTAAAAGTAATTCCCATTTGAAACCCTGTTCTCCAGCTAATAAATGATTCTTGCTCACTAGCCAATCCTAGTTGTTGCTAAATGCAACCCTTGGATTATATTCCTTTCATCCTCTTATGAAGAAAACCAAAAATAGCCCACATGAGCAGCTCAATTGGTTCAGTTGGTTTCTGGGTGGTAGATTATAGGTAAGGATACATGATCGTCGATCGAGCCCTGACAGTCGCAGGATGGAGTTACACACCCGATGTGGTAGACCTCTCCATTATCTTATCGGATTGAGGCAATGGAATTTCACCTTTTGTGGACAGGGCAAGAAAACCAAAAATAAAAAATTCAGAAGTCATGAAAATGAGGACTGGATACATTGGGTCCTGGTTCTATGTCTCAGACATAAATACAATGCCAGCCATTACTGTTGAAACATCACCTTTACCCATAAGGTGTTAAACTATTCATAGAATCTGCTACTTTTCTGGTAGAGGGAATCATGCAACCTATATTGTTGGGAGGTAAGAGGAGCATAAAACTCCAGAACCATGTGGTCAAATGTTTGAATTCAATATTACATTGATGACACATGCAAAAAGGAATGGCCCCATGGATAGTGCTATGCTATAAAATAGACTTTTATCACAATTGTTTCCATTCCCAAGTTTCACCTCAAAAACTCAGTATTCTCCACCAAGAAATGGAAGCCATATCTGCCTCCCATGGTCTGCAGTATCATGGCAGGTCTATAAGTTTGCCTTCAAGATTATACCCTACACCCGAAAACATTGAAGCTGAGCTCGACAAACTAAGAACATGGGAGACAACCTCGTCCTCTCCTCCGAGTTCAAAGTCCATACGAGCTGGTCTTCTCATGCTAGCAGAGCTATACGAGTCTCTTCAAGAACTAGTGCAGTCTCCGAGCACCCAACGAGCTCTTCTGCAACAAAACAGGGCGATAGTTGAAGAGGCTTTAGAGGGATCCCTTGTTTTTCTCGACTTCTGTGGGAACATCCAAGGGGTGATTCGCATGGTTAAGGATAAAGTTAAAGAACTCCAATCAGCTTTGAGAAGAAAGGGAGGAGATTCGAGCATCGAAGGTGACATAACTGATTTCTTGAGTTTCATAAAGCGAGTGAAGAAAGAGGCAACAAAGAGCCTGAGAAGGCTGAAGCAGATGGAGAATAGACCACCTGTCTTCCATGAAATCGATGTTTACTCATCAATGGTGATCAGGGTGATGAGAGAAGTGTCTGCAATTACCATCTCAGCCCTCCGGCCTGTCCTCGCTTTCCTCTCCTGCCCTTCTGTAAAGAACAATAAATCCAGTGGGTGGTCATTGATATCCAGGCTTGTGCTCAACAAATCAGCAGTCCCCAGCAGCGAAATGGTCGGGGGCAATCTGGGGAGTGTTGATGCTACTATTGCTTCTCTTCAAGGGATCATCAAGATTAATGGTGATTTACAAATGGCCAGGAAAAGATTGCAGAATTTTGATGCTGAAATTGAAGGTCTTGAAACTGGTTTAGATTGCTTGTATAGGCACTTGATCCAAAGTAGAGTCTCCCTTCTTAATATCCTCACTTGCTAGTATGTAAGAACAGATTATTGTACAGTCCAAACTTCCTGGGGCAACCTAATCAAAAGATTTTTGCCTTTCACTTTCAGGAACCCAATTTTGTAGCAGTATATATCAATTTCTGGTTAATGTTTAGCAATTTTGACATCATTGATTATCATTCCATAGAAAAAATTTGGAGGGTTAAAGGTGAGTTTAGTTTCTGGAAAAGTTTCCCATTTTTCTGCAATTAACACCTAAAATGCAACACATCCTTCATGAATGTAATTTGGCAATTTTTTTTTTTATTTTTTTTTCCAAAATATAATCTTAGTGGAATTTATTTCCCAAATATGGTACTTTCATTCTTGTCATGTTATTCATCTAAATAGGAGGTTTAAAAATATAACAAGTTAGAATTGAACCTTAATAATTTAATTAATTTATTAAGTCTCCAACCACTACACCACATTATCAATTAATTGACATATTTATTATTTTATTTAATATAAATACTTGGAAACTCTCTTCAAAATAATTTTTTTAAAAATTCTTTTAGTTCTAAAACACTTGAAAGTTCTTTCTTTCCAAAACATTATTATATTACTTGACATAAATAAATCAAAGTTTTTATTTATGTCAAGTAATAATTAATAAATAAATAAAATAATAATAATAATAATAATAATAATAATATTATTATTATTATTATTATTATTATTATTATTAATTGTAGAGAAAAGGGTCAAATAGGCCCTTAAACTTCACCTCAAAGGTCAATTAGCACCCTAAATTTTACAAAAGTGTAATTAAACCCTCAAACATGTCAAATTGGATCAATGAAGCCCATAAATTGATAAATGACATGTTATTACAGGTCATTTCAATTCCGGTGACAGATTCCGGCGGCGAGGAATTCCGGCTACCGGAGAAAAAATCCGATCACCGGCGAGAAAATCTGGACGGCCGCCTTCTCCAATGGAGAAGACGACCAGACGGCCGTCTTCTCCAATGGAGAAGACGGCCAGATCTGGTCGTTCTTCTCCATTGGAGAAGGCAGCCAGATTTGTCCAATGGAGAAGGCGGCCGTCCGGTCGTCTTCTCCGGTGGAAGACGACCAGATGTTTTCGCCGATGACCGGATTTTTTCGCCGGTTGCTGGTGACCAGAATCCGTTGCTGGAATTGAAATGATTTATCGGTTTTTGGGCTTCATTGACTCAATTTGACATGTTTGAGAGTTTAATTACACTTTTGTAAAGTTTAGGGGGCTAATTGACCTTTGGAGCAAAGTTTAATGGCTTATTTGACCCTTTTCTCTTAATTGTATTGAAGAAGAAGTTGTTGTTGTTTCTTTAAATATTTATTTTAGAACCGAAGGACTTCTATTTTATGAGAACATATTTTAGGAGATTTTCAATGTTAATGTTTATATTAAAATAAATATAGTAATATTAAAAAATAAATAGTGTGGTGTAGTGGTTGGAGATTTAATAAATTATTTGAGTGATCAAGATTCAATTTTAATTTATATATGAATAAAAAAACCTCTAATTATTATTATTATTATTATTAAAATATGATATAAAACAAAATTTATTGTCATACATAAAATTAGTAATGACAATGAGTAACGTATTTTGAGATACCTAACCCTCCAAACCCTAATATGATGGGTTCAAGCAGTGGCTAATCATATTCAGGCCAGGTAGCAATAGAATACTCGGTATCCAATATGTGTGTGTGTGTATATATATCCAAAAATTTAACGGACAGGTACCATATATGTTGCCATTCCTACGTAAAAGTATCTTATAATTATTTTGTTTGTGTCCCTGTGAGAACATTTGATACAATTAGAACGATACAAAGAAAATTAGCATGGTCACTGCACAAGGATAATTATTTTGTTTGTAACAGAATATGGAGAATAACATTAGGTTAGGAGGGATCTAACTAAATTGTAATCGAATCAAATGAATGATTGAAATCTGACTTTACATTTATAATATCTGGTTTTTTAATATTAAATATTAAAATACGTATATCAATTATTTGAAACCTCCTTAATTAATTAGCAACAATAATTGTTCAATTATGTAGACCGACAATTGCATAAGATAATATATTCAACATTCATTGGTAACATACAATCATACATGCAGTACATGGTCTTCATTCCTCAGTATTTGTTTTTCATCGTTTCGGTATATATTAATGTACACTGTGTAACAAACATCGTATGGGGTCAAGCATGATTCTTTTTAATTCTCTAGAAAGCTAACAAAAACATTAATTAACATTAAATTAGTGTAATCACATGATAATGACAGGATCATGTGGACATGGTGACCATTTCTGAAATAACATAGTTTTGTTTGTTCTAGGGTCTTGTCCAAAGATGTTCGATCACTAATTAAGTTGGTTTAATGCTCCTATCAACAACTTAATCAATGGGTATAATATAATTAATATTTAATTTGTTGTTGTTTTTCTTTTAAAAAAATTAATTTAGAAGAGATTCGCGCTACCTAATTTATATTTACGAGTTAATTTGTTGTTTATAATAAATGTATGGTATGCTTAGAAAGATGAAGATGTGAAATTTGAAGTTTTGGGTTAGTGTTATACTATTGATAAAGATGAATATATTTGCATTAGGTTAAAACTTATTAAACTTATTAAAATTACTAAACATTTAAAAAAAATATTTGATTCGATTAATTAACTTTTTGTAACAATTTATTGCATCAAAGAGTTTCTCAAAGCAGCTATCAGTTTTTTGAAAAAATCATTTTGTATGTAATCAGCTATTAAACTAATTAACCAAACATCTTTCTAGAATCAACTAATATAATCAATTAGTCAAACTCAAATAACCCAATCAGCTAACAACTATTTACCAAATTCCTAAAAACATTTTAAAAGGCATTGTTGTCTCCTTAAAGACCACAGATCAGATCCGCAACCAATAAAATTATGTCAATGGCAGCGGCTAATCTGCAAATGTTTCTTTCTTTTCCCTTCGCACAAATTCTTTTAATTTAATAAACATCTATGGCCTGCTTGCTTTCCCCAATTCGGCCGGCAACAACACACTGCCAGCTTTTCATGTCCGAATTCTCATCACTCTCCTTTCCGCTAATCATTGGAGCTGCCAACATATTCTCTGTGGTCTGTGGAGTAAACTTTATTATTAATAATGAAGAAAAATAATATATCACCTTACTCCCTGTGGAGTAAACTTTATTATTTTTTGAGAGTCTAAACTTGCTCAATATGGTCTATACTTGTACAAGTCAATTACTATTTGTAGTGTAATGATAATTTTGTTACTATTTTAAAAAATGTACTTATTAATTAATAACATACGAATTATATACTACAACGTCATATGATGAAGAATGATTTTGGTAAAAAAATTTGATTCTCCTAAATATAATTATGATATTCAACTACCATCAAATATAATCAATTAGATTAAACATCCACAAAGAAAGGAATTGAACAAATTAAACATTTTTCACACTGAAAAATATTGATCTAAGGTCGGGAATCTCTCTGTTGTAACGGGTAGGCTATATAGTTGATCCGATCCGCATGTAGCCTATTCTGTTACCACCAGATTGAAGAAATTGATATTGCCTGCTGTTAGCCAAGAATTCATGTCAGACACTGAATGAAAATCACATGCATTATTTTTATTTCTTTAATTTCCTCATCAATCCAACCACATATAAGTACGTACTACATTCTATCCATCATTTTCATTCGGAATTCAACACACTTCACATCAAACCTTTAACCCTTAAGACCAAAACACAAAGATTCAACAATGGCTGATGATTCCTCTGCAGCAAAACTTGGATTCCAGATTCATTCCAGATCCATTAGCTTGCCTTCCCGCCCAAAGCCTGATTCTTTCAACCTCAAAACCTTAGAATTTCCCTTTTCAGATTCTTTTAACTCAGAAAAAACCATTCAATCTAATGTTCTGCAACTTGCAGAACTATACAACATTGTACAATGTTGTCTCCTTGAATCAGAAAATGCAAGAAAAGCCAAGAACGGGGCGATAGTGGAAGAGGCACTCGAGGTTTCAGTCGGGTTGCTAGACTCGTGTGGCGCCATTAGAGAGCTATACTCTGCAATGAAGGAAAATTTACAAAACCTTCAATCCGGGCTGCGAAGAAAAGGCGAAGATGATGCAAGCGTTATTAGTACTTATCTTAGGTTGAGGAAGAAGGTTAAGAAGGAGGTGAGAAAGGGCATCCGGGCACTAAAACAAATGGAGAACAAAGAACAATCGTGTTTGCATGGAAAAAACAACATGGAAGACCATACTATAATGTTGAAAAGAGTGTGTGTGTTTAGTATATCTGTTCTTGGCTCCTTTTTATCCTACGTTGATGCTTCATCGTCTTCAAAGGCAAATAGCAGGCGTTGGACACCGTTGATCTCCAAGCTGATGACAGGATCATCAACGGCTGCTAGGGTAGACACAGAAATGTGCATGAATGAAGTGGAGTGTGTAGATTTTGCTCTGAAATCTCATATGAAGAGCAGAAAGTGTAAGGTTGATAGGAAAATGTTAGAGGGAGTTCATGGGAGGATTGAAGAGCTTGAGTCTGAGATTCATTCCCTTCAGAGACTATTGATTCAGCACAGAGTTGTCCTTCTTAACATTCTTACACCTTAAACTTAAAGATCAATGGAATATATATCTTTTGTTAATAACCATGCATATAGTTTCCACAAATTTTGTATTTAATCAGAATCTGTATACGTTACAAATCATTATTATTAAGTGTTTCATTTGGTTAATTTGATTTCACTCAAATTATTTACAATTCAAATATTATTTGTAATATTTAGTCTTAGTGTATAAAAATTATATATTAACTTGTAAAAGTCTAATTAAGCATTTTGCGTTATTAAGTGCATTAAAAACCCTGCCAGCTATAATTATTTTTACTTGTTCTTTACAGTAATTTGATGTTATGATGCAAAATTTATCACTACGTTAAAAGTAATAAACAGTAGCAGCAACACAATTTTATTACTTTATACTAACATATAAGTCAACGTCACGTTTTGATAACATTATACTAGACTCAACCCTTTTAAGTCTGACCAACATTTTTATTACTTATTTAGCCTAATTAACATCGTGTGCTAATTTCTGTAGAAGGTATTCACTCAAATATCCTAATACAATTGGTGGTTTCAATTGCATTACCAAGACTAACCATGCAACAGAAGGTAAGCTCTGGGCAGTCTATGTTGGTCTTAAATGGGCTTGGGCGGTAGGAAAGAAGAAATTACATGTTTTAAACGACTCTCAACAAGTGGTGGACCGACTCACTAAAGGCCCAGAGCCAATTGGTTCATGCACCAACATAGTAAAGATGTAGCAAGTGACTTGTGGTTCACTGGTATCCGGTCCCATCTCTTATGTGGGAGGTTTAGTGTTCGAGTCTCAGTGTAGGCGGATATTGTGTGACTCCGGACTACATGGCTAAAGTGTGACTGGATTGAATTTCATGCTCTCCAGAAAAGCATACGAGAAACGAGAAATTTTTGTCAAAGATACATGGCTAGAAAAAGTGTGACTTCATGCTCACTGAAAAAGCATAAGAGAAATTTTTGTCAAAGATAGAGTCAAAAAGATAGTCCTTAAGTTTTAATACAAAAAAAAAAAAAAAAAAAAAAAAAAAAAAAAAAACCTAATACAAATATACAATATACAATACATATTATATCAATACGTACGGGGTATATCTAACACAGCCAATACCATGCATGTTTAAGCTAAGGAAAGCATAATTAACGGGAACAGATCATTCAATTCGCATAATTAAAATTTTAAATAAGATTCAAACGTTATATTAAACATGGTTAGGAAGGGTACTAATGGCTGTACTGAGGAACATTATATCATGTTTATGTACGTACGGTCATGTGGGCACGAGCAGGGGTAGAAATACTGGGATTAAATTATAATACTAATCCAATGATAATGATACAGACATGGGAACAGGATGTCATTCTTGGAAACTACATCGCTAATTAATTGTATTAGTTTCATGTCTATAAATGTTTACTCATTGTCACTAATTATTGGTTAATCACAATTATTACAATATACATATATTTTATTATAATAAACCTTACCAATATAATTGGACATTGCATTCGGCGTTTCTGCCTCCCATTTGTGAAAATTTTAAACCAATTTCAACATGCCTTATTCATCTATCAAGTGTATGTAAAAATTGCATATAAAATTAAATTTGACAATTGAATTAAAAAAAAAATTGTTCTAAAGAATCTATAAATTACAAATAAAAATGTTAAACTAAAAGGCCTATGTGTAATTTTGTAAAGCCAATTAAGTACATTATATTAATGATTAACCTAGAAGCAAAGTCAACTAAATCTACAAATTAAAATTTAACAGGAATATAATGATAAAATATACTTCAAATGAGAACACGTATATGATAAGTGAGAAATATATATAAACCACTAATAATTCAAATTAGCCAACGTAATAAGGAAATAAATTTGGACACATGCATTATACATGCCTAAACTTCTAGAGGAAGATAGGATTGTATAGTTTTGAGATACATCAAGTCATTTTTAATATCTAAATTTATAAAATTTAACCTTTAAAAAAAAAAAAGAAAAATATTCATTGATAAAAAAAAAACTGTTAATCTCTATTCTCTCTTTATTTAATATATATAATCAGTTAACTAATTGATATTTTTACTCTCTTAAATAATTAAATTTAATTAATTGAGGTACGAATATACAATCCTATCTCAGCCTAGCTAGAGGTTGGTCCTTATCCATAGGTGCATTAAATGCAACATTTAATTTGAGTTAATTAATAATTTAATAAAGGTATAACAACACGTGTAATGTTAAGAATGAAGTCAAAACAGATATTTCTACAACAGTTTGCACTTGTAAAAATGATGACAATGGTGAAATAAGTAACATTTTGCATATTTGGCATTAATTGCACTTGTAAAAATGTAAAAATGCATTATATTTGGGGTTTCGATTTTACAATTTATTACTGAATTTTGGTTTTATTTAGTTTAGTAGTTTATTTTTTACTACTTAAGGTCTAGTATTTACGGTTTAAATTTAAAATTTAACCTTTTCGTTGATTTTATAAAATTTACTAGGTTTGCATATTTAAATGTTTTCCATAGTGAAGTTGATAACAATGACAAAATGGTCATTTCATAATTAAGGCTATATAAACTAACCAAAAACTCTACTCTTCTTAATTAGTTTTTTAAATTTTAACTTATTACCCCAATCAGCTAATGTAAAAATTATTTTACCAAATTTTTAAAGTAGCATATTGATCGATTAAAATTGATTTATCAGTTATGTTACTAGACATAATCAAAATTGTATTTAGGACAATCTCAACAAAATTAACATGTTGATTCAGTAACCTTATAGGTTTGAATCATACTTATTTGCCTTTTTAATTTGAACTAACAATATATGCAACTTAAGCTTATATGAATTCATTCCCCACACTATAGTGTAGAGGGTGAAGTTATTGGCCAAAAATTAATAGCTATAGAGAAGAGGATTGCGTGAGGAGGAGGATGCCGGCCATTTATTTATTCACTTCTTTCATATATACTTTAAATCAAAAAGTCTATAGTGTAGGGTGTGAAGTTATTGGTATAAATTACAGGTTAATTAGTTATACATTTATGCACTCAAAATAACACAGATCTATCAGATCAGATATTCAGATATAATAGAAATTAAGTAAGAGCCTTGATGGCTAAAAAGCACAATAGTAACCGACTCCGAATTGTTTTGTTCCTGCATGCATTTTGTACGTCATGGCTGCTCGCCGGAGCGCAGCCAAAAGCCTGCGCTTTTATATTTGGCGATTCTGTGGTGGACGTCGGAACTAACAATTACCTCCCCGGCGCTCTCGCCACGGCTAACCAACCCTGGTACGGCCTTGATTTTCCTAACAACACTGCAACCGGAAGGTTCAGCAATGCTTATAACCTTGTTGATTTCATCGGTACACCTTTATTTACACACCTATTTAATTTATTGTCTTTAATTTTTTGAGTGACTGAGACCCACTATCCAAAAGTGATCGAGTTTCAGTATTCTTAGTCTAGTCCATAAAGAATAACAAAGAAGTAAACCAGCTTAGGTTGTCCTAGTTAAAAATAGTCTAAAACCAAGAAAGTCAATAGACCTGACTCACTTGGGAATTGAAGTTATTATTACCAAGTCAATCGTCTAACCAACTTGACTGGATTGTTTTTAATTTGCAGTGAATTTGATGGGTATTCGTAGTGAAAGTCCTCCACCTTTCCTCAAATTAGTCCGAAATCAGGCGGACTTCCGGACCAAAATTCAGCAGGGTGTGAGCTTTGCGTCGGGTGGCGCTGGAATTTTGGACGACACTGGATTTAAAACATTTGTAACGTTTATTAATAATTTAAAATAAGCTATAAACTCTGTCAAACAGAACATATAGGTTCTTACATATATTATTACTCCGTATTATATATGCAGAAGCGCCTTATTCCACTCAGCCAAAAGTGTTAGCCGCAACCTGACACAGGCATTAGGTGCCGCTAAAGCTGCGGCTCTCATCAAAACATCACTATACCTCATAAGCATCGGAAGCAATGATCTCTCCGCCTACTTTAACTCCCCTCCGCCCAATACATCCCTAAACCAATTCATTCAAAAACTCGTCGCTGCCTATGCCAAAAGATTAAAGGTCAAATCCCCGCCTCGATCTCTATCTCTCCCATTTTATTACACACTGCTGAAAATTATTGAATTTCCGACCACCTGAAACTGATCTTAAATAAGTCGAAAGTCCTTGTTCCGACCACTTTTAGTATCCGGAAAAATTTTTGTTGCTATTTTCGACAACTTTTTACTTTCAACTTGATTTAAAATCACTTTCAGGTCGTCAAAAATTCCATAATTTTTAACAGTAACATCTGTTCTTCAAACCAACTCTTTCTTCTTTGTTTACTTACAGAGCTTATATGATGTGGGGGCAAGAAAGTTTGGTATAATCGGCATACCACCCATCGGAAGCTGGCCTATGACTCGCAGCATGAATGGTGGAGCTTGTAATGAAACAATGAATGAAGCAGCTCGAAGTTTCCAAGCTTCCACTCTCACCCTTCTCCAAAACTTTAGCTCAACAAACCCTGGAGTGCGTTACTCTCTTGGAGATTTTTACTCTATAACCATCTCTGCTATCAAAAATCCCAGTACATATGGTAAGCAACTAACCATCCTATATATGAATATATACCCGAGGATCAAATGAGAACAACTCCAGATGAGAACTTTGTCCATCTATCTTAAAATGAATAGATGATCAAAGACTGAAAATTAATGATTTTTAAAAATACGTGCATTTGAAAATACTTGACAGTTTGACAGTATGTTTGAGGATGACCAAAGGTATATATTAATATATATATAATATAATATAATATATTGGTGGTATGGTACGGTGCAGGTTTTAAGAATGTTGAAGATGCATGTTGTGGAGTGGGACCCAACAACGGAAGAAAGCCATGCCGCAAGCCATCATCTAACCTATGCCTTAAGCGTGATGAATATTTATATTTCGATTACGTTCATCCATCCCAAAAGGCTGCAAAGATAGCAGCGCAGTTTCTGGTCACCGGAGGGAACAATTTTGCTAGACCCATTCCTTTTGGGAAATTGGTTGATATTCAGTTCTAAAATTGTATTTTAGTATATGTCTCAGGTTTTCAAAAAAAAAAAAAAAAACGATCCGGACATAATATTTGCATACTCAAGTCAAGGCTATGGACGATAAGTTTAAATCAAACTAAAAGAATGATGTTTTAATAATTGAAATATATTATATTGTATTTGCTTAAGTTCATTTTGAAACACTTGTTAGTATATTAATTATACTAAGTACACTAATCTTTAACATATATATTTGAAATTTCTATCATTTTTTTTTTTTGTAAAGTACGTAATTGCTACTAATATTTTAAAAATAATCTAAAAATCATAAAAAGTTTATATATAACTGATTAATATGTCAAATATATGATCATTACATTCATATTCAACATTACAAAATTGTCAAAATCAAATACTTACTAGTTACTACTACAGTAAAAATTATTAGTTGGGGGGAATTAAAAGAAAATAATTTTTATTTTCAAAATAAGAACTTATTTTAAACGTTTTCCTATTTATTAATAATTTATATCTAATTTAAACTAAGTTATCAACTGTTTAAAAAAATTGATAACCAAACCTATGTAGGCGTCTGAAATTTTTTTTCTAACCCAAGCATCCATAATAAATTAGGATTATTCCTGCAAGTTTCAAAACAAAGTACTAGACGTACAACCTAGTATTCTGCTGCATCTTTACAATCAGTGTATGTATTGTTTATAGGCTATTACATAAAAGAGAGATTTTTACAATACGCACTCTAAAATAATAGTTGTAAGTTTTCCTTTTAACTTAAAAAAACGCATATAAAATTAATTTTGACACTTCAATTAAAATTAGTTCAAAAGAATGTATAAAATAAAAATAGAAATATTAAACTAAAAAGGCCTATATAAAGCTCTCACCAAAAAAAAAAAAAAAAAAGCCTATATAAAGCCGAGTATATTAAGCCAGAAGTCAACTAAATCTACGATATTTGACAAGAATGGTAAATGTACTTCAAATTAAAACATTGTAGGGGTAATAATATGTGTGGTTAGTCAACTTAATAAGGAAATAAAGTTGGGGCCAATATACAAGCCTAGAGGATGGCCCATAGCTCATTTGCTAACAAAAGTCATAATTGATTATCTGCAGGCATAGGGTGCATTAAATGCACTTAATTTGACATAATAATTTGATAAAGATATAACAATATGATATGTGTAATGTTAATTAAGAAAAAATACAACTTCGTTTGGTAAACAATAAATTAGATTTAAGTTTTTACGTTGTCCAATTCATGTACTGTAACTTTTTATCAACTCTAAAAAGTTTTGTGATAGATGGTAGCGATAGTCGTACCATGTTGCATTTTTCATTATGTGTCAACACTTTGTTGGGCCGTTTGGTCAGTATTGTCAATAGTATTTGCATGACCAACCTTAGGGCCCCACTCAAGGTTAAGGGTTTTAGGCCTCGCAGTCCTCCAAATCAATCATGGGATCAGAATGGACCTTTCTTACTTACTTTTGAGGGTTCATCTGTTCATCTCCGATCCATCTAGTCAATCGTTTATGGATGGGCAGAAATGACCATTGTCCAGGTATGGCCTTTTCAATATCTAGCTGAAGGACCATGACCATCAATTAGAAAAGAGAACTATAAAATTTTAAATAAACCTTTTAATATAAAAACAAGAAAAAAAATCAAATATATATATATCCATTGCATCTTGACAAATGACAACCATGGGCATGACAGGGATATTTTGTCCAAATATAGATGGAGAAGTCACGAAACGAAGCCCAACAAAGAAGTCATGGGCTTCATCATCTAGGTACAATCATTATGCTGTGCATGGTGCACACGGTTATAAAACGACGTCGTTTCATTACAAAAAAAAAAAATTGTTCGGATTGTTGTTAAAGCGTTAGGCGGTGAATTCCTTTCGTATTCAAACAGTAGGATATATCCATAATTTCATAACTATATATCATAATTATATAACTATATATCTAGAATTACATAAGTATATATTCATAATTTGACAACAGTACATTCAGAAATAATAAGTACACATTAATAATTTCATATCTATATATTCATAATTCACAACTAGACATTCATAATTACATAACTCCATATTCATAATTCTTAAAGTCCTTGTTCACAGAGAACTATATCCATAATTTCAAAACTATATATCCATAACTTCATAACTATTATTCAGACTTGCATAACTATATAATCATAATTATGCATCGATTAGAGTTTTTGTAAAAAAAAAAAAAAAAAAAAAAAATTATAACTATATATCCATAACTATATATTCAAACTTCCATAACTATATAATCATAATTATGCGTCGATTAGAGTTTTTGTAAAAAAAAAATTATTTGATTGGTGGAGTTAAACGGTGCCACTAATAACACCGTTACTCCATCATAATAAAACGGTGTCGTTTTGCAACTGTTTGCACAACATAATTTGCGATAAAGGTATGCACAAATTTTTTTTAAAAAAATCAAAATTTTAATTGTTATTTTTGTTTATTCACAAGGATATAAATCATTTTTAATTGTTATTTTTGTTTATTCACAAGGATATAAATCATTTTTAATTGCTCGTTTGATCTTAAAATTTTGTAAATAACAAATTAATTGTCTAAATAATTCGATTAAAGTTGTCCTCAACAACTCTTAGTTTCCAAATACTATAAGGTGTATATTGGATAAACACTGATTTGTAATCTTAATTGACAAAAGACACAAAGACATGAAAAAGAAAGAAAGAAAAAAAAAAAAGTGTATATACAAAGTTTGAACTGAAAAACACGTAGAGAAACTCCCACAAAAAATTTAACAATCAAACGCCGGCGGCCTATTCACCCATCACCGGAAAACAAACGGCTAGGAGATGCACCTGGTGGAGTACATGATCACAGGGGAGTCCACCGTAGACATACCGTACACCCTCGGATGATCATCACCCTCCAACCCATACCCAATCATCGGCCGGTACTCCAGACATTCGTCGTGATCGTACACAAACTCCGGCAACTCCACCTCCTTCCTCCTTACATGCTCCCACAGGTAATCCACCCTGCTCACATACTTTATCTTCCGTGAATTCCTCCGGCGAAGATGAATCGCCCGAACGTGGCCAGGAACAGCCTGGACTGGAGCCCCGGATGGACGAAGTACACGGCCTCGATATTCTCCCGGACGGCCACCGGGATCGAATCGTAGATCGCTCGGAGACCGGAAATCCCGGGGAAATTCTCGCTCTTCTCCACGCCGGCGTGCAGGTACAGCACGAGAAAGGCTGGTCCTCGATCTCCGGGAAAATATTCTTCTCTAGATACTTCGTCACGGTCAACGCTCACGCTCCTCGCTGATCAATCATCAAAAAAACGAATAAACTAAAGTCAAATTAATTAAACCCAGGAAAGGAAATTCCTATTAGCCAACGGCGATCGAAATTGATACCGACCTGGGAAATATTTTCCGGTGACTTGGAGGACTTTACGGCCGCATTTATCCCTTCCGGCGATCTTGAAAACTTGAAACTTGTGAAGTAGTTCCGTCTCCGAAATCATTATCTCTGTAGAGGAAAAGATCTAAACAAAGAAGCTTGAGATGAAGAGAGTAGATAAGAAAGCTTGATTGTTGAGAAATGGCGAGACGGAGATATTTGAGGAGCAGAGTGAGATGAGTGTCAGCGTGGCGGATGATGGAAGGAGTGGGGCCCAGGAGTGATGTGGGACCCTTATCCGAATGTCGGATACTCGGATAAGGATAAATGACGGAAATAATGATTGAGAAGATCGGAGAAAAAACGCCAGGAGTGGGGTCAGAGGAATATTCTGAGGGATCTTCGCTTTTGTAAGTTGTTAGTTGAACAGTTAGGTTTTGTTCTTATCTGACCGCGGCCCCACTCTCATCCATGTTGGATTTCCAGAGAGGGTAATGGGCTGTTAATTATTGGGCTGCATTCATTTACAAGCCCGTTATGGAATTTTTCCTTACATGCTCCCACAGGTAATCCACCCTGCTCACATACTTTATCTTCCCGTGAATTCCTCCGGCGAAGATGAATCGCCCGAACGTGGCCAGGAACAGCCTGGACTGGAGCCCCGGATGGACGAAGTACACGGCCTCGATATTCTCCCGGACGGCCACCGGGATCGAATCGTAGATCGCTCGGAGACCGGAAATCCCGGGGAAATTCTCGCTCTTCTCCACGCCGGCGTGCAGGTACAGCACCGAGAAAGGCTGGTCCTCGATCTCCGGGAAAATATTCTTCTCTAGATACTTCGTCACGGCGTCAACGCTCACGCTCCTCGCTGATCAATCATCAAAAAAACGAATAAACTAAAGTCAAATTAATTAAACCCAGGAAAGGAAATTCCTATTAGCCAACGGCGATCGAAATTGATACCGACCTGGGAAATATTTTCCGGTGACTTGGAGGACTTTACGGCCGCATTTATCCCTTCCGGCGATCTTGAAAACTTGAAACTTGTGAAGTAGTTCCGTCTCCGAAATCATTATCTCTGTAGAGGAAAAGATCTAAACAAAGAAGCTTGAGATGAAGAGAGTAGATAAGAAAGCTTGATTGTTGAGAAATGGCGAGACGGAGATATTTGAGGAGCAGAGTGAGATGAGTGTCAGCGTGGCGGATGATGGAAGGAGTGGGGCCCAGGAGTGATGTGGGACCCTTATCCGAATGTCGGATACTCGGATAAGGATAAATGACGGAAATAATGATTGAGAAGATCGGAGAAAACGCCAGGAGTGGGGTCAGAGGAATATTCTGAGGGATCTTCGCTTTTGTAAGTTGTTAGTTGAACAGTTAGGTTTTGTTCTTATCTGACCGGGCCCCACTCTCATCCATGTTGGATTTCCAGAGAGGGTAATGGGCTGTTAATATTGGGCTGCATTCATTTACAAGCCCGTTATGGAATTTTTATTTTTATTTTGATAAAAATAATCATTATGGAATCTCAATGATTCCGTAAGTACGACAAATACAGTGTACAAGAAATCTGTTTACTTTGAATATAATTCTTACAATATCGTTGTTGAGTTTTGAACTTGAATCTATTCTTGCAAAGAGTATACTCGATAGAGTAGTAGCATGTCTAAGACAAAATACTGATTAAAACACGAAGAAAAGGGGATTCAATGGTTGAAAATAGTTCAAGTATAATCTTTGTAGAGGGGGGCTGAATAAATGGCACTTTTTAAGCAAGATTATTTAGAGAATTTTATTATGATTGGATAACGTCATTTGGTCCTTGTTGTAAAGTCATCTTTAAGAATTATAAATAACTATTTGTGGCTGAAAAATATATTGAAACTAATTACAGAATTGGTTAACAAAATTAGTGTCCACTAGCCTAGTTTCGACGACATGTGGGCATATGGCTAATATAAATGCGGTTGGTGGCCTGGTGGGTTGTTAGGTTATTAGGTGCAAATTAAATTATGGATCTGGTCTACTTTGCAT
Organism: Ipomoea nil; assembly: GCF_001879475.1. Taxonomy (NCBI): domain Eukaryota; kingdom Viridiplantae; phylum Streptophyta; class Magnoliopsida; order Solanales; family Convolvulaceae; genus Ipomoea; species Ipomoea nil. The sequence continues at coordinate 2,039,083 of NW_017616846.1, forward strand.
TGTGAACCTTGGTCAAAAAATAATATTTAGATTTTGTATATGTAATTGATACATTCTGTACTTACATTGAACCGTTTTTGTACTTTAAACAAATCGAAAGCACGTAGTAATAATTATAGATACATAACATGATAAATACAGACACATAAACATTTAACTGCAAGTACAGAATATATTATGTGCCTGTAATTAATAACTTCTGTGTCTGTAGCTATCATATTTTGTGTAATTAATAACTTCTGTGTCTGTAGCTATCATATTTTGTGTCGTGTATGTAATTATCATGGTATGTGATTTCAATTTGTTTACAAATACAGAAATTGTTAACTTTAATTACATAATATATGTTAACTAAAGACACATAATTTTTGAATTAGAGTTCACAATACAATATTAACAATGGTTCATGGTATAACAATTTGTTATTAGGTCTTATTTAAATCAAAGTATTTAAAATACAAAGTATACTTTCTCTTTCGAGAATGCATCGTAGCAATATTTATACGCATTTATTTTTGTTTTTTGGGGGAAAATTAGAATCTAGTACTGGGACAAAATGACAAATAGCTGACTCTGAAGATTAACACACACCACTACCCATCCTCCAATCCACCCTCTCCGTCTCTAATTAAGAATAGCTTAAAACAAGTATACAAAGTGGTGAACTACTTTACATGGGAAAGTGAAAAAAACAGGGAATTCCCTCATTGACTATAGGAATACAGAGCAAATCGCAACGTTAGTTCCATGAATAAAGGTCAGTTTGCTACACTAGATGCATCATATTTGAATCCCGACACCTTAGCCAGCTCAGAAAGCTCCTGATCTCCATTTAGAACCTGCAAGAAAATATCACTTGCATAAACCAAACATCTGAAAAATTCGATGCGCCTCAAACCCGAAGTTGAAAAAAATGCAATCTCAAAAAGGGTGAATGGCTACGGGCTACTAAAAATGTCTTTGGGGTTAGCATAGCATCTAGACAATTATGAAAAGATTTCCTTTACAGGAGTGCTTTGGACAAGAGCAGTAATTTCGGATGAGAGATCAAAATCAGAAAGGAAATTTGAAAAATATAACAAAGGGATAAAAAGAAATAACAATCCACTGTGTAAGAATTGTATGGCAAAAGGGGGAGCTTGTTCACCTGTCCATTGATCACCCACATTGGGAACCCTTCGATCTTAACAAGGGCACATTCCAAAGCCATATTAGTTCCTTTCTTGAACCCATTAGGAAAGCATTCCACATAGTTCAATAGCTCTGCTGCTTCTTGCCCAAACATCTATATAGTAAAGGATGCAACAATAGGTGAATTCAGTATGCAGTGAAGCTTTATTAAGCAAGTAAACAGAGTATATGAGAATTTTAGCAGAGGCATCTCTTTTCTAAAAATTTCATCATCTACACAAGAGTAGCATTAGTCTTTAGAAGAATTTCGTGAACTTTGCTTATATTAACAATTTTTGCTATTTTGAAAAGCATTCCTCTATAGTCTAAAGTATATTCAAGAGCTAATGGCAAGGATCCAACCCATTAAAGATCCTCTCTACTATTCAAATCTATACTTAATTACAGATTTACAGACACAAATTGAAGAATATTCAAGTTAGTGCAGGAAAATCAATTCATGGGTGTAATTGATGTTCATGAACAATAAGCTGGTCAACAAAAAGATTGATTAATGATTTAATGATGTTCAAGATGTTTCCAAAGGTGGAAAAACACACCTCTAAATTGCAACTGTCTGAATAAAATAGGGGAAACTTATTTTAGGGAAATAACATTTTAGTCTCTCAATTATAAGGGTAAACTAAACCCAGTCCCTTAGTTGTTAGCGCCTCCACTTTTGATTCCCAAGTTGAAACTAAAGTGGTGCTTCTGGTTCCCTAGACGATTAATATTTAACAGAGTTAAAGTGAAGAGACAACATCAGTGGCGAGTAGAAGATTACGTTTTCACTGAGCTTCTTTGATACCTGGATCAAAAGAAGAGGCTCTAAATTGAAGGAAAGGAATGAATCCAATATACCCCCATAACTGAGAACTGAAGGATGTCTTCCTGTCTCAACTAAAAGCCAAAGTTGATAGTTGGACTGCACATTTATATTTATATATTATATATATGCTCAGCATGCCTCCTCAAGTGTGCAAGCTGGTTACTTTTTGACGGGCTCCATAGTCTCTTTTTTATCGAGTGACGCAGAGATGACAATATGACACCAAATTGTAAGATGTGTTTCATCTCAACTAAAAGCCTAAATTGATGGTTAGACTACACAGTTATGTTTATATATTATATGCTCAACACTGAGGAATCAAAGGTGATATTTTATCATTATTTTACAGAAAAAAAAAAAACAAAAAACAAAAAAAAAAAGAAGAAGAAGAAGAAGAAGAAGTAAAGAAGATATTAGAGTGAAGGATAGAAGAATATGACTGCCTTCCTCTGGAAGTCAGAAATAAAACAAATATACTAAAAAGAGAAGATTTTAAGTTCAAATAAATTTTTCGTTCAAGAAACATTTGAATGCCAGGGAACTGTTTACTTTCACTTTAATTGTCAAGAAACAATGAAAACTCCCTTATCTGTGTTTGATAAACTATCTAAACAGCAAGACCAACTTGCAATACAAGACAAAAGTCAAAGTTTGGCTCAGTTGTTATTTCAAACTCAAGTGCATGGAAAAGCATGTTCAAAGTTTCATATGTTTTATACTTTAGCTTGACGGAAGTACTTTTGCCAGTCTCAAGCTATTGAGACCACCAAGAACAGAAGTTGAGTGTTCATTAGTCAGTAGTCACAAAAGCAAGAAGAAATCAAGTTTCAAGAATAACTCAACTCTATTTATGTATTACTGCCTTCATATCTATTATAATTAGGTTTTATATGGTTCCATTACTCATTTCATTATTAACTATGCACAGCGGTTAAAATGAATATTTACCTGCTTCTGATATTGACAATGTGAACACCAAAAAGCCCCATACATTTTTGCTCCTATTGAACTTAGATGCTTGGCTAAAGAAATAGCATAAGGAGTTGAATGTGTTGTGATCTCAGTAGCAAAGTATGGCAGCTCAGTCACCTCAGAACTGTTTAAAAAAAAAAATAGAAAATGGATTTAATAGACACTTAAACCTTATGCAACAAAGTTGTGAATACCCAGCAAGTTTTAACTGATATTTCATGGAATCTATTAAATCCAATAGCAATTGACATGTTAAAATTGGAATTGAAGACCGATGGCCACAGTGCAACACTGCAACCATAGTCACCCCAACTAGCATCTGAGTTAATTTAAAAAGATGTTAGATTTAAAGGAGGAGATAGTACTGAACACTTTCTGCACTATCATCCCATCTCACCAAGCTCATGCCTTGGATGGATAATGTAACAAAAAAGGAACATGAACACTGAGTTCAAGGATTAAAACAAACAAAATCATCTTTCCTAATTTGTCCTTGTGTAAACATTTCACAAAAGGTTATCCTACATTGTCATAAGGCCTACCAACCTTGTGGGCTGAGAAGCATTATATGAATTGGTTAAGGCAGCAACCACCAAGAGCACTACAGATAGCTGTAAAACCAGTTCTTTTTTTACCTCCTCTAATCCCAAACCCTGTAACATAAGCCCAAAGTCCTTCTCAGAGATGTAGCACAGAGCAGTTAATCAAATAAACCATAATATTCATGTTAAGAATAGGACCTTTACAGTAGTGAAGAACAAACTGAAGGATAAGACAGCAGATATTAAACAATATAAACACCACTCCCCGGGGAATCTCGTACTTAGGATGTACAAAAAGTATGCACTCGCAGCAGCCATAGAAGTAGTTGTGCCAAGTAAAACAAATCGCCCGCTAGCCTCTTCAATTTCAAGTGGCAACTGTTTTCTGCCTAATTGCAGCCCAAGTGCTGCAACTACTCCATATGCAACCATACCAATCAATGGAAGCGGAACTCCTGCCACATCAGAGGGATGAACACTGAAGTTCATTTACTAATATATTCTCTAGCAGTATTGAATAACATAATATCTTTTCCATTTGGAGATTACAGAGTATGAAGCGGCACAAGTTCACTAGGGGCACTGGGGCAGATCATTCACGAAATGAGAACAGAAATTAAGAGTAGCAATACTGAAGGAAATAAAAATATCATAGGTCACATCGATATGCATCAAGAACTTCAAGAGATTACCAAAAACAACTGAATAGCTGCTGTTAAGGATGTCGCCGCAGCTGCCACCACCAACGGGGCAAAAGGCATCAGACTCCGTGAGTTTGAGGTACGTCAAGTACGAAGTTTCCAGGAATCCGATGCCTCCCAGGGCTGCACACCAATTGTATGCTGAAATGCTCGAACCACTGCTAGTAGAAGGAGACGACAACTCCTCCGTCTTGGATTCTTTCTCCGCGTCTGTAACTTGCTCCGACGAGCAGTGCACTCGAAGCATCAGCAATTGCCGATCGCGACCGCTCTTCATCAAGCAACAAAAAAAAAACGTTAATACTTTTTACAAGCCAGTATATAACCGGGTGCGCGTTTGGAGGGGTACCTTGAGTTGTAAGGGAATAGATAGTGAATTGGAACGAGAGGAGAAGAGAAGAGATGAGTGGTTGAATAGTGGGGAAGACGAGACGCCGATGAGACTCGCCATCAGCTCCTCCGTCGAGCGGTGGCGGGGGTGGTTTGACTAGATTTATTGGCGGTGGAAGAGCGGAATTTGACTGATTTGTTGAAAGATTTATTTTTGGAGTTTTGGTTTAGTAACCACTCACAACTGTAGGCGTGTGACATTGTGATTTTTTAAATTATTACTCCGTATTTAATTAAACGTCCTATAATTTGGTGTTTTATTAATTACATTTATTAATTGTCATAATATAATATGTGAAAGTGATATTCTTTTATTTTTTTTAATACAACTCATACTTTTTTTTGGGTATACCCAAAGTTTTCACTGTCCTGAAAATTTAAAATTGCTCCATTTTCATTTTTGGTTAAGTATAAATGAGTCTCTTCCACTCAACCACACCCACATGTTTGAATATTACTGACTCTATCACAATTTAATATCTGTCAATATTGCCTCCACTAAGAGAGACTTGAACTAACAACCTCTCTTATGAGGAAGCAAATGTCATTGAACCACAAGATCCTTAGACAAAAAAATAATTTTTTTTAACTAATTACAAAATAATATATGTTATGTATTATATAAAAAAAAATTAACTCAAAAATCTATGCTTTCATCATGTTTAATAAAGTGATTATTAATTTAGAATGATAACACACGTGTTATTATGGTACATAATAGTTGGTATGTTAAAGTAATACGTATTCTTAAATTCATGAATATGAGATTCTTAAAATTAATTTATAAAATGTTTTCAAAAAATTAATTTATAAAAGATTTTTCCAAATTAGTAAATTATGTGGCATTTTTAAAATCATCACATAACATTAAAATATTACTTTTTTTTGAATGATACTGACTCCAGTACATGTCATCTGAGCACAAGGTGCTTGGCCACATTAAAATATTACTTAAATTAAATGTCATCATAATATTTTAGATTCATAATTCCTATACTATAAATTCATAATTTCTATACTATAAATTCATAATTTTTATACTGTAGATTCATAATTTCTAAACTATGGATTCATAATTTCTAAACTGTATAGTTATCAAATTATGAACATATAGTTAAATGATTTGTGAATACAGAGTTCAACAATTGGGAATATGAACATAGAATTTTTTTAATTATGAATATAGAGTTCAATAATTATAAATCTATAGTATAAAAATTATGAATCTATATGGTGCACACGGTTGCATAGCATAATTTACCGACAGTGCAATGTGGACCCTGGTCCACAATATAACGATTGGGCTTCCATGATGAGGTCAGTCAAGGCCGCATAGTTGGATCAGCCCAAACTTGTTCAAATGACTCCGTTTCAGGAAAAAAAAAAAAAAAAAAAAAAAAATTGGTTCATCAAAGTTGTTATAGCATTGAGGCATCTGAAAGATGCGAAGACACAGTTAAATACTTGGCAATTCACCAAGGTTTGTTAAGTGTTATGTTCGTTAAACATGCATGTATAAATAACTTGCACTTTGTAATGTTTAGACAACTCATTGGGCACTTAATCTTGTACTAAACTAAGACAAAAGTTAAAAAGCTTCAATTCTTTGCTCCATGCATTCATCATACTTTCATGTCTTATTATTCTTAATTTTCTTAATTATTTGATATTTGCTCACATTAATACCATAAAAATAAAGAAAAATTAAAACAAAATATCTTGTACTTTAAATCATAACTATATATAAGTTTACCCAAATAATAATAATAATAATGTAAACCACACAAATATGCAATGAAGGGCAGCCTCATGGCCTCAAGAAAAATCTAGATATCAAAGACCAATAATTCCCGTACGAGAAGATAGATTTAACATTAAACGTACGTCACAAACAAATATTTTTAGCTTAGTTTTTAGGTGAGAACCAACTACATAAGAGAGAATTGACTCACTAAGAATCAATTACTGAAGAGATAATTAAGAACCAATCATAGTCGTTTACGTTTTCAGATTTAACGAAAAAAAATACTATTTAAAAAAAAAACATGGTGATATTTTCGTAAATAATTGAACTTTGAATTACAAACAAATTATGTTAAAAGTACAAGTAATAGTTTCATATAATGCAAATAAAAAAAGTTTAAAAAATTATATACATGACTAAATTTAAGGAAAACGTAAATATAATAGTGCATAATGAGCCAAGTACTTTATTGTTATCATTACAAATGAAAGTTCATAAGTTTAAGTCGCATCATTCTTTGACATATATTAATTAGACAAGTTTTTATAGATAAAATTAGATTGTAAATAAAAAAAAAAAAAAAAAAGTGCATGAGTGCATATATATTTACCAATTATTACATAGAAAAGCGTGCTTGTGGATATGAATTGGTGATAACATGATATGGTGATGAGTCACCAGCCACGCAAGAATTCAACCTCCAATACACCTTCATTTCCTATTTTGGATCATATATGATATTACCAAAAATCCATTAATCACTCTTTGCGTGTCATCCTATCCAAAACCCAGAGAGTTCGCAACCATTACGCTCGTCTCTATCCATAACCATAAATATCCCCCCTCCAACACCCATTTCATCTCTCCCGGCCACACATTACACAAAACGATCTCTTCCTTCATAAGCGACACACATATTGCATCAGTCACACTAGTCTTAGAAACACCACAACAAAGTACAACGTAACTCCATAGTTCACTCATCGTATTCATCTCAGCAATGATGAAGGCTCTCTCCCTTCCCTCCTCCACCTCCTCACTCCCTGATCAAACAATCATATCAAACTCCACTCGCAGGTACGTACATATATACGATGTTTTCACAGAAATTATGGGTAGGTCTCATGGTGTCTGTTGAGGCTTCAACTAATATGCATGAAGCTTATATATGCACAGATGTAGAGTGGTGCCGATGATGGTGAGATCTCAATTTCGGGTTCCCCATAGAAGAAACTTGGGTGGTACCTACAAAACTCCCAACTTCAGGTATACTCGAGTTTAAAGATTGTTTGGATGATTCACGATTTACTTTATTCAGTTATTTCTGAACGGGGGTTCTAAGGTTTAAGATTAGTCGTTATTCAAACATTATATTATTATATTGCAGTTGGATGGCAGCAGTTGGAGAGAAGGTGCAGTCCACAACTATGCCAGCTTCTGTGCCGGTCCGAGTGGCACATGAGCTTCTCCAGGCTGGCCATCGTTACTTAGATGTCAGGTGCTTCAATTCATTAATTTCTGCTAATAATTATTAATCCATTTTCAAGATTATTAACTACTTTTTTATATGATAATTAAGTGGTTGTGTATATGTGTGTAGGACTCCCGAAGAGTTTATGGCTGGTCATGCTGCCGGGGCCATAAACATTCCTTACATGTTCAAAGTTGGATCAGGTTTAATTTATACACTAATATATAGTTTATTATATATTATTATAAGTTGGGTCTATTTAATTAAGAAGTAATATAATTAATCTTACTTTGGGTAATTCCTACCTATAACTATGGTTACAGGCATGTCAAAGAACCCCAGGTTTTTAGAGGAAGTGCTGGAACATTTTGGAAAGGACGATGAAATTATTGTTGTAAGTGTTGCCCGCTTTGTTAGGTAGAACTTATTTTAAATTTTATATATACGGAATCAGGTATAAAAATTATATTATATTGGCACAAGTATAGTAGTAAATAATTTACCAAGACTATGTGTCTAATGATATTCGGGTTGGACTTTTATTTAGAAAGTTGTGAGTTCGAACCTTAGCAGAGGCGTTATTGGCTCATACTACATTGTAATAGAGCTAGTAAAAAAAAAATAGTAATAAATAATTTGGTATGAATTTCACTTTCAGGGGTGCCAATTAGGCAAGAGATCACTCATGGCTGCAATTGATCTTGTTTCTGCAGTAAGTCTTTTGAATCAAATTATTTACTCTCCCCAATTAATGAGGTGATTAAGATTCAAAATAACTGATTAATTAACAATTGCAGGGTTTTACTGGAATCACTGACATAGCAGGTGGATATGCTGCCTGGACACAAACTGGGCTTCCGACACAATCATCAACAGATTAAAATGAACCATTTTATCTCAATCTCTTCCCCTAATCATCAATCTAATAATAAACCTACTGTAAATACAAGCTAAATATGGCTACAGTTTGTTGAAGAAAAAGAGTTGGCTCTGTAAATTTTCTTTTTTTAACTGTCAAGTGGCTGGATGAAATAGTTTATATATTCAGCTTGCCTGGTTTTACTTTGCTTTCAAGTTGGGTAAATGGGCATGGTTGCACTTATTGGCATATGCCCATGTCTTCAAATAACATTATTCAAGTTATATGTATTATGGTTGTACCAAGTGTCAAGATATGTATACTCCATCAAATTATTATTAAATAAGAGAATTATTAATTTTAATTCAATCTTCTAATGATAAAATATCATAAAAGATTAATGTATTAGATATTTTTATTAGTTTTATCTGATTGATCGAGAAATTTTGCACTTAAACAAAAAAAAATTGAAAAATAAAAATGCAATATAAAGCTTATGGGTTAGTTAAGTTCATTCGATTAATCATTTAAAAATTTTAAACTTTATTCTAATGTAATAAGTAGATCAGTAATATGGAGATTCTAATCTTGATAAAACACGACTTATGATTTATCTCTTTCAATGACTCTTAGTGAAGATTTTAAAGTTTAAAACAAGTCTAATGTAACTAACAAATGGAATTTAGATGTATATATGCTTCCAATTCACACATCCTAGAAATCATCCCACCACGTTCTCTGCGGCATTTCAACAAACATGTCAGGACCTTATTCTGCTTATATACATACAACAACTCCCTTGTGCATATGACTACGCCAAAATCAATCTAATAGGCGCCATTGTTGATCGATCTGCGAGCTGAGAATGAGGCTGCCTCGAAATAACTGGTTCGCCATTGTCCGGCGAAAATTCCGCCGCTCGCCACCATGTCATGAGAGCGTAACCATACTTCGTAACAACGCCTCCGGCGGGAGCTTCAGCCAAGCCAGCAGCGCCGCCGCTAGTTATTCTCAATTTCTGTCCAAGGAAGACATGGCCGCCATCACCATTCAAGCTCATTTTAGATCTCATCTCGTACTAGCTCGCTCTATGCTTTACCTATAGCTTAATTAATCTGTTATTGAAGTTATTTTGCTAACGAGCTGTGTTTTCGGTTTTTGTGGTTGGTGCGGATTGATGAAGGCAAGGCGGGCGTTTCGGGCTCTGCGAAGCCTGGTGAAGCTGCAGGCGGTGGCGCGTGGAGTGTGCGTGAGAAGACAGGCGCGTATCGCTCTGCATTGCATGCACGCACTCGCGCGGTTGCAGGTCACTGTTCGAGCTCGCCAGCTCCTCACAAGCTGCGAATTGAAGAAGGCTCACGAATCATGATCTCAAAGGATAACTCATGATCTAAGAGCAACGTGGGGAAGACGATGGTTGTTGGGGGTTCGCTTATTTAGGCTGGAGTTATTCATTTTATTGAATTTGACTTGTTTTATGTATCCTATATTATTCATTCTTATTGTTACTATAATGAATTTATGGTGTTTATAAAATAAAATTGAATAACAAATCTCATACAGATATGTCTAACATTAAAGAAATGTGTTTTGAAATTAAAATGACATTTTAGTGTTGTTTTAACTTATAATGAGCCTATAAAGTAAAAAGTAATTTTACATTTGTTTTTTAAAATCATTTGTTTTTTTACTTTATAAAGAATTATTTTTCAACATTTAATTATAACACTAGTTAATTAATCAAGTTATAAGCTAAGTAGTGAATAAAATATTGAGATGAAAGATGAGAGCAAATTTTGCTTGAAAGCTCTGATGTAAATGTGAAAAATGACAGTGAGAAATGAATGGGATGACAGGCTAAGCTGAAATACATTTGCTATTTGGAGAAAAAGACATAACTGCACACGTTAAGCATTAACTATCTCTATTTATTAGGACTGCCCAACCAGCAAGCTACTTTTTTTTTTCTTTTTTCTTTTTTTAAAAAATAACCAGCAAGCTACTTATTAATAAAAAAAAAATTGTATTATCAAACTTTATATTATTTGTCTTTTTAACAAATATCCCATAAATATTAAACTCCAGTAACAGATTTTTCTATATATGATATAAAAAAAATAGGGAAAATGGCACTTTTTCCCCCTATGTTATATACTTATAGCATTTTTTCCCCCTCAATTATTTAAGTGGCTCTTTTTTCCCCTGAAATGTTAAATGGACATATTTACCCTTAAAATAAATATTTCATTTATTTTTATTCTCCAATAAATTATTACTATAATTTGGTTCAAACCAGATACTATAGTAACCAAACCAAAATATTCCAATTACAATTTATAATCAAAACGCGATATTTAGAGTTTATTAAAATCGCGAACTGGAATGGCCGGTTCATGTTCCGAACTGAAAAAATAAAATACATTTATTGTTGAATTTAAACTATTTTAAAATAAAAAACAAAATTTTAAAATATAGACAGTTCAAAATCGCGAACGGGATCCGGAACCGCCGGTTCATGATCCAATTTTTTTTTATTCTTAAATTTAATAAATTGAAATCCAAATATTGGGTTCTAGATCTGAATCATAACTGAAAACTTTTAATTCGATTGCTATAGTGTCTGGTTCAATTCGAACCGAACCGTGGTAATAGCTACATATACGCAATAATTTGTTGGAGAAGTAAAATAAATAAAATGTTTACTTTAAGGGTAGAAATGTCAATTTAATATATTAGGGGGGAAAACCACCACTTTTAAAATAATTGAGGGGGCTAATGTGCTTACATAAATAATTGAGGGGGAAAAAGTGCTATAAGTATATAACATAGGGGGAAAAAGTGCCATTTTCCCAAAAAAATAAGAACTCTCATTTTCTAGCAAACTAAAATGTACAACTGAATATAATTATGTTCTATTTAACCTTGTGGTCTAGTGCCTCTCCCAAATGGGAGGTCATGAGCCCCAATGGAATAATATTGACTTTTGTGTTTCAGTAGGTCGAGAAAGTAGTTATGAACAGATACTATAACAGAGTCAGTAGTACTCAAAAAAATGTTAGGAAAATAAATCATTTTTAAAACATGGACAAAAATAAGCAAAACTATTTTAAGAAATGTGGGCATTTCAGTCAAATTTTTCTCTATTTCACGGGAAAAAATACTAATAAAAAGTATTTAATTTGTAATAGAGTCAATAGTACAAAAAAATTTGTTGATAAGAGAAATTCAATTGTAACCTACTTACTAAAGTAATTTTTTTTTTAAAAATTAAAATTATCTATCTCCATCCATCTGGGTTTATTTTTGTCTTTTTCCGAAAGACTCTCTGTCTCAATCACACTGCATAATAGTTGACGGTTTACTTTTGTCTATTCCAAAAAAGAAAAAAAAAAATGGTACATCTAAGGAGAATGAGCTACACTTGACAAAGAGCAAACCATACAAATCTACAGTAGTATTATGAAAGCAGTAAAAGAGTCGAGTTTCCAGCCAACTTCCATGGGAAAGAAAGCTTGGAAACCCTAGCCCTAGCTAGCTAGGTAGATGAAAGAGATGATGAGAGTAGAGTAGAGTACTCACAGTGCAGTGGGTTGACAGAAGAAGAAAGCATCATAATATCAGAGCTGAGTGATGAATGAAAAAGAACTGAGATATTGGCACGGCTCAATCAGACCTAACATATATATATAATATATATATAAACCCTAATGACTATATATACACATATACATATAGACAAGAGGTTGAATATATAATATAGAGTCTGAGTGAACCGGGCCAATACCAGAGTTACCCTTTCACATTGAACAAATAAGATCTCTAAACTCATCATATTATCATATCTACACGTAAAACACAAACACAACCCTTCACCTTTTGCTCTTCTTCGTCACTATAATCATTACAATGAGAGAGAGAGAGAGAGAGAGAGAGAGAGAGAGAGAGAGAGGAATGAAGGGTAGGGCAGAGAGGTAGAGGAAAGGCAGTAAGGATGGAGAGGGTTGAGAATGTCAGGAGGGAATTATATTCAAGTAGGAGAAGGGTAAGAATGTAAGATTAAAAATGAGTGGGAATAAGGTTCAAATTGAGCACTGAATGTAACCTGAAAATGCAATTAGGCCACTGAACGAAAGAAAAAGTATAATTAGGTCACTGAACACTCTAAAAACGTGCAATTAGGCCACTGAACACTCCAAATGTATGCAATTTCACCGGATATCAGGTTACATGCTTACGTGGCAGCTGATTAGGCATTTTCAATAATTTTTAAATAATTTTTAATAAATTAAAAAAAAAATGAAAAATAAATAAATAAAACGACGGGGTGGCAGGCAGAGACGAAGGACCGGGGGGCCGGCGGCCACCCTGTCGTTTGTTTTTTTTTAAGCTTTTTTTTTTTAAATTATTATTAAAAATGCCAACTCAGCTGCCACGTAAGTAGGTAACCTGCTAAAATTGATGGTAACCTGCTATCATGTGAAATTGCATATATTTGAAGTGTTTAGTGGTCTAATTGCACTTTTTTTTTTGAAACGTGTAGTTTCATAAGGCAAAAAAAAAAACAAAAAACAAAACAAAAAAAAAACAAAACAAAACAAAAACAAAAAACAAAAAACAAAAATTTGCCACATATCATCCAAAAGAGTTCATCATTAAACTATCAAAAGAAACATTTGCAGATAAGATATTACCAAAATTTTAGAATAATCTCTGTCCAAATGAAGTACCTCAATAAAAGAAAACCCACACGATTTGTTAAAGTTGAAAAATAAAGATGTTTAGTAGATTAATATCAGTAGAGAACATAAGAAATCCTCTATCATAAATATTATCCAAACATGAATTGTTTATTCAAAGGACAAATCTTTACGAAAGACTTAGTTTATATCATAAGATTTGTCCAAGAAGAAGAAAATTTAAAGAAAATTAGTATATTTACCCTAACAAATTAAAAGATTCAAGCTATCAATAGTGATGGACTAAGAGCAACCTTAATTGTATGGATTTTTCATTGATTTTTTCAATCATGTAGGAGAGGGAAGAAAGAAGAAAGAGAAAAAATGGGAGAAAAAAAAAATTGACAAGAAAACATGTATGAAAAAGAAAGACCAAATCTTGTAATAAATATTCAAAATTTAGGGGAATATACTTTGTAAATTAGAGAGAGGAAAAATATTATAAATATTATAAAGTCCTTGGTAGTTATTTATTTGCTTTAATTTGCAAGTTATACTCTCCCATATGTATATATACATTATTGGAAATTATGGAATTTCTGACCACCGGAAAGTGATCTTAAATCAAATCTAAAGTAAAAAGTGGTCAGAAATAGCTATAAAGGTTTTTTCGGACACCAAAAGTGGTCGGAACAAGGCTTTTGACTTGATTTAAGATCATTTTCAGGTGGTCGGAAATTCCATAATTTTCAGCAGTGATAATTAACTTTAATTTGCCTGCATGGGCAGTTCAGTTGATCATAGGGATGAAGTTTGGTAAGAATAATCAGGGATCGAGTGAGGGGGTCTCCTTGTGCGCAGTAAACAAAGATCTAGCATCTGTGTTCAACTGAGTTACCATAATTTAAATAATGCTCTGTCGGGTCCTTAGGGTTGGGAAGAAAGAATCAACTTTAATTTGTAAAACATGCAATATATATTGCATTTCTGAAATATTTGAAAATAGGAAGTAATTAATTTGCAGAGAATTGAAGGGCAACATCGATGGTCATAATGTGAAAAACAAAAAGCATGGAAGAAAAGAGGAAAGGCCAACTACCCATGCAGTAAGGGCAGACCATAGTCCATAAATGAAAGGAATCTGTCTGTCTGTCTCTCTCATTCATAAATACAATATGATTCACAGCTTTAATATTGTGCAGAACAAATTAATGGCGATGAAACTAACCGGCAGAGAATCAATCAGAGCGGAGGGCAAAAGAGCTTTTGCTCGTGAACAACCCAACTCTGTGTATGTATATATTGGGGATTCATTTATCACTCTTATCTCCTTTTCTTTATAGCTCTGCCCATCAAAACCACCCCATTTTGGATTCTGCATGCTTTTAATTTATTTCAACCCCCTACCTAGCTAAATGTATGTTATGTTCTAATTGGATAATGAAACAAAAATTACTACTTCACTATCACCCACGATATGTCTATACATCAAGAAATAATATAAGTAAAATAAAAACTTGCTCTATTTTAATGCGAGACGAGCTCCAAGATTTAACTTGTTTTGACACCTCTAGTTCTGGACCTGTATTTGTATCACATAATTAAGTATTATAAATAATGGGTACATTGTTAATTTGGTTTATCTAATCACTCTATAACTAGGGTTAATTTTCATGTGTGATGTATTCAAGCTGCGATTATCCATAATAAATATTCTATGCTTTGCCCCAGGATAGCATATAGTAGTTTGTCGCTTGACTTGATGTCACAACTAACGACAGGAGTGTGGGGTTTCGAATCACACTGGAAACATGTATGGAAAAATTAAAGATTGAGGATGATGGAATGTGAGAATTGGACCGTTTGTGCATGCATAAAGATTAGGGTTTAACTAGTGGAGTGATTATGCGACTTGCGATTTACCTTTGCAGTGGCTCTAGGGACGGGGTCCTGTGAGCTTAAAATTCTTCCAGTAAAATTAGGATAACCCTAAGTATTAAAAAATGTCATTTTTTTAAAATTAGTTTCTCAACCTACTAAAGCAACATGCCACCTCCATTGAAGCTCGAACTCACACACTGCCATATGAGAGTGCAACCTTGGTGCCCTTAGATCAGAAGGTCATTTATTTGGTGACAAATTGACAATGAATAAAAAGTCTATTTAAGTCTTGTTGTTCTTTCATCAAGTAAAAAACTTATCAATTATTTTCTCAACAGTAATTATTATTTTTATTCAATAAATAATTCAATGTACAAATAAATGTTTACATTAAAAAATAAAATAACCAATAAATGTAAATCTTAATTAACTACTAATTATAAAGACACACTAATTGATCAATTAATAGAAGTACACACTAATTAATTACCTAGTGCGAACGTATGCTCCTTTCTTTTGAACTCCCCACAATGTGTTGTTAAAAAGTCTACTATATGAATCCAAAAGTCTAAAGCCGAAGTCCAAAAGCATCAAACTTTATATAAGGTTTAAAAAAAAAAAAAAAAGTAGTGATAGGCATATGTTTGGATGATGTGTATATTTAAATAAAAATAAAGTGATATTTTTATAAAAATACAATAGTTTTGTATAGGACACTCAGTATTCTCATCACCGAGAAACTAATTTAGAGTTAGTTGAGGCCATGTCTGCAGATTTTGAGTAAAATGTGTATTACTTGAAAGAAAATTCACATTTTTTAGGGAAAAACCTGTTGAAATATACAAAAATTTAAATAAAATAATGAAGGGAAAATGGCACTTTTTTCCCCTGAGTTATATACTTATAGCATTTTTCCCCCCTGAAGTATTGAAGTGGCTGTTTTTCCCCCTGAAATGTTAAATGGACATATTTACCCTTAAAATAAATATTTCATTTATTTTTTTTCAACAAATTATGACCATAATTTGGTTCAAACCAAACAAACCGAAATATTCCAATTACAATTTAGAATCGAAATTCGATATTTAGAGTTTATTAAAATCATGAACCGGAACGGACGGTTTATATTCCAAACTGAAAAAATAAAATACATTTATTGTTGAATTTAGACTATTTTAAAATAAAAAAATAAAATTTTAAAATAAAGACGCTTCAAAATTGCGAATCGGATCCGGAACCGCGGGTTCATGGTTCAAGATTCCATTTTTTTGATACATAATTTTAATAAATTGACATTTAAATATTGAGTTCTAGATCTGAATCATAATCGGAAACTATTAATTCGATTGCTTTAGTATCCGGTTCAATTCAAATCGAACCGTGGTCATCCCTACATATACGCAATAATTTGTTGGAGAAGTAAAATAAATAAACTGTTTACTTTAAGGGTATAAATGTCAATTTAATATATCAGGGGGAAAAACACCACTTTTAGAATAATTGAGGGGACTAATGTGCTTACCTAAATAATTGAGGGGGAAAAAATGCTATAAGTATATAACTTAGGGGTAAAAAGTGTCATTTTCCCAATAATGAAAAAAGTATTAAATAGGTCACTAAATTTTTACACTTTGTTCAATTGAACCATCAAACAAAAAAAGTGTGCAATTAGACTTTAAATAAGATGTCATAATGTCAAATTATATATATAAATGATTTTAATTATAGTTTTTAAAAATTAAAGGAAAAAAACAACTTTTTTAAAAAAATTTCTGAAGGTGGAGGCAGCCTTCTCCTTCGTCGCTTTGTCTGCTGTGGATGAAGGGGGTGGTAGCCATGACTGCCTCCACCTTTGTCCTGGATGAGGATGGAGGTAGCCAAGGCTAACCCTTCTTTCATCCAAACTGAACAAAGGGGAAACAGTCATGGTTGCTCCCTCCTTCATATAGATTAGATGAAGGAGAGGAGGGGACAGCTGTCTCCATCCTCATTCAAGACAAAGGTAGGGGCATTCATGGTTGTTTCCCCTTCATCCACAATAGACGAAGGTGGGGTAATTGTGGTTGTCTTCCCCTTCCTCCATAACAAACAAAGGTGGCTGGTTACCCCACCTTTTGATTTTTTTTTTTAGTATCTTTAAAATTTTAAAAAATTAATAATTAAATAATTTTTATATTTTTATATATAATTTAACAATATGACATCATATTTTATCATAAGTAACTTGTAAAAAAAATATTATTTGCATAATTTTTATTTGTTTAATGGTCTAATTGCACACTTTTTTATTGTTTGATGGTTCAATTACATAAAGTGTAAAAGTTCAATTACATATTTGACACTTTTTCTTAAAATAAACCCAATAGTTGCTTGAGATCAATGATGGAAATAGGGTATCTTTAAAAAGCCAACACTTGTCAAGATTGGCCATGATCATACAGGCACTACACAAGTGATCTCATTTCCAGGGCCACTAGTCAACCAATGGCAATATACTGAAATATGTACGAAAGATTCATGGTCAAAACAAACGGAATAGGTCTATTCCCAAGAATGTTATTCCATTTTTGACCTATTCCATGAACCGAACCAAACCAAACATGCACTTAGTGACATCGAGGAAGAGTAAGGGGCCAAGGGGGAATGTTAAATAGAAACATTAGGAGCATGTTGTTTCATATGGCATTACAAACACATATATACACACTTTAGAGTCAAACATTCCTAAATATAAAGCGCTAGCACAAGTCTTTCTTGACTTCTATGCATTGAAAAGTGCCTATATATATAGGTTTGTTGTCACGTTAAATTTGAGGTGAGGTGTAACCATCCGATTAGCTGGAGAAGATCATCCAAACTCTCTGGTAAACAAAAAAATTCAAAATAAATTAATCTTCTTTTTACACATTGATATATACACCAGATATTTTGATAGAAAACCAAAATGTAACTTCAATAAAGATAGCAAAGAATTAGTAGTAAATGATGATCTACCTTGGAGGATAATCTAGTGCTCAAGTTTCGATTCACGAAGCTTTATTAGTTTTTCTCTCCACATGACTGAAGAAAAAAAATAAAACGTGATTAGTAGTTGTGTTAGGTATTTCTTTAGTTTAGTGAAAGGGAACATATAGTCCAAGTCCGACATACCTGCTTCACTGTATCGTTCTTGTTTGACAGCTGAATTCATATTTCTCATCAGAACAAGTTCTTCAGAAAGTAAATCAGGGCCATCTGAAGCACTATATAAGATAACACCCACGCTTTAGATATGATAAAGTCTGGGAAAAATATACATATATAAGTATCTGGAAACACAAGAACAAACCTATCTAGAGAGACATCATATATGGCCTTTGCATTGCTCGATCTTGCCATCCCATGAACCATTCTAATTGCATCTGTTAAGACAATTTGTTTATTTACAAATATTGGGGCCTGCATACATCCAAAAACAGAGTGAATGAGTTCATGAAATTTGTAGTGCGTTGTTCTCAAATTTTTAGGAAAATGCACACCTTGCATCTTTTAGCAACATTTATGGCATCAGATGGGCGGGCATCCACACTTATAATATCTGTTTCCCCGGACTGTATAAATAAGAAGCATTAAGTCACTCCAAAAAATACATGCTATATAATAATACAAACTTGCAATCATGAGTGTGTTTAACTGAATGTACTTCACACTCTTTTTTTAATGTACCTTCTGAAAAAGTATTCTAGTAAAATAAGTATTAACCACTCTTTCTGTAATCTTCACCATTTTAACCTGTAAAATGAAAGTTTACAAGTATAAGGAATTGCAAACTCAAAAGAGTTAATGAGGTTTACTTCATGCAAAAGCTAAATTCTTGTACACATACCAAGAAGCATCTTATAAGATCTAAAAGAACAAGGTAGGTCGCCAGATCAGGATATGATTATCTGAAAGGGTTGTACTATTAACAAACTGATAACATAGAAACGTGTAGTTTCACTGCAGAAATATAACTTTTCCTTTCTTCCTTGCGAGATACTGAAAGGTTTAGATGCATATGAGGAGAGAGATGGAGATTGTAGATCATTATTTCAAGACCAAGTATATGATCAGGCAAGCCCAGTTAAAATAGGAACTTTCTTTGCACAAGCACATTCGTCTATATAATCTTACATTTACAATCAATTCTCCACTGAATCCAAAATATTTACGATCATGCAAAACTCTGGGAACTTGGAAGTCAACAACTAAAGCAATTAATGAAGTATACAGCCCAAATTACCAAAACAAAAATGGTGAACCCAAAAAAAAAATGGGGGGATAAGACTACATACTTCATAGTCAAGCTTCTCCAATAAATTTCTTATAAGCTGAAACTGGTTTGGACAATCCTGCAGCAGCCCCAAACATAAGCATTGTGATAAAAGATGAAGAAACAGCACATTCCACCATAAAATAAGAAAGTACCTCAGTTTGATCCTCGTACAAAGAGTCGACTAGCTTTTCAACAGCATATTCCCCTGAAGTAGGGTGCATTAGAAATAAGCTGTAAAGTTCAGTACCAAGTTTATGTATGCAAGGCAAAAGGCAAGAAGGATTAAAATTCATACCTACAATAATAGGTAACACAAAGTCCCCATCACAAGAAATCTTAAGAAAAATAGTTGGACTCTGATAATGGCGGAGAAATCCTGTCCCTATAAAAGACACATCAACCCCCCTTGGATCATTTGCTCGAACGGAAAAGGGAGACAGATGGGCAAATGACTCCCATTGTGTATTTTCTTGAAATCCTTTCAAGCGCATGCGGTGGTGCTTGATAGTTTCTGCAGAAGTCATAGTTCATAAATCATCTCAGTTACTTGGACCTAAGAAAGACAATCCTATTCTCCCAGACATATGGGAAGACACTGTTAGTAATTGCTGTGACCTTGTGTCATGGGGGTAAATTCAAGTTTCAATGGTTAAGGTTGTGAATAACAACAGAATATAATAAGTTGATAATTTATAAATAGCAACATAATATTTTTCACATATCAGCTATTTTGCTGTGCAAAATACTAGTGTTTGTTTGTGTGATTTCTTCATTGTATCAGAAGTTGTATGACTCCAAAAATCATTTGTGGGCAGCTAAACTTAGCTAATTTTTTTTTTTTTTTATAATAAAGATACATCATTTACATTGTCTCAATTGTATCTAATTGATTTTCTATATAATCATTTAATTTTTTTTTAAAAATCCACAATCAATTAATTCGAATTCTGTTTATAGCAAAATCAAACATATAATTTTAGGTTTAATAAATTTTGACAAAGAGTAACCAAAATTTAGTTAAACGGAGAATTTTTGAGACCTGAAACGAGTACAACGGCTTCGACGTAATCGCCATCGCGGTCTTCGCTATGGTTCGATTTTCTCCCGGAGCTTCCGCGAGAAGACTTGGAAGACATCTCCACCGTCGCTCTCGACGGCTTCCTACAAATCATACAATGCCTTTTGGGGGAGCGCAAGAGCTGAAACGAACAGCCGCGGCGGCGGATAAGCGGTAGCGAAGAAGAGTGAGAATGCAAGCTGGAAATCCGGCAGAAGCGCGTCGTCGTCGTCTGGGCATAATCGGTGAGAACGCCGGCACCGGCGATCGTACGGACGCCTAGTTGAGATCCGAGCATCGTAATCCGATGTAAGTGCAACCGGAAATTGGAAACAATTTGTGAACCCTTCACCAACAATACTCTCCGTGATGCTTTACGATGATAGTCTGTCGTGTGATCTGTGGATATATTCTTAATATTAATAAAGTGTTTTCATTATATTTTAGTTTAGTCCGTACTATTTGCTGGAAAGCTAAGAAGATAAGGGTCAGATTCGCTTCGACCCATTACTCGCTTCAAACCTATTTTACTCTCTTTTTTTTTTTTTTTCTTTTTTCTTTTTTTAACATATAAGGAGTAATAATTTATTATAGATTAAGATAAACATCAGTAATTAATTATAAACAAATGTATATTTATAATGACATGTTTTCAATGGAAAAAATGATTAAATCGATATTGAGACTATAATAAATATGATTAAATTAGCATGGCATTTGTTACACGAATTAAAAATAAGTACGTCTCGACAAAGCATTTGAGAGGATGTAAATAATTATAACTCAGCTAAATTCAAAAGTTAAATTTTTTTGAAACTCGATCTTAGGTCATTGTTCCCAAACTTTACTCATGTGACCAACTAAATTGTTCATGCCGGATATATTATATTAAATGATTACATAATAAAATGTGTGACGTAACAATTACGACTTAAAAATAAATGTGACAAAGTGATAATATGATAGAAAATAAAAATACTTTAGCTTGAAAAAAAATTGAGATATTTTGGATGAAATATCAAATATGAGTGAGACCTTCCAACAGAAAAATCACAAAATCTCATTGGAGTTGCATGACACGTGTACGCCGCATACGCACCATGTGCCTCGTGACATGGGAACACACCAGAAATGACAATGAAACATTTTTATTAAATTTGCTCAAATAATATTCTCTATTACTCTGTAATAGAATACAAAATTATTAGTTAAAGTATCAACAAACGAATATATACAAATTAAAGCATAAAACACAAGAAAATTACGGTTTAGATATTATATTTATGGTGTGTTTATAAGTTAAATAATAACATCAAATTTAATAAAAACAGTAAGAGTTGTTAAAGGATCTAAAGAAGTCAATATGTGCATTACTGTACATTTCATAAATGATTGGTGAAAGTTAAGTAAGAAAATTATATTTTTTGTCTACGTTGTTTTTGAGAAATATGTAACTAAGGCCTTAAAGCTCTTTGATTGAATGGGAAATCAAAAATATCTTTACTTTCCATGAGTTTTTTTAAAAGTAAATTGTTGTCTTCCAGTACAACCTCTTATTAGGAGTTATTACATGTACATGAGGTGCATAGCTCACATATTGAGCTAAAATTTGTTAATAATTTTGTGAGCTCTTTGATTGAATGGGAAATCAAAAATATTTTTACTGTAAGGACAATGCCTGAGTTTTTTTAAAAGTAAATTGTTGTCTTCGAGTACAACCTCTTATTAGGAGTTAGTACATGTACATGAGGTGCATAGCTCACATATTGAGCTAAAATTTGTTAATAGTTTTGTTAAGAGAGTTGTGATATTTTTTAAGAACTCATTAAATTTAGAGATTATGCTGATCTAATTGGGGTGAAAACAAAATGTGCTTTATATCTAGATGTTCCAACAAGATGAAATAACACCTACATTATGCTTAACATTGGCATATAATCAAGAAGGTATTTGAAGCATATGACAAGAATGACTCATGCCTCATTTTCTACTGGTCTAGCTGATTCTATTAATCTATTTGGTGTGATGTGGAAAGCTTGGTAATTCTGCCCAAAAACCTTTATAAGATGACAGTCAAAATATCTTGTTCATTTGAATTGCATGTTGGATGACATGATTGTTGCTAAAACTGGTTTTGAAAAGGTAATTAATAAATTTACCTCCTTTTATTTTTTTTAAAAAAACTTGTTAGCTTATGTATTTGTATTTTATTAAGAAATAGGGTCCCAAATAAAAATTAAGTTTGAAAAATATTAGGAGACACCGAAAAAATTAATTTCTTGGTATTTTTTTTTCAAATATTTTAGACCAGTTTGTCCAAATATCTACAGTTACCCCTGATTGGTACAAATTGAGGAAAATATTAATGATGTTAAAATGACTGAAAAAGATATTCGATAATCTATATTCATAATTCAATTTCTATTACAGAGTATTTACTTTTTACTTAGTTACTTTCCATTTTTAATTTGCAGAGTGGCCACTGGATGTACCAGAGTTGGGACTGCTAGAATTAGTTCTTCCATTCATATCATTCTTGTAATCTTTATATATTTCACATTTCATTCTAGTTTTGGTGAATATGTTGTGATTTAGTGTGAATTGCTGAATTATAATTTGCGAGGTAAAATAACAAGGGGCAATGGCTAACAACATTCAATTGTTACAGCCCTTAATTCCATTCCATCAATCCCATGGTCCCCTTGACTGCCTTGAGTAAAAAACAGGAAACAATATTAATTCAATAAAGCTGATAGTCATCTAATATGAAATATCACTCACGCTAATTTTCATATTAAAGTTTTTTTTAATCGCCATTTTGATCCTCAAGTTTAACGGTGGAGTTTAACATATCCGTTTCCACTACTACCGAGTTCCTGATCTTAGAATTGAAAAACAAAGATAGAATGAGGCCTCAGAATTGCAGAATGACAGCAAGGCCTTTCGGCCATTCAGTCCCGAAAGATGGTGTAATTTTAATGAAGATTTCTTCACAGGCCAAATCATCTCAACAATCACTTACTTGATAAGAATTTCAAACTTTCAGGGATAAAATGCAGAGATAATGTATTGAAGAATGCATGAATGTACTTCTCATGGCCAGGCCCAAGAGGTCACCGCAGAGAATCTGCTCCCCAAGACGACAGGATATGAGATTGCCCCCTTCGGACTGTAGAAGAGGAAGAAACGGTATAAACCGCCTCGTCCACTCCCCATCAACAAAGGAAGCTCGATCTGTGACAATTTTTACACACACGGGCTATGCGAGCACTGCGATTGCTCGCCCCGATAACAGTGAATCGTCACATCTATTCTATTGGGAGAAAACCAAGTGCAATAAATCATGATTACACAAAACTAAGACACAGAACGAGAAAGAGAAGAGAGACGGATCAGCTCCTAATGCCGCGGCTGAACGGCTGCTTCAAACGAAGAAGACGAAACCAAAACCCTAGCTATCTAAATGAAGCGGAAGGATGAATACGGAGGGGTTTAGGATGATCAATTTATAAGGGAGGGCTGTAACATAATCGCGGCGGCAGCGCAGATTAGGGTTAGGGTTAGGGATAGTATTCAAAAAAGCGTTAGGATAAATTGCAACATTTATAATTTTTTTATTAAAAAAATATTACCCCATATTAAAAAAGAAAACAAAGTGCTTACTTACCCTTAACCACAATTCTACCTACCAAGTTGTTACAAGTTTGACTCCAAACAGAAACGATTTATTGATTTTCTTAGTTTGAACCGATCAAGCCGATTCTTTACTTTTTTGTGATTCTTTGTTGACTCACTCTTATATAGTGAATGCGAATTTTTCTCATTAATCAAAATAATAATAATGACAGAAATTAAAAATATCAATATTATATTGAGCCATTTTTAGATGTTCTCCTGATGTGATGATGGTGCATGTTGATAGATTCAAGACACTAAACTTATTGAATGTACCTTAATTATGATTTGAAAGAAAGAGAAGGAGAAGGTGAGAATCTTAATTCAGAAATTGCAAGAATAAATAGAAATGGTATAAACAGAAGAAACTTCTCACATCAACACATCAAGAACAGCATCCATCAAAGAATTCAGTTCTAACAATCTATGGTCCAAACAGGGCTGAATTTCCATCCAACAACAACCCACTCTTAACAATGGCATCCAAATCAGGAAAACAAAACAAAAGCAGATGCAATCCACTCATGGTTATCGACAACTATGTTGTGAGAACATCAGGAAGTGTAGCCGAGGGAGTTCCGATGACTTTACCCCCAATATCCGGGAAATTTTCATTCCCAGGTAACGGGCATACTGTACCGTCTTCTTTCACCTCTAAAGGATACTTCAGAAGATGGCCCTGCAAGCGATTGAAATTCTCGTCTGTGTATTTTCTCCAGTTTTCTTGAGCAACCTCGTTCACAAACTTCACGCACTTCACTTTTCCTGGCTCGTTAAAACATTTTTCAATCGTTCCCAGGTGTTCTGCCCACAACGACTTCCGGTATCCATAGATCTGCAAGAATTGATGACAATACAAACAGCAAGTTAGTACCCCAAGGAGAAGGAAATGCAGTAAAGGATATCATAAAATCTGAAAAGAAAGATAAGGCATTTCAAGGCAAAGTAAAGAATGGAACCTGTCCCCGAGGATGCCCCTGCTTTGTTGCCCAAGTATGATGAGGCTGGTAAGCACCCATAGCTATCTCAGTGTCCTTCGAGCCAGCCATAGATCGCTGGTTTATATTTGCAGATCCTATAATCACATACTCATCATCCACTATCATTCCTTTAGCATGCACATATATCATGAAGCGCTGAAACTTAAACGAGTCTGAAACCTGATTGATTGCATGTCATTATGTCAAGTTTAGCAAACCTTGATGAAATGATGGCACAAAAATTCAATGAAAAACTACCTTATCTGTGGCACTAATGGACTCAGCCACTGAACTTGGAACTTCTTCCCGGTTGCCAAGGCAATAGAAATTCAAGTAGTCTGTAGGATGTGCATCAAGTTGCATAGATTTGATCTCCCGTGCAATGACTTGATACATCATCTGCATTGTTTGGCTCTGTAAAATGCAGTATGCAGAAGCAAATTGTCAAAAATATTATCCGTGATATATATATATATATATATATATATATATATAGGAAAAAGTTCCCGGGGGCGGTGCGGCGGGGTTACAGAATACACCAACAGTGTTATCAACATGCACCAACAGTGTAAGGGAAACGCACCACAATGAAATGCAAAAAAACATCACAGAATACACAACAGACCCAAAAAATACACCATATAACTCACCACACCCCAATGGTGTATTTCCGAACACTGTATGGTGTTTTTACTCACTCCTAATGGTGTGTTTTTTGTGATGCGTACCTAATTTGTGTGTATTTTTGTGGTGTGTTTTCCTAACGTTGATGGTGTATATTTGTTGAACTATTGGTAACGCGTCGCACCTAAGGACACCGCCGCACTTGAACCTATCTCTATATATATATAATGCTTTTTCATAAGAAACAAGAGCCAGATTACCTGCCAATAGAGAATTTCTTGCACGGTAGCCGACTTGGGGTCCCCTTCAGGCCACATTGGCACAACTACATATACAGCAAATTGTTCCTTGGCTCTAATTTTACTAACAACTTTTAGTGCCAACTCCATTGGGATCAGATGATCCGCTCCTGGTTATATTAAGTGTAGACAACATTAAACGAGTGCTTAGATATCATGAGTAGCAGAGTTTCATGCATAAATTTTCAACACTGAGAATCATAGGTAAAAGTAAAACTGCGTATTTTTGTCATGGAAGAGGTAATATGAAGACTTGAATTGTTGAAATCTGAAGATATAGTAAGATATTGCCATTTTACCTGCATCTTTGTATGATGGCCAAGCATATGATGACCCGAGAAAATACTGGTTTT
Source organism: Ipomoea nil (assembly GCF_001879475.1). NCBI lineage: Eukaryota > Viridiplantae > Streptophyta > Magnoliopsida > Solanales > Convolvulaceae > Ipomoea > Ipomoea nil. The sequence continues at coordinate 2,065,600 of NW_017616846.1, forward strand.
CAATATATATGAAGTGTTTAGCTGACCGTATTGCATCGATATATGCTCTTTCAATGCTTCTGTCTACAACCAAATTTTTCCCGCAGAAGAGATTCTTCAACGTAGAGCAAAAAAAAAAAAAAAAAAAAAAAAAAAAAAAAAAAAAAAAAAAAGGAACTGAGGGCTAAGCAACATGGAAAGTCCAAATGGATTTTAGATATAAACCATGACGATGATTTTTATACCTGCGCTGATGCAATATCAACCTTTTTAGGGAAACCCTTCACAGAACCTGAATCAATGGAGCGGAATATCTGGAAAGTAAGAGATGAAGGTAACTATTAGGAGAAGTTTAAATCTTTCCACCAATCAAATGCATACCGTGATGAAATATCCAACCTGTACATGCCAATTCTCTGACTGGCCCTCCTTAGATACGTAGAGTTTGGGATCATCTTCGGGAATAGATGTGTCTTCATTTGAAATAGTAAAAGCAGGGCTAAGTATCCACGATATACGTTCTATCTTTAGCATTGCATCATCATGCCACTGCGATATCTTTTTCTTTAGTAGCGCAAATTCTCTCCACTTTGTTGCTCTCCTCCAACGTTGGGCAAAGTTTATAAGCACATCATATGCAGCAGGCCCATCAATTCTGCAGTGTAAGTCATGCCATGGCTCTCTTGGAGCTTTGATCCCTGGCTAATGTAGGATTGTAGGGAATATATAAATGACTGACCAATTCTCAATATCAAGGATATCTAGTGTGGGATTTTATTTTTTTTTTTAATGTAAACCACAATGTGGTCCGGGTCTTTCTCTGTCCGTTTAACGGTCCAGGTCCACCCGGTTCGCTCCGAGAGGCACAGAAGCTGGCCCAGAGGGAATCGAACCCGGGTTATCCCAGAATTCTCCCCCACAAAGAGAGCTCATTTGCCACTTGAGCTACCCTGTTGGGTTCTAGTGTGGGATTTATAACCCTTCATATTGCATCTCAATTGGTGTTTAGGCTTTTTGAGAGTAAACCACTCACAGGATAATTAGGCTGATGAAAATCATCCTTATATACAGTATCAAGATCACGAAACAAACGATGTTCGGGTGTGTCATAACGACCATCACAGAGATCAAGACCGCCCAAGAAAGCTGTAATTTTCCGATTGTTACCAGAAGCCTGTGTGTCCAGAAGTACACACTTCTGGTGGTGGGTAAACATGCTTCCAACAACCTGGAAGTAGCAATCAAATGAAAAAATCATTAACAGTAGTTGGAAAACAAATAAAAGCAACCCAGAAGGAGAAGCTTGAAGTTCTTCGCATGAGTTTGTGGTTCACAAAGCAAAGTTCTTTGCAGCAACTTGCAATAATTAAATAATAATTTGCTTTGAACCCAAACTGTAACTGAAATATTGCAAATATAGTACGGAGTAATTGAATTCTCAAAGCAACTTACATGCTGTTTCATATAGCTAAGCTTACTGCTTGGGTAGCGTGGTGACAGAACACAAATCACAGATGAGCGTTTGAAAAACTTCTTGGTCTCCTCATCATGGGTTGCCATTAGTCCTGGCTGCACCCGTGCCACCACAAACCATTACTTTAGAACAAACAGTTGAAAATATAAATGCTTAATAACTTCAGGTACAAATGTCATTTTCTACGATGACCACCTCTACCACACAAGCTAACAACAACAATCTAATATCATAGTTAACTATAAGTGAACACTTCGCACATTTTCACTATAACAAGCTTTACCAAGATTTTTATCAAGTTAAAAAACTTCACTTTGTCCATGATGGCTGACTATCACCCTCCTTTTTACTTAACAATTTCTTCCATTATTTTTTTTTTTTGGGGTTAGACCACTAGGTGTCCTGAGCAGACCCTAACTGTTGGAGGCACCTTTAAGCCCTACCATACTCAAACTAATCCCTATTCGCACTGGAAGTGTCCTGAGCAGGCCCTAACTGTAGGAGGCACTTTAAGTCCTACCATACTCAAACTAATCCCTATTCGCACCGGGCCGACCCAATTAAGGGACAAAGTGCTGGCTAGATTGGTTTTTCCATACAATAGGAGTTCGAACTCCCGACCTATTAGGGGACAAGAGTGCAAGGCCAATCACGCCAACCAAGCTAGTTACAATTTCTTCCATTATTAAAGGCCAGTAAGACTAGAAACTGTAATGAATCAATTATTGAGTAGGATTCTTGCCTTCTTGGTGGTCTTTTATCTTCCACACATCACAAATTGCAACACCACAGAGAACAATTCTACTATGCTAAGTGATTCAAGTTTACTTTCTTCTTGGCACTTATATACTACACTAATAAAGACTCTGCCTTTCTCTCTTGAAACCACATTAGCACAGTCCTAACTCACTGAAAATCAAAATGGCGAACTATATTCATACCGTATTGATGAAGAATTTGTCGTGGGAAGTTTTGTCATCCCATGGTAATACCAAGACTCGAACCCCTTCCTCGGATTTGTACTTGAGCAATTCACCAAGAGTCAAATCCCCACCACGGGGCAATTCCCTTGTGGGCTCTCTTACCAGTTTAATCTTGTGGAAAACAGACCAGCCGACAATGTATATCAAGTGATGAGCCTCTGAAATTGCATAGCATATATCTTCCCAGCAAGTGCCCTGTTTATACATTTTCCCCTCATCCAATTCAATTGGGGGGAATTTCACATCATGGCTAATATGAGCATCTTGGTATAGCTGCACTGAGCTCCCTTTTCTCAGTGGGAAATATGTGCGCTTTACGCCCAGATTCTGAGGATCTCCGGCAATGCCGTGTTTATAGTAGGGATCAGATTCGAAGGGGGTGAACTTGATTTCAATTCTGAGAGCCGTGTCCGCCTTTGGAGGCTTCCCGGAGGAGCCAAGCACCGGGAACCACCCGGAGATTTGTTCCCCGGAAGCAATCCTCTTCGCCGGGATTTTCACTTTGCCCATAATCTGAGCTCCGAAAACGTCGTTGTCCTTAACCCGGAACTCCAAATCGACCATGGGATGAGCCAAGGGGATGTCGAATCTCTCGTCCCACAAAGGGTTCTGCGAGTTGGGTATGACCCGAGTCCGAGCAAGTGTAGTTTGCGGCGCCGACACCGTAACATAAGGGTCACTAGTTATAATCCCCCGGCGGTAGGTCTTCACCTCCTCCTCCTCCTCCTCCGGCTCCTCCTTGCCGTTGAACTCGTCACTCGGCCGCCGGCAGGCGTCGCAAGTGAAGCAGCGGCGGAGGCGCTCGGATGTCAAGTCCATGTTGGGCAACTTACGCGCCTCAATGATGTGCAGCTCCAAATCCCCGTGCAAGTACACAATCTCCTCCCCTGATTTCTCCGCCATCGTCTTCTGCTCTCTCGCCGGATTTTCAAGAACCGGTAGTAGACTACTCCTCAAAACTCCAACCTACACCATCTACGGATCTACCCAGTCTATAATATACCATTTACAGCAAAGAACAAACCTTCATTTTCAAGAAATTAGCTGGAATTGAGAAGAAATCCAAATCCTTGGAGGCCCCGCAAAGAAGACAATAATTATGTAGAATGATAGCAGTTAGAGAGTAGAGTAGTGGGTGACGCGGTTGTAGTTGCCCCGCTCACGTGGGAAACACCGAAACTCCTTCTTTCAAGCCGCTGTATCGGTAAGTATATCCTATTATAAAAAGCAAATATTTTGGAATCATTTTTATTGTTTTATCTTTATTTAATTTAATTATTAATTCAATTAAACTAAAAATATATATTTTAAAAACATGTGGAAAGTAAGTACGCTTTCCTTTAAAAATATGACACCTGAGATCGACGACGTTTGGAAAACGATTTTGTTACTTTTACTCGTGCTGAAATATTAACTTTCTTTTTATAATACGGGTGAAGTCGATAATTAATGAGGACAGAAATCAAACTTAAAATCTTGTGATTATCAAATTATTATACTTTAATCAATTCATCTAAAGTTGAGTATTTATTTAAGCTTACTCATTTGCAAATGATATACTAGAGACCCTCTGTGATCAACTGAACATCATCATTTGGTCTTAGTATTATTGTGACAGATATTTTTAGTAATTTGTCAACCAAATCATTGAAATGACGTTAAATATAAAGATATTTCGATCTTTTTTTATACAAAATAGGTTGACATATTATATTTTTATGTTTTTTTTTTTAAATATATAATTGAATATCAAAATACCATTGTATTTGACGATATTTAAACTGTTTTGTTCATTAAAAATCAAAAATAGTCATGTCACAATAATACTATGAACAAAAGTGAATGTTCTAATAAAAATGACTTAAAAAATTAGGACATGAATGGAATTAACTCAAATACTCCGTATTTATACGGTGAAGCTGACAAATTATTATGTTGACCCGTGTCTAAATATACACAATTTAAATACTAAATGTTCACAATTTAAAATTTTACAATTTGTGATGATCATGTATTATATTCACAAATTTTCAAAATTTAAAAACACAATTTATATTATAGAAGTTCACAATTTCAATACTAAAAATACACAATAAAGGATCAGAGTCTACCCTAGTGTATAGTATTAGGTAGTATATAAAAAAAAATTATATAATTTATTTATATAATAATTTATTTTTAATATATTAAAAATGTACTGAAGACAAGGATCATGGTGTATGAAATAATGATTGATGGTATAGCAACTGGGAGAAGCTGGCACTGTCTTCTGAGCTTCTCTGTCATATAGATATAGAAGCCCTTGTGAATTGTTGATTGATGGGTTTCTTACTTTCTTTTTTCCAAATTTGGACTGAGAAAAGACATGGGGGCTCCTCGGTCGACGAAAATTTCGGCAATTATATTTTTTTATAAGTTAATATTTTTTTTGAGCAAACAAGGAACTTATATTAAGTCAGAGGAAAGAACATTACAAATGAAAGAGGAAGGGCATCAAGTCACTCCATACGTTCAGGCATAGAAACGAACTCCCTTACAAGGGTACGAGCAATCCGATTCATAGAACGCTTAACAAAAGAGATACAACAATGAACAAAAGTGTTTAATGAATCCTTAATATCAGCTAATAAAAGATAAAAAAAAAGTTAATATTGATTTATTGTTTTTGAAAAAAAAATCACATCAAAGCATTTTACCGGTTATCAATTGAGTTTACTAGTCAATTGATTTAATTGCATCAATTTGATTTGACGAGCTATCGGTTAATTGTATCAAATTGAGGAATTAATGTTTATTTTTTATTTTTAATAGTTTAGGGGTTTACTTGTTTTCTTATGTATAGTTTAAGGCAATAGTTGATAATTTTTTTTTAATGCAATTAAAACATGTAATATAAATTTTACTTTTTGTGTGTACACTTGTTATTTTAATAATAATTAGAGTTAATGTCATTTTTTATCTCTTCCAAAGGAAGAACCCCAACCCTAAAGGCCCCCCGCAATTGAACATAAACCACAGAGGTTAGACCGCTGCTCACTGCGCAGAAGGAGCCCCCCGCTGGTGAGACTCAATCCCTGGGCATTCTTCCAAAGTTTCACCTCTATGACCAATTGAGCTACCCATGCGGGCAATTTCATTTTTTATCTTAAATTTATAGGTGGAAGTTTATTTTTAATTTTTCTTTTAAAACATTCACATTTGGTCCTAATATTATTGTGGCATGATTATTTTTGGTCATCTGACAATAAAATTGTTGAAATATTGTTAAATACAAAGGCATTTTGATCAGTTTTATACAAAGTGTGTTGACCCAATTATATTTTTATGTTTTTTTTTTTGAAGTCCATAATTGAAGACTGAAATGACTTTGTATTTAACAATATTAAAACTATTTTGTTGGTAGAGGACAACAAATAATCATGCCACAATAATACTATGACCAATGATGTTATAATAAAAAATAACTAAAAGTGAACTGCCACTTATAAATCTATGGCCAAAAATGAAATTAAGTCTAATAATTATATCAATAATTTGTTTATTAAGGTTAGGTGAGGTAATAAAATTTTAAAAAAGAAATATTATTTGGAAATACCCTTGTGGGAACAGTTTGTCTTACACCATGTTTATACCTAAAAAGTAACTTTAGGCCTTTGAAAAGCTAAGGGTGGTCCAGATGAGAGACGTCGTGGAGAAATTAAAGATGTTAATGGATAATTAGTTTTAAAAAGTATCTTTTAATTTTCCAGTCATTTTGACTAATTAATATAAAATGGAAAATATATAGTTGTAAAATTATAAAAAAAAAAAATAAATAAACAAATATCGTTACTAGTTTAACTTTGATCCTTTGATTATATTGCATTTTATTTTGAATGATAAAGAAAATCTGCAATCACACGATAAATTAGGATTTGATCCCACTATAAACATTAGGAGTTTAGATTTTAATTTGGTATTAAGTTTCAAAATTATATTTATTTTTAATTATTTGTAGAGATTTATAGTTTGAAAAAGATTTTTTTTAAAAAAAAAAAGAAGAAAAGAAAAATAAAAAGAGTAAAGGTCGACAACGATACCGGCATCGGCCTACGTAATATCATTTTCCTTGTTCTGCACAGGGCCCCACTAACTTTGATTTTAAGGGATCCAATGAAATAAATACGTCGGATTTATGGTCATATTTTTCACACATATTCAATGCCTAAAAGAGAAAAGAAATAATTAATCCAAATAAAGTAAAAATTAAATGGAAATAGGTGAATTAAAAATTAAAGGAAAAATAACCATTTCAGTTCCTCAATCGAGACTTTAAGGGCGCGTTTGGTTCAAGTTATATAACATAACCAAGGGAACGTGACATTTCAAAGCTCACATTCTTATGTTTGGTTCACATTATCTCAGGGAATCTAACATTCCCCAGGAATGTCACATTCCATCCACATAGGATTTTGAAGGGAATGTGATTCCCTTCAATTTCTAAGGTTATGTAAGATAACCTTGGTTATGTTAATTTATACACACACACACACACACACACACACACACACACACATATATATATATATATATATATATATATATATTTGTAATTATATATTTTTTATTTTTATTATGTTAGGTTAGCATATAAAATAATTTTGTTTCTCAAGTTCAATATTTTAGTTAATATTTTAAAATCATGTAATTATATATGATACCGTTATCTTATTTATTTATTTTAATTTTTAAATTTATTAAAATATATGAAAATATGTTAAGGATATTATAGTATGTGAATAAAAGATAACCCTAAACCAAACATGATTATATTACATACCCCAATTTTAACCAAATACAGGAATCTAACATTTCCAAGGTAATCTGACATTCCGTGAACCAAACGACCTCTAAGGGGGTGTATAGTAGATTCAATCTCTTAATTGTTGTTTTCTTCAAGTTTAGTTTTAAGGCTGACATTAATAGCGATGTTTTTAGCTTTCTAAATGAGTAAAGTAAGGACACGATATCAATAGTTATTAGTTTTTTTTTTTTTTTTTTGAAGGTCAATAGTTATTAGTTAGTGAAAAAAGATTTTTAGATTCAACGAAACTTCAAATTGTAAACATTTTGGTATACCTATGTCATGCCTACGACATGCCCACATACACATTGTGCTAGCTTGCACCTACGCTAACGCCACACCTTGCCCACGTGCTTCGTGTTGTGCCATAGTCGATCGCACACTTCACGCTTGTGCTTAGCTATGTCGCATCACGATTCACATATACTCACCACTCACCACTCACCACATTCCAATTTTTATTTAAACTTAACTTGTTAATGTATTTTCCAAATCAATATTTTGACAAAATAATAATAACCACTGATTTGATTCATCAATTTAGATAGATTAATAGTTAAGGATTGCTGAAATATAAAGAAAAATAGGTGTGGTAAATTTTGTAAACATTAGAAATTTGGAAGTTTATAATATTTAAGAAGAAGAAGAAGTGTCATAATAAGAATACCAGTAAAAAAGGAAAATCCTATAAAAAATTAATAATTAATAATAATAATAATAAGGATATGGAAGTAAATTAATAATAATAATAATAATAATAATAATAATAAATCTTCCTATGTAGTTTCCAGTTTGATGTGATATCCTCATTTTCTAAAAATTAAAATTGATGATTAGGAAAATGAAGATGATAGTATTAAAAAAAAAGGTGAATATGGATTTGATTATAGATGAAAATAATATGTGATTGTGTTGAGGCATGAAAGAAAATCATTTTTTTTAATTGGGTAATTTTTATTTTAGCATATCTTACTATTTAATATAAAGTCTATACACTGTAACATGTTTTTTCTATTTTATGTAAAAACCATATAATGTAATTGAATTTTTATTATTAAGATATATATTTATAAAATTTCTATAGCCTATCTATACTTTTATTAAAAACAAAATTCCCCTTTCTTGCATTCCTTAATCAACAAAAAAGTTAGCAGTAAAATATGAAAATAAAAAAAGATTCTTAATTCGTGAAAAATGAAAAAGAAAAAGAAATTCACTAATTAATTAATACTAATAATAATCAGTAAAAAGTTGGTTGTAAAATAAGAAATAAAAAAGAATATGTAATTTACTAAAAATAGAAAAGGAAACGCAATTCACTAATTAATTGATACTAATAATAATCAGTACAAAAGTTAGCAGTAAAAATAAGAAAATAAAAAAAATGTAATTCATTGAAGATAGAAAAGGAAACAGAATTCAATGATTAATTAATACTAATAATAATTAGTAAAATAGGAAAATAAAAATGGATTCCTAATTCATTGAAAATGGAAAAGGAAAGACAAGATTGTGGAAAAAAAGAAGTCATAATAAGGATACAAGTAAAAAAAGAAAATCATATCAGAAATTACTAATTAATAATAATAAAGATATGGAATTTAATTAATTAAATAATAATAATAATAATAATAATAATAATAATAATAATAATAATAATAATAATAATAATAATAAAATCCACCTATGTAGTTTCCAGTTTGATGTGGTATATATCCTCATTTCCTACAAATTAAAATGGATGATTAGGAAAATGAAGATGATAATATTAAAAAAAAAAATTAAAATGAAGGTGAATATGGATTTGATTATAGATGAAAATAACATGTGATTATGTTGAGGCATGAAAGAGAATTATTTTTTATAATTAGGTAATTTTTATTTTAGCATATTGTACTATTTACCATAAAGTCTATATACTGTAACACATTTTTTTTATTTTATGTAAAAATCATATAATGTAACTGAATTTTTATTATTAAGATATATATTTATAAAATTTCTATAGCCTATCTATACTTTTATTAAAAACAAAATCCACTTTCTTGCATTCTCGCCCAAAATTAGAAAAGGAAAAAGTTACTAATTAATAATACTAATAGTAATCAATAAAAAAAATTAGCAGTAAAATATGAAAATAAAAAAAAATCCTTAATTCGTGAAAAATGAAAAAGAAAATGAAATTCACTAATTAATTAATACTAATAATAATCAGTAAAAAAGTTAGTTGTAAAATAAGAAATAAAAAAGAATTCGTAATTCACTAAAAATAGAAAAGAAAACGAAATTCACTGATTAATTAATATAATAATAATCAGTCAAATAGGAAAATAAAAAAGTATTCTTAATACATAGAAAATGAAAAAAGGAAAGGTAAGATTGTGCAAATAAGGTACATGACAAATAATCAATAACACCAAGATAGTTCCAACAAGTTGTAGCAAGAGGGCACTTGACAAATAGATGAAAGTAAGACTCCTCTTTAGGTTCTTGCATTGCATGCTTTTGCTTTCCTTTTGACTTCATTATATCCACAATGTCTTTTTGTTTTGTTTTGATTTGTTTATTTAAAACTTTTTGTTGAAGCTTTTTAATTTTATTTTTGTTAAGTACTATTGACTCAATAAATGGTTCAAACATGTGACCTCTTATTTGACAGAGTCATAGTTATACCGTTTGCCTACAAAGTATTTGACTTGTAGTTTTTTAGTTATTTTGGTTTGTATAAATTTTTCAAAATAAATAAATAAATGCTTTCATTTATTATATTTGAAATTAAGATTTTAAAAATTTTGAACGTATTCCATTTAAATATTTGCAAAAGTTTTCGTTGAGAAGAATTACAATTTCTTTTCGCTCAAATTTTAAAAAGTACAAAATTCAATAGTTTCAGTGGCAGATCCAGAAAATAATGTGAGTGGGGGCGTAGGTGAGTTTTGAACCTTGAACACTCCATTTTCATATTCAAGATTCAACCCATTAATTTACTAAACACTTTAATGATTTATCTATGTACTTATATATTAGTAGAGAGGGTTGAGGGGGGTCAGTGGGGGTCCACCACTGAATAGTTTGATTGAATTTAATTATTTTGTCAGAGAATTGCAATTCTTCTATTTTAAAATTTATTAAGTTTTGTTTAGGAATTTTTTTTTCTTAATAATTGTAATTTCATGAAAGGTGGGTAAAAATGTTGGACATGCATGTGAGGAGGACCAAGTGACCAACTTACCATTCTGACACTCTAATTATAATTCATTTTTATTTATTACGTAATAATAATAATTATTGTTGTTGTTGTTGTAGTAGTAGTAATAATAGTTGTTGTTATGCATGAGCATTTCGGTATCTATATTATTTATTATATTCCTTGCAATTTTCATGTAAACTAAACATTAGAATAGAAATTTATAGTAATTATATTACTATCAACAAAACAATCGAATTTGAATTCATATATTATTTTCTTATTATTCATCTCTTATGAAATTGTAATTCTTTTACCTCGTTGAAACTAAACACCGTGTTAACGAATATTTCAAAGTCTATCTTGGCATTTGGTTACAATGAGGCAATGAGAACCGAGGAGGCTTGATGAAAAGAATTGAAATTCAGTAGGAGAGTGATGTGAAATAAAATAAAAATTCAAATTATATTGTTGGATTGATATGAATGGATCGGAATTAGTATAAAATTTTATTCTAACATTTGGTTTACATGATACTCCGTAAATGAAAATGAATAAACATTATAAAGATTAAAATGTTTATGAAATTGCAATTCTTATGAGAGGATGTATGATTATTAAGGAGGGTATGTAATATTTGATCATCACAACTTAACTTTTCTTCACACATATTTTGGATTTGTAATTCATAAGAGAGGTAGCATTTGCAAACTTATGAAATTACAAATCCTTTTTATTGAAGTGTAAAAACTTTTCACTTTTTGAATTTAAAGTTTGGTTCAAAGAATACAAATTATATTATAAATAGAAATACTTTTTCAATTTTGATTACATCCGAACTCTACGTGCATAATGCCACAGGCCATGTATGGTGGGGTTGGGTGAAGTCTTAAAGCTTACTTTGATTCCATTCCCTTTCCCTCATCTATATTACAAGAAAGATAAAAGTAATACTTCCAATTACTTAATAGGAAGGGAACATTTTGAGGAATGCTAAAACTTTTTAAAATTAATTAATTAAATTTGATAATTTCAACCACTTGTTACTAGAGAGACAGTTTGGTGTCAAGGAGGGAATGCATTGTAATTCAGTGGGAAAGAATACGGTAAGAATAAAGTAAGAATTTGAATTTCATTATTTGGTAGGTAATAATATAAATATATAATTACTGGAATTTCAATTATAGTGTTTGGTATGTATGAAAATTGAAATGGAGTAGGTAGTATAAAGACTAAAATACCCATTTAATTGTAATTCCTAGCGAAAGATGTATAATTTTTAAGGAGGACAATTTGGTCCTCACATTCAAAACTTTCTTTCCATGTATTATGAAATTGCAATTCCTAGAGAGAGGTGGAATATGATTTATAATTCTTTAAATTTTAAGAATACATATTGAACTATCAATTTGTTTTAAAGTAACTTAAGATCGATTTTTTTATAAGAAATTCTCTTTCTAAAAATTATTTTCATAATTTTCTATCATGTGGTTTATATTTATTAATATTCATAAACTAATTGACTCACTTGCTTATAATTAAATACCGAGTATTAAATAATTTAATTAGATTCTGTGATGTCAAGAAATAAAATTATGAAGTGCATAGCATTTCTCTTCCTATAGTTACATATGCCTTAAAATGTTATAATTCCACTTCTAAATATTGAATGTTCAATATTATTTCTTTTGGGTTAAGTAGGACGTCGCAGAGACATGCATGCTTATTGTATGGCAAAGTCAACGACCCAGATTTGATCTCATCTTGTATGATTTATTAAAATTGTTATTATATTAATCTACCGTACGTTGTTAATTAATCGTGATCATGGATGCCTTGTTACGTTGTCTACTTGGCCAGCTCATATTGCTACATTGTTCTTGAATTCTTCAATTTTTTATTATTTTTTTTAAAGATGAGTATTTTCCCATTCTAAATTTATATTATTGGACTGTTTCGTAAATAGTTGTTAGCTGATTGAGTTAGTGAATTTGACTAATTGATAGCATTAGCTGATTGTAGAATGGTAAATTAGCTGTTAGCTTATTACATATAAACTTTTTAATTTTTAGCATTTTAGAGCAATAAATTGTTACAAAAAGTTGATTGATCAAATATTCATATTGATTAACCAACTCAAATAATTAATAACAGTTAAATAAGTCAAAATTAACGGATAGTCTAACTATTTTACCAAACATGACCTATATCTCTTTCAAAAAAAATTATATTATATCATTCACATAACTCTTTATTGTATTTATTTCAATATGCGAGACGACACCTAAAAGAACATACTTATAACATTGTTCTCTTTATTTTTTTTTGAAAACCAATTCTCTTTATTTATTTTTTTATTACAAAAGAAGGAGATACCGCAACCGGATACCAGTGGACCACAAGCCACTTGGTAATTCTCTTTATTTATTAGTTATTCATCAATTTTTTTTTTTTTTTTTTGGAAAGGGTTCATCAATTGTTTGACATCACTACAAATTAAAAAAGAACAGACCTAGTAATTAAATTAAATACACAAATAGTAAATTGAATAATGTGACAGAGTGAGTATTAATTAAAATGTATTATATTTTTCGCATTTTATATGATTGGTTCGGTTAATTTGACATGTCTCATTTTATTTACAATTTAATTTTTCGTAATTTTTAGTTTACTATTAGTTATAAACAAATTATAAATTTGAAAATTGCATTTTAAAGTACTATTAAAATAGTAATTTTTTTTATTTTTTATTTATAAAACAAGCGACCAAAATTAATTAGACCAACATGAAGCATTGTATATATTAGTGACAAAATGTGCCACCCAAGTATAATTAAATTTTGGCTACTTTCACCCATGAACATGAAGTATAGTCTTGTGCACTCTGTAGGGCCATGTGGCACAGCAAATGGCAAGAAATGTCGCAAAGTCAATGTAACTCGTGCATATGCAATTTTCACAAATCATGGGCAATACACAATATTTAGATGAAAATATGTTAATAGTAACCTACAATGAGCTCAAGATTTACATAATATTTGCATCTATGAGAATAATTAGAGTGATCAAAATAATCTATTACTCCAATCAATTCTTTTTAGAAGTCATTTAAATAAAATATAGTTAAAACAAATTATTGTTCCAATTACAAAACTTTCACCTGTAAAGGTGAAAATTTGGTAGAAACAATACGATTAGAGCAATCTAACTGTTTTAATTTTAATGTGATCATCTTAGAACGAGATCAGATTGCGAATGCTCTTGCAAAGTCTGATCTATGTTGTCCAAGGATCGGAGCACTGTGTTGCATGAGTACCCTTCAGAGAGATTATTGGACGTCCTGCGTAAAAATGAAGATGGAGTTCCCATGAGGCGCAGAGTAAGAAGAAGCGTTAGCTTTTGTCTTGTTTGGGATCGATCCCTCCATATTCTCCAAAAAAAAGTGATCATTTTAGAGATTCTAATATCATCGCTCCTCCAAATGGAGCAATATAATACTTTACTTTATCTTTAAATAGATTTTTCTATGATGTCAGTATCACTCACTATAATTAAGTGTCTGATGTTTAGTTATATCTGATATTTTCGACACCGATACTAATTGTATCTGGTACTACAAGATATACAATATTTTATATATCAATCCAAGTATAATTAATTTGTATTAATCTGTGGGTAGATTCAGAAAAAGCAGGAAGTAAAAGGTCAACATTGCAATAGAAAATTCCAAAATTGCGTACGCAGTTAACTCTTCTTCTTCTGCTACCAGCTCCATTTGCATCTTCCCCTGTGTATTGTTGACAAACTGAGTATAAATAAGCTGCAACCGTTTCTCCGACGGCTTTGAATTTAATCCCTAGATTTTGATCGGAACTACAGAGCTTACGCTGTAACAATGGCGAAGGGGAAATACGGCCGAGGGCTCCCACGCAGAACGACGTCGTCGGCGACCACCGCTTTCGCCGTGTTTGCAATTCTCTCTTTGGTCGTTTTAATGCTCCTCGCTTTCGGAATTCTCTCGATTCCCAGCAGCTCCAGGGGCTCTCAGAAAGCACACGATCTCAGCACAATCGCGCACAACACACTCGAAAGGTACTGCATTTCTGTTGATTTTTTTTTTTTCGAAATCCTGGAGTGATCTGGTTTTTCTGACGGGGAATTTGTTTGGCGCAGAGAAGAGCAAGAAGAAGATGATGTTAGAAAAGGAGATAGCTGGGTTGAAGTGATTTCCTGGGAGCCTCGAGCCTTTGTTTATCACAATTTCTTGGTACATTCCTTACAATTGTATTCTTTTAATTACTGATTAATGTGTTTATTTGTCATTGCGGATAGATGTTTCCATCCCTTTGTCCGCCAATTCTCTGATATTGCTGCAATTAATTATCGGTCTCCATTGCTTTTGAACAAAATGAAAACGATTCTCCGGATATGGGATTATGTTGCTTTGTCAATTCTTTTGTCTCACAAGTTTGTCATGGAGACACAATTTTCCTATTGAATGTTGGGCTTCTAAGCTTACAAGAATACCTTTTTCAGTGTCAAAACATAATGACATTCTTTTCCTCCAACATGTTATGTTAGGAGAAGAATGTAATGTTGTTTTAAAAGATGAAGAACCAATGTGTTTAGTCATCTGAGATTAGTTTATCTTCGGTTACATTTTTAAGTTTTGTAAAAGCTCTGTCTAGCAATAAACTCTTCCACTCTTTATTGAGTGGGCATTCTCCTGGATCTCAAGTTTCCACTTAAATCCCGCGGCTATTTTGCTTGTTCATTGTGCTAAACCTTCAAATCATCTCCCTGAACACTTCGTTAGATAAATTGGTGGATCTGTTTTTGATGATCTTATCAAATCATCTAAATTTTGTTTCTAAACTATCTGTGGATCACTCAACTTTATTATCTTTTTTTATAGTGCTTGGTTTTTATGTTTCCTCTATCACTTCTATTGCTTGATCTGTTGATTGATGCACTGGCTGACAGCTGATACATGGAAGTCACTAACCTAAATTCACTTTGATTTTTCATTTGCTAGTCCAAGTATGAATGTGAATATTTGATTAATCTTGCTAAACCCCATATGCAAAAGTCAACTGTTGTTGATAGTGAAACTGGGAAGAGCAAAGATAGCAGGTGAGCATCTCCCTACATGTGTGTGCATGCAAATATGGTTTAGTAGCATTTAGGCATATGTCTTCCTTTGTCTCATTTTTCCTGACTTTGTTACGGTTTTGTACTTTCCCGTAGGGTACGAACAAGCTCAGGAACATTTCTTCATAGAGGACGTGATAAAATAATCAGGAATATTGAGAAAAGGATTGCAGATTTCACCTTCATACCCGCAGGTAAGCAGTTCAGCAAAAATATTGCAACTAATTGTACTTCAGTAATGTATGTTTTCGTGAACCACTAATATTCTTTGAAGCTTACTGGTGTGTCCACGTGATGTGCAAAAGTTAATTTGCTTGCGCACAAATCTGATGCTGAGAGCAATTTAATGATATTATTGTGTGAGTGGGTGGCTGTTAGTAATAATTCTCACCACATTCTTGAATCTTGCCTTCACCTGCTTCCCTTTTTCAAACTCACCACTTCAATTCAATGGTTATGCTTTAAGGCACAGCTGGGTAGAAAAACAAGGCCTTTGATCCACATTTTATCTGTGCCAACATGGCACCATGGATCTGACCCTTAAGCACAGTTGCCCTAGATTACCTAATACAGTCCCTATTTAAAAAAAAATCACACTTCTCTAAAATTTTGAGTACTAAGTTGATCACCCCCCCGCCCCACACACACACACACACACACACACACAAAAAATCACATTTCTTTGCATTAAACACATGCATGCATGCAGAACATGGTGAGGGCCTTCAAATTCTCCATTATGAAGTGGGCCAGAAGTATGAACCTCACTATGATTACTTTCTTGATGATTACAACACGAAGAATGGTGGTCAGCGTATTGCTACAGTTCTCATGTACCTGTAAGTGACTTGTTATTCATGTTTGGTGTTTTTCCTCTTAGCATTGGATCCTCTAACCTATTTGCTTTGCCATGCTGCAGTTCAGATGTTGAAGAAGGGGGAGAAACAGTATTCCCTTCTGCCAAAGGAAATATTTCTGCTGTTCCTTGGTGGAACGAACTATCTGAATGTGGAAAAGGTGGACTCTCAGTAAAACCAAAGATGGGTGATGCATTGCTTTTCTGGAGCATGAAACCTGATGGATCTCTAGACCCATCCAGTTTACATGGTTTGTTCTTGTCCTTTCAGAGCAGATTCCTGTTATAGTTGATATGTCTTGTAATTCAACTGCTGATTTATTTTATCTACATTGACACTAGTCTCGTATTTGCATGAATCACCATGCCAAGTTCAGAGGCATGGAATTTGATTAAGGGGAGACCGAGATCTAATTGTCTGAGTTTTGCTGTAGGTGGTTGCCCTGTCATTAAAGGGAACAAGTGGTCATCTACAAAATGGATGCGAGTTCGCGAGTATAAGGCTTAACTTACCTCATACGGTAAATTCACAAATTGACATATCATCATTCGAATTTTGTGCTTTCCGTGGCTTAACTTTACTACATATGGTTTCTTTTCCTATTTGCTTGTAAAGTGTTGTTCCATCTGTTGATTGTGTGTTTCTTACAGATTGAGATGTGAATTTGGATGGACTTACTGTTGTACCATTTTGTATGAAACCACTGTTCGGTATCTCTGGACACACCAGGCACTGGCAGGCATCAAGTCTCTCTCACTTACTACGGTCATTCCTGATTTTAGCCCTCATAACTTTTTTTTTTTCTTTTTCCTTTTTTCCTGTTCTCCCTTTGTAGGTGGAAATTATTTTCTGTTACCTGGAGCTTTTGTATATTGCTATCATTAATATTATTTACATGTCATTGTTGAGTTTTTATTATCTCTGTATTGCGCCTTATTTTACAGGAAATAAAAGAACAAATGACTTGGAGGTTGAGAATAATACTGAAATATAACAATGGAAATTACATTATTAAACATAGAAATTACATTATTAAACACATTACTCAGTGCACACTTTCAGTAGTAGTTGCGGTTTCCTTCGTCTTCCAAAAAAAAAGAAAAGAAATTATGTTATTATCCATTGACTGTTTACAAAATTAGTATTTCTTGAGAGAATAATTTGATTTTTCTTATAAAATTATAAATTAATTCAAGTTGAATTGAATTATATATGAATGAAGTCTAAAAATTAAAATGGTTATCATATTTTATACTTTTTTAATATTAAATTATCAATTTAAAAAAAAAAAGTTAAATCATAATTATAATGGTTCAGGTGAGAATACGCTTTAATTTAATTGGACTTTAATATATACGGAGTATGTATTACCAATAACTAAATTATGAAGCCATTGGTCTTCCTCAACATCTTCGGGTCTGGGGTGTATTTAGTATCCCCTGCCTCGTTGAAATTGCAAGCCCAGTGATCTGTATGGCCCCAATTCCCCAAACAATCCCCTTATATATATATATATATATATATATATATATATATATATATATATATATATATATAAAAGGACAGGATGAAATGAAAACAGGTCCTCGTGTAAAAAAGTGCGAACTAATTTTAGCCGTCTAGCAAGATTTATCAAAAGTTGAGGATTTTAGTAATATAAAAGGTGATCAATTTTATAATTAATAAAAAATTTTAAGAGCACAGTCCATTTAATAAATATTACAAACTTGAAAGTTTAGTAATGTAAAATCTTAGCCTTTGATTTCTCTTGGTGTATATATATAAAAGGAAATTTTAGAGGGGAAAATAATTTTTCATTAAATAAATTAAAGCAAAAAAAAAAAAAAAAAAAAAAGAAGCATGGAGACCACAAAGAAATAACAAAAAGAATGGGAGACGTCTGTCTGGCTGCCGGCCTCACTTGTAAATCTTTATCTTTTTTACTTTCTTATATTTTCTTCTTATCTATCCAAAATTGAATAAATATTTATGATGGATAAAGGGGAGTAGTTGAGATGGTGACTTGAAGATCAAGGTTACTACTACTTTAATCCTTTCTTATTGTTTTTCTTATTGGTTCTCATTTAGGGGTGCTTTTACTCACTTTAAGTAAGGTAATTTACCACGTGACACCACCCAGGGAAGGCGACCAACCGACACCAGTGACCGTTTCGTTAGTGTTTTTGGCCGGAATCTTAGTGACATGTAACTACAGGTCACAAATCGATTTTTTGTGTCTCAATGTTCTAAAATAATATGTTTAACGATTTAATTGCAATAATCTTTGAAAATATAAGGGTCTAATTGACTTATTGAGTAAAGTTCAGAGGTCTATTTGACCCATTTTCTCTAATTATTAATACAATCAACTACTCACTAATTGCGAAACACCCCTATATCTGAGTTAATGAGGAGAGAATGAATTTGTACTATGTAACATATTCAAAGAAGTTAAGGTGTGTAGATTGGATGGCCTCATAATTTGAGGTTGGAGGGAGTTAAGTTCATGGATAGAAAGTGGCCATGTTGCTTGAAAAATAAATCTAATATTGGTTACAAAGGATGTTTAGAGATGTCAATTGAAAATAAATTCAACTTTAAAGATTATTGACATGATAATTTTTTTTTTTAAATTTGTTGAATAAATTTAGTATGACTCCAATAATTTTTTTTTTTTTTTTTTTGTGAATTTAAAATTTTATTGACCAACTCAATTCAATAAAATTAAACTTTAAGTACAATAACTACTAATCAGTATTTTGCTCTCCCAACTTTAAATTGTAGATCACTTTAACTTCAATAACTTACAAAAATTTGTAAGTTATTTAAAGTCTAAATATATATCACGTTTATGATCTAGCATCCCATTAAGGTGTTTGAAAAAATAAGTTGTGAGTTCTTCCGATAAAGAACTGAGAGGAGAAGAGTTTTTAGAAAAAATAGATATTAGGAAAAATTAAATATTAAGATTTTGATTAAAGAAGGACAAACAGTGTCATTTTTGTAAATTAATAAGGATAACAAAAGAAAAAAATATTAGAAGCCTATAACTTATTTCGAAACGCTACTTAGAGGAATATTTTTAAATAAATTATTATTTTAAACTTCTTATATTTATCAAACAAAATTATAATTTATTTGTAATTTAAAATAAACTAAGGATCTAAAATATCACCAAACAAAATATTTCATGGGATTACATTTGTTTTGGAGCTTTGATGGAGAAATCCAAGAATTGATGTTGGACATTGATTAGGATGGATGGATTATCTTTAAAGTCTGGTCAAATATTATTTATTGGTGGCTATATATTTTATTTTCAATAAATAATAATCGAGCTATCATTCTATCATTCATCAAACAATTATCAGTCAACCGATTGTACAATTTATTCTTCACAATATTCAATGCTGAAAAATTTCTCTCAACATTTCTATTCTTATGTTCTCAACACAATTATAATAATTTATAAATTAAAAAAAAAAATAAAACACTATATACAATCTAGTAAAAATGGGATTACGTACTTTTGACAATTTGAACGTATGCTTTCTCAATTTTTGTTCTTCGAGTTTTCACAATTAGGGAGGGAGAATATGTCCAATTATCATGTAGTGTGATCACAATTAAATGAGTGGTCATATATATATATATAGGTTAGAACCCTTTTAAGAAAAATAAGATTTTTATTTTTGTAAATTTTGAATTTTATATACACATTTATTTTTCTATTTAGATAATTATATTTTTGTATATGTGTGCGCTAGCAAATGAGAACATGATCTTTTTTTTATAAAAAGTGAAGACTAATTAATCACAATCGTAAAAAAAAAAAAAAAAAAAAAAAAAAAAAAAAGCACAATCGTCCATCAAGTTTCATCAATGGTAAATGAATTTAGTAAAAATCACGGGGTTAATTTTATAAGAGCAAATTTCACTTTTAATCCTTGACTATTATGACACTGTCATATTTAGTCATATTCTTTTAATTTTGTCATATTACATTCCTGACTTTAAGTAACTTCCACTTTTAGTCCTCGACTATTGTGACATTGTCACATTTAGTCATATTCTTTTAATTTTGTCATATTACACATTTACACCCATGACTTTGAGCAACTTTCATTTTTAGTCATCGGATATTGTGACATTGCCATTATTTAGTCTTTTTTTTTAAAAAAAAATTTTAATTTGTCATATTACATTCATTACTTTCGATCATTTGATTGCCACCTTTAGTTTTTTGTTAAAAAATTTGTTAATTTACGGTTAGAATTGACAAATAGTAAAGGAAAAATCCATACACATTAAATCATATTTCGAATACATATGGAATATCGAAGACGTAATATCATAATTCATAGAAATATGAATTACGATGTGTAAGAATTTTTTCCTTTATTATATGTCAATTTGAGGATATCATTATCTTTATTTCAATATCGTAACTTATATTTCAAACATATTTCTATGAATTATTTCTCTATGAATTTAATTTTTAGCAGTAAAAGTCAATCCATAGTGACTTAAGTTTTGACATGCATGATTAACAAGTTTTAACCCACAATAATATTTGATAATAATTAGTACTTTTTAAAATTTTCAATTTTCAACCTAACGTACGGCAACGCATGTAAAACATCATAAATTTTTTAATTTTTTTTTTGAAGAAATAAATTGTTTTAATTTTTTGAAATCAAATATTAGAAAAAAATGTTTCTACCAACTTAGATTAATAGCTCCATATAACCTAACTTAAAAATTGAGTTATGCTCAAAATACTGACGAGTGATCATTTTGGATAGAAATTTCAACCTCACACACTTTTGTTCCATTTTTGCATTAGTTTGTTCATGTGATCAAGACCATTTAAAACATCAATTTTAAGCTCTCCATTTTTTGCATTAGTTTATTCATATGATAATAAGGCCATTTAAAACACCAAATTTATACTCACCAAGAAATGTTTTAGTTATTTCCTTAACTCCATAATAAGTTACCTAAATTTTGACACCTTAATCACCAAATACATAAAAAAACACATGCTACCAATTGCTGATAATAAATATGTAGACATTAACTAATTGAATCATGTGCTCCATCTCAACTAATAGTTGAATTGCACATTATTAATGGTTATATCCTCAACACGCCTCCTCACGCATGTGAACCAATTACTTGTTGGGCTCAAGCAACACGGTTTGGCTTTGCTACCAAATTGAATCATGTGCTCCATCTCAACTAAAAGTCTAAGCTGATAGTTGGATTGCACATTAATGGTTATATGCTCAACATAACCACAACACATCTCTCCATGGTAAACTACAACGTTACGTCTCAAATCGAGCAGGGGATGAACTCGACCAACCCGGCTGACGCCCAACAGAATATAAGAATACAGCATGGACCATGCACAATAGCTACAAGATATTAGCTACAACGCACTCTTTTAAAAAATATATATATTCTTTAATTATTTGATGTTATGGTTGAACTTTAATCACAAAGTAAATTAGTGAAGTTGACATCTGAGCTTTAATTTGTCTCCCTGAGGATTTTCGTGTTTTTAACGTAGGATTATTAAATGTTGTTAGTTTAATTTTCTACTTCTCAACAAATAAACATGGAATCAAAATTTCAATACATCCTTAATTAGCGTATAGCGAGCTTACCCAACAATGGGAAATTAACATTCTGGATATAGACCCTTTTCTTCAACATGTTTCAATTCTTTGATTATATTGCAAGAATGGATCAAACCTGAAAACCAATGGGAGCAATTTTTTGATTATGGAATTCAATATAATTAAGAATATGAGTTGTATCCTGCAGGGATTTCTAACTTATGGCCAATCCCATACGGCAAGGGCAAATTATACTATGTAATATGGATAAATGTTCATTTGTAATATATTGAAAGTTCATTTTGTGTATACTGAAGATTCGATAATTTTATTTATATCAAATAATGAACTTTCAGTACATTAAAAACGAACATTCAATATATTAAAAGTGAACCTTATATTATATCAGTGGTTCACCTTACAAAATGTACCTTCATAGTAGGTAATGCAAGAATTCTGTATAAAATACCTATAATTAATGATATAATAATTGTCTTAAAATAGACAAACAAACACATCCTGAAATTGTAGATTAGAACGGGCCGAAGCCTACAACCAGAGCTCTTATACCCATCCCATCACAACTAGTAATAAAAAAAATTAACATATTCATTCGTTGCAATCTCATTTGGCGAGGGCTTCTAGAAGTATTAAACATCAGCATATAAAACAAAATATGAGATTTAAAAATAATGTAGAAGATTAATGACTTGTGGCATGATATTGCCCGCCCAAGACAACTTGTCATGCAAGTTATTGATCACCTCCCTAGCTGCCTCACAAGATAATATTGACCAGGGATCGAGTCTCACCAGCGGCAATGTGGGAGCAACCTCTCAAAGTGAGGGGGTTCTTTGTGCGCAGTGAGCACATGTCTAGCCTCTGTAGTTCATATTCAGTTAAGTTACCATGATTTACATCCTCCCAAATACTCTGTCGGGTCTGGGTGTGGGGGGCCCTTAGGGTTGGGATTTAGCCTTTTTTGGAAGAAGATAATAATGACTTGGCTCACATGAGCAGTTTAATTGGTCACAAGAGATAAGAATCGAGTATTTATCATTAACGACAGTGTGAAAGTAACTTCTCAAAATGATGAGAGCTTCTTGTGAGCAGTGAGCAAAAGTCTAGCATCTGTTGAACAATTGAGTTACCATGATTTACTCATCCACAATCTTGTCAAGTCAGGGTGGACGATTTCACTTTTTGTCACAAGATAATAATGACTTGTAGCAAGATATTGCCCGCCCAACTGCTCAAGACAACTTGACATGCAAGTTATTGATCACCCGCCTAGCCGTGAACCGCCTAACAAGATCCAATGCATGATTGAGTCTTGATAGTCATATATAGTGTGAGAATTTTACCTTCTTGTAGGGGTGACTCTTTGTGACACCAATCACTGATCTTCTCATCTAATAGACTTGCTAATTCACCGTGATTTACCCCTTCACAATCCTATTGATGTAGGGTATGGAGATCTTAGAATGAGAAATTTCGTCTTTTGTGGACAAGATAAATCCAATCTATGCTTATTGGTAGTCTAGTCAGAATTATCTTCTTTATTAACGTTAGAATTATCTTCTTTAAAAAAATCACTTTTTTTAAATCATATTTTATGATTATAAATCAAATTTATTTCTCAAGAATTTATGGTCATTAATTCATTATTAAGTTACTAACCCCACATGCATACCAGCAGACCCACAAATTAAAGTTTATTAGAGTAGGTAGTGTTACGTACAGCAAAATAAGTGGTTTTTGTATCTTATTATTAATAATATCAAATATTTAAATTAAATATGATTAAATAATTAACTTTGCAACTTAAATTATAATGAAAAACGTTGTAGTGCTCATATGAAATATAACATAAAGCAGTTAATTAATTTGCCAGCAATTGGAAATAGGATAACTAATCTGAAAACTAAAACAAAACAATCCCTGTATTACATTAATCAATATAATACTAAAATAATCAGCCGGAAAAAAGTGAAAAACATTAGAAATTGTTGCCTCTCCGAATCTCCGGCATTAATTTTTCACCAAAATAAAAAATGCACCCTGTAAAGACATCTTTAATTCTTGCCCCAAATAGCCTACTGAACCAGTGAGTTAAGTCCGTACAAACGATATCTTTAATTTTTTTCTCAAAATGTTGAATCCCCAATTCCAAGAAATCCCACACCCCGCTAAATGTAAATCACGACGACTCTATAATTTAGCATACATAACCAAATATTAGTACACACAAAAAATCTGTCAACTTTAGACATAATCTCCACATTACCACAGCCGAGGTGCAAACCTGGGTCTCTTCTCTTCTCTTTACGTATTAATTTTTTCTTTAAATAACTGTATTTTTATGCGGCATTTTTGAAATTAGAACCATGAAAACAAATACTCCTTAATGCACTTTTTTTTTTTTTTTTTTTTTTTTTTTTTTTTTTACATCTAATGAAGATCATGAGATGGAAAATTTCATATGTAAATATCTATATAAAATTATATACAAATTAAGGGGGTGTTTGGTTCGCACATGGATGGGAATCAGAATCTGGAAAATCAAATAATTGGTAATGATAATGGGTTTTGGTAGCAAAAGTATTGATGTTTTGTTGTGTATGACCTTATAATAGGAATAGATGTTTTAAAAATACAAAAACAAAAAATTAAAGTAATTGATCCTAATATAATGACATCCAAAACATCAATATGAACAAAAATAATCAAAACAAAAATCTAAAAGTAGTAATACAAACTTAAAAATTAGATTACCAATAAGATGGAATGATACCCCTTTTTCATTAGGGAATGAAATTTTTAATTCAAATCTCATAGTTGTGTTTTAAAATTAAAAGTTATCTTTTTTTTTTTTTTTTTTTTCTGGTGGGGGGGGGGGGGGGGGGTGGTGGTCATGAGTGATGTGGAGGAAAGAGAAAAATGAGATGGTCTTACAAGTGTTGATTGAGGTTGAGGTGCGTTAAGCGCACCATTTGCGCACTGTTAGCACGCACGGGGCACATTAAAATTTTATTTTTTTCCTCTCATTTTCTCTTTCATTGTCATCTCTGCAAAAAAAAAAAAAAAAAAAAAAAATATATATATATATATATATATATATATATATATATATATATTATTAAAACACCAAACTGATGTTGTTGCTCTAATGATGCTACGAATTTAGCATGAATTTAAAAAATGTGCTAATTTAATCCGTTATAATATGAACTTGTATATTATGCTTACCTTCTTAGACATTTACCATTTTTTTTTTAATTTTATCATTTTTCTCCTCTAAATGGTTAATGTCATTAAATCACACCCTTAAACATAATAATTTGAATATTCTATTTACTTTCTTATAGTCTTATAATTTTTTCTTCATAATACATTAATTATTTAATAATTATTTATTATCTTTTTTAATAATTTATTAAATGCTTTATTCGCGCAATACTCGATATTTCAAAGAGAATATGAGCCAACATATTATGAAGTTGGTGTCAGGACCCCATCTTACTGCACCATAAATTCAGATACTTATATCTCATTGGCTTTTTTTTGACTAATAATAATAATAGTAATTATTGGGTACATACTTTTATTGACTATTGAATTGGCATATTTATGCCCAATAAATTTGGAGTACGAAGCTGTAGCCTGTAGGGTATGCCTTGCCCAGTTGCATGCCCCACTGCCCTCAACACCTTCCATTAATTTCTTTACTTTCACTACCAATATTTACTTTCGTATACCCTCCGTCCCATTCACAATTATTTTTCAATATTTTTATTTTAAATTATGATAAACATAATAATAATAATAATAATAATAATAATAATAAAATAAAATAAATAAATAAATAAACAAACAGTTTATTTATGTTTAGTATTATATTTTTCAACATAATATAAATATCACATTTTTATATTGTCCCAACTCGAAGATTCGTCTCACAAATTCCGTGAAATGGTCTTACATAAAACGCTCCTTTCATTTATAATATTTTGATATAAATTTTAGAAAAGAAAAATCTATCTCACAAAGCATAATATTTAATATATGAGCATGATTCATCATATACGGAGTAGTATAGTTGTAGATGGTAGTGGTCCCTAGTAGTAATTATGCTATTGAATGAAGAGAACCTTCAATGGTCAATTGGTCACTGGTGAGACTCCTTATCTTATTTCTCTCAAATTATTTGGTTCAATTTTATTTCAATTGAAATGGTCTTTAATATATTTTGCGTCAAATTAAAGTCTACCATATATATATAAATGATTACATTTGATTAATTATTTCATGTACTATGATCTACCATTAATTTCAGTACTAGTATGATCTAAAAGAATATATTTTTTTAATTTATAATTCTGGAATGACCCAACCAAGAGAATCAACATTAATTCCCCTGGAAAGTAAGTAATTAACTAATCTTGACCTAATTAATCGCCACAAAATCCAATCATTACTGCATGTTTTGCTCTGATATGTTTGTCTTTTCAACCTCCGTATCTTTGTAGTTAAACTAATAAAACCGACATTGAAGAACCAGAATGTACTTTCAAAAAGTAAAAAATTAATTAATTAATTAATTATGAACAAATTAAAGAATATAATGGTTGAGAAATTAAACCATACTATCATATCGTTCAATAAAGAAAGTTCCGGTTGGTTTTAGTCTAGTAAACCATTGGTGTTTATGTAATCGCTTTGTAGGAGTCTGATCCTAAGTTTTAGTTATTTTTTACTTTTTAAAAATACTAAATTTTTTTCTGCCAAAAAAAAAAAAAAAAAAACTACATTTTTAAGAAAAAACACTATTTGATAAATCTAATTTTTTGTCTTTTAATTTTTACAAATTTAGTATGTGTTTGGTTCAAATATTGGAGTCAAAATGGTAACAGAATCAAATATTTAGTAATGGTAATGAGTTTAAGTTGAATAAGTCTCTTTGTTTGGTAGTAATAAGAATTAGAGCCAAAATAAATAAATAAATAGTGTATAATACAAAGTTTCATATTTTTTGTTTGGGTGTATCTAGAATTTTTACCGTTGGACACAATGACTAATTCCTTCGCTGAATTGTAGGCACCATCGAACCCTTGACCTTCGGTGAAGGATGGATGAGTCTCTTCCACTCAACCACACCCGCAAATTAAAGTTATTAAAGTTTCATATTTAATACATGAACAATGACCTTTTAAAAAATAATTCTTCCATTAGTTTTTTTTTTTTCATTATATTGTTCAAAATTAAAGTATGGGAGGTGAATGATAATGTGTTTTATAGTTACTATAAATTTTGAATATAATAATAGGATAATAAAAATAAGCAAACAATCCTGATGTGAGTATCAAATTTCATACTAAGCTATGAAAGTCACCAACCAAACGTTGCCTTAATAATTTAATTATTAAATAAGTAGTAAATAATAACTTTGTCATATACAAAATCTAATGATCATGTTGTACTGTAACTACTCTATTGTATTTTTTTCATACAAAATAAAATATATTGATGAAATGTATATGGACATGCAAGTTGTAAGGGAGGCGGGGATCATAAAATGGAAAGGGACATGTATGTCAAGGCATTATTAGCATTATTTGTGATTTGCAAGTTGAATGTTGAAAGTTGGAACCGAATTTATTCATTTCAACACGTACACACATTACACATATATACATTATACATACTCTTCAAAGTTGAAATGAAGAATACTAACACTAGTACGGAATGAGCAATTTGCGTCTGAAATAAGGGTCCGTTTGGAAAGCAGGAAAATGACTTCTGGAAAATGTTTTCTGGAAAATGACTCATTTTCCAGAAAACATTTTCCTTTCCGGTGTTTGGCTGCAAAACAGAAAACTGTCTTTATGTGTTTGGTTCATTTTCCAGAAAATGAGTAGGAAAATAAGTAAAATTATATAATTCACCATTTTGATTATTATAATGAGAGAGATTTAGCTTGTCTAGGAGAGTATAATCTTCAAATTAAATTTATTTAAAAAATCTCAAATAATAAATTTAATAAAAAATTAAAAAGAATAGACTGGTTTGGTTTCCTTATCGCCGGAAACCAAACCAGTGCTCTGGTTTGGTCCGGCGATTTATTTCCTTGCCGGAAACCAAACCAGAGCACTAGTTTGGTTTCCAGCAAGGAAACCAGATTGGTTTCCTTGGAAACCAATATGGTTTGGTTTCCTTGCCGGAAACCAAACCAAGCACTGGTTTGGTTTCCGGCAAGGAAACCAATCTGGTTTCTGGCTTGGAAAACCAGAGATTCCGGTTTTCCAAGTCAGAAAACCAAACTCGTTTCCGACTTGGAAAACCAGATCTGTGGGTTTCCAAGTCGGAAATCATTAGGATTCCGGCTGTGGGTAATGGTCTCCGGTGGTCGTGAATGTCGCGAAGAAGGCGTCCAAGAACTGACAAACAAGTGCGAAGAAGAAGGAGGCGGTAGTTTGTGGTCTTGTGCGAAGAAGAAGGATGCGGTAGTATGTGGTCTTGTGCGAGGAAGAAGAATCGGAAAATGACTTCCCCCCCAAAAAAAGGGGAAGTCATTTTCCAGAAAAATATGGTCATTTTCCATTGACCAGAAGTAATTTTCCTTTGACTTCTCACTTTTCTGTCTAGCCAAACACCAAAAACTCGGAAAATGATTTCCAGAAATTATTTTCCGGGTTTCCAAACAGACCCTAAATGATAATTTACGTCTGATATACTTCATTCAGACGTATATGCAAGAGAAACAGATTGGTTGTAGATAATTTGCGTCCAATTCTGACTATATGCAAGTGCGTATCCCCCACCCCCATTGTGAGTATGTGTGTGTGTGTTAATGATCAAATGAGAATCCTCCTCCCGTGAGAATTTGTATTTATGTAGATGTTTTTGTGTATTTATGTACAAGTTTGCAAGTTCTCATATGAGGATGGATTCTCATTTGAACACCACTCTATATGTGTGTGCGTGCTTTTTAATTTAATATACATAAATAATACATTACTATATAAAAAAAAAATACTATTTGCAGTTAAAATAATTTAGTTGGTTGATAGTGAAATTTTTATTACAAAAAGTCTAGGATCAAACTCAATATCTACCTACATTCTTACATCTTCAACTTGCATCATCGTTATACAAGAGGGCTACCCATCCAAATATTATTTGAATCTATTTTTTTTTTCCTATTAAATGGAGTATAGTTTATATTAAATGTTCTCACCAAAAATATATATATAGTTTATAACAAATGCTATGTTTTTTACGAAGTAATATTTATTGTTATTCAAAAATCAAATTATGTATGTCTATCATAAGTTAATTATGTGAAGGTTTAG
The DNA here is from genome assembly GCF_001879475.1 of Ipomoea nil. NCBI lineage: Eukaryota > Viridiplantae > Streptophyta > Magnoliopsida > Solanales > Convolvulaceae > Ipomoea > Ipomoea nil. The sequence continues at coordinate 2,095,050 of NW_017616846.1, forward strand.
GAAATATATTTAAATAGACTTGAACTCGGAATAATGGTGAAAATTTTCTTAAATTAGGGTAGGGGAAAAGGAAAATTCCCCTCTTGCTCGGTTTATTTTTTTTACTCTTATTTATTTACAAAATAAGACTAAAAGTTTAATTTTGACTTAAAATATATCATTAAAAAAAAAAAAAAAAGCCTTGCCACACCTACTCCTTTTTTTCTTTTTCTTTTTTTTTTTTCTTAATAATCTTGCCACACATACTATGTCAAAAACTTACTGCTAAAAAGTTAGAGTTTTCTTATCATAAGATATTAGTTGAAAATTTAGAGTTTTGCGGTTGAAAATTTAGTTTCCAACAACTTTGAAAGTTCCAAAAAAAAAATAAAAATTTAAGGATATTTATGTCCACTAGTAAAAAATTGGTCAATAATACTAAGCATGAAGAAAAGTCATCGAAAATTTAAATGATTGAACCAACCAAAATAATAACAATTGCTTGCAATTTACCTAAGCTACCATCCATTGATAAGAAAAACTATAGTAGTTGAAAATTTTATACCAACCATTACAAAGGTATTTTGACAAAGATTTTTCTACCAAACTTCATCGTCAAAGAAACCAAAATTTTTATCTTCTTCCTCATTTTTTTTTTTTAAATTGTTCTTCTTTTATTTATTTATTTATTTATTTATTTATTAAATCCTTATCTCCTTTTCTTTTTCCCTTCTTTCTTTCTTTACTAGCTATATATGAAAAATTAAAGTAGTTAAAAATCAAAATTTTCACTAAAGTAATTAAAAAAAATTCTTACTACTAATAAACCAAGTGTTAAATATTAATTCAAGTGTTTGTCTATAAATCATCTTAGGATCAAAAAGGTCAATATATAACTCACACAGAAAGTTAAATTTAAAACATTGCAATTATCAAACTAATTATTCAACTAATTTAGTTGGAGGTTGTTCCTAATTCAAGCTTTTATCTATATATAAACATATGCATGGCATCATTCGAATTAAATTAAAATTATTAATTTAGTTTTTTTTTTTTTTTGAGTACATTTGTAGTTAGATAGAATTACAAAAATTTGGTTAGGTACATGAAGAGATCCACGTACGAACCGACATGCAACGAACTGAGACCAGGTCATATTATTGTTCCACTAATCTTCAAACAAGTTATGCTAAAATTCCAACACGACATGCATAATTATCCTAGCTTTCATCTTTCCTTTCCACTTCCGTTGTCGTACTAAATCCAAGTAATTAAACTTTAATTTGCATTTTAATTATTATTTTTTAAATGCTACTCACTCTATTAGAATGTAGTATATGTTCATAATTACTTTCTCAACCTACTGAAGCACAAAGTCTCCACTGAGGTTCAAACTCACAACCTCACAACCTCCAATATGGGAGTCCAACCCGAGTGCCATTAGACCACAAGGTCTTGACCATTTTAATTATCTTTTAGTTGTCTACATCTTTAAGGAAAGTACGTGGTGAGTATAGTTGTCGCTAGCTCAGATGGCCGGAAGGATGAAAAGTGAAAAATAAAAATAAAAAATTAAAGTCAAGCACTGCTTACGTCGGGAATGAAAGTTGTGAACCTAAGTTGACGGATGCACTAATATTTGTTAATATATACTTTCTCAATCTAGTGAAGTACAAAGAGTCAGTGTTCCACTGGTGTTCAATCACTTCACATTTGAGAGAGTCACAGATATGACATTGAAATACATACAATTTAAGGATTGGAATTTTATACCATAAATTTTATACAATTTAAGTCGCTAGCTATATCTTGAGGAGTTTTTTGCACTTTTGGTCCCACGACTATAGTGGCACTATCAGAATTGATCCACGACTTTTAAACCTTGCAATTTTAGTCCACAACTATTGTTTTTTTGGCAAAAAATGGTCCTTCCGGCCACTTTTCAGTCAAAGTTCCACTGGAGGAAAATTTTTTTCATTTTTGAATATGGCTAAATTTGACATTTCGCTCGCAATAACAACATCAATACTCCAGGTTTGCAATACACTGTATATAAAAGCATATTCTGCACTTTTTGTACTAGGCAAATTTAGTCATTTTAGCCCTCCTAAAAAGGAAGAAATTTTTCTCCGGTGGAATTTTGACGGAAAAGTAGCAAGAAGGACCATTTTTGCCAAAAAACAATAGTCGTGGACTAAAATTGCAAGGTTTGAAAGTCATGGATCAATTCTGATAGTGCCACTATAGTCGTGGGACCAAAAATGCAAAAAACTCATATCCTTGAGCACCAGATATTCATGTTCTTATGGCTCGTTTGGTTCGCGGAAAATATTTTAAGGGAAGTGGAATTGGAATTCCATGGAAAAACAATTACTAGGAAGATAAATTTCATTGTTTGGTTGGTGGAAAAAGAATTACTGAGAATACTAATTCTATTGTTTGGTTAGATTTGGAATTGTAAGGAATAATGAGTATAAAGACCTCTATGCCCCTACAAATTAATAAAAGTAATATAATTATAAAAAGAAAGCAAGGGTAAAATAGACAATCTATTCACTCCCATCTTCTTTGGAAAACAAAATCTTTGGTCCAATGGAAAATGAATTTCATGAACCAAACACTAGAAAACAACATTTTCCTTCACTTTAAGAAAAATGTTTTCCTTTTGAAAAACATTTTCCATGAACCAAACATCCCCTTAGTAACGAATTTATTTTTTTAAAATTATGTGCGAGACAAGTGTGGATTTTTGTTACATGTGGGATATTTGACTATAACTCTATGAGTATGTCTATACCTTCTTTATTGCTGGAGATCGAATAAGTATTGAAAAAGTTTCCATGATTGCATTCCTCGTTTAAAAATTGTTAGTTTTCCCTTTAGTCGTCATTGGACCCTACTATTACCTACCACGCCTATACTCCATATTCATTTATTATTCTCTTGAGACATAGCTCAGTGGTGAAAATTTAAGTGTGTAAGATTATGAGAAATAAGCAAGTACTCAAATAACTGTGTTACTGTCTAACATTTGAGATGATGTAAATCACGGTGACTCAATGGTTCAGTAAGGAATCTGTCCACTTTGAACATAATTCTCACACTGTGACTATTGAAATTCGAACCTTAATTTCTTCTTTCAAATACTACTTACTGAACCAGTAAACTAAGTTCGTGCGAACTTTATTTATTATTATTATTATCATGATCATGATATTAATTTAAGGTGTTAATTCAAAATTTGTTTGCAAGGGAAAATGATGAAATGGTGAAAATTAGCTGTACTCTGGTTTTGGGTCCACCTAACCAAAATATCTTCCTCTACAAACTGCTCCGTATTATAATACAACCCCCCCCCCCCCACACTACCCACCTGGCCACCTTGCGTTACTTTACTCGCCCACACTCCATTTTCTCTTCTCACGAATTTTTTTATAACTCATGTTTTACCATTTCGTCAAATTATATTATAAACTCTTATAAATTTATTTCAAGGTTTAAGAACAAGATTATCATATGATCTTAAGAGAGGAGGAGATTCTATATGTTGTTTAAGAACATCAACTAAAACATGACAATATTTGTATAGTATTAAAATAGTTTCAAATAGTACTAACAATATCAAGTGTAATCCATTATTATTCCTGAAACAATATGAAATAGTTTCAAATAATATTAGCTATATACTATTGGATTATACCCTGTACAATCTGGGACGCTTTCAAATATAATAATGTATTGTACATAGTACAATTTAAAACAATTACAAATAATACCAGGTACAATCATGAATTGCACATGATATTATCAGAAACAATTTTAAAATTCTACCAAGTATAATCCACCAAAGGTACAAATATTAGGTAGTATAACAAAATTATTGAGATGATTTCAATATTACACCAATGAACTACATTTTAATTGGGGTTAATCCATGTTAAGTGAGTACGGTCTATGTAAAAAGGTATTCTGTTTAAGAAAATATGTTTTTTCCTCTTAAAAATTTTCACTAATTTTTTCCTTCGAATGTGAATTCTATTTATTGAGTGTCATGAACTGGGTGAGAAGTACAATCAGATGATGTCATGTCAAGATGATAAATTTATAGAGAAAACATATGATGGTATGTAACGTTGCTTTTAAATTAATTATAAACTGAAACCACTTAGAAAAAGAGACTGAAGTTTTCAAAGCATATGAAAAATCTCACTTAAGACTTACCTCTAGCAGAAAAGTGTGTCGGTTTCAATTCTTCCCACAAACATTGGAGGTTAGGGTTGGGTTTTTTTTATTATCTTATAAGTATACAGTTTTGTATTGAATGTCAAAATTAAATTGACTCAATTCAGTTCCTACCACGAATATTGAAATTAAATTGACTCAGTTTATCTTTTTATAAGTGATATAGTCCCACAAAAATGACAAAATTAAGAAATCTGAGTAATCCAAAAAATAATAAAAAGTAAATAAAGATTGAAAGAAAAAGGAAAGGAGTGATGGAGTGTGGTTAAGGTCGTTGGCATGTGATCTCATTGTGGTCCATTTAAGCCCCCCAAGCGCCCATTGCCCAATTTGATCTGCCCATCCCAACTCCCAAGAAACCTCCTCACCTTCACTTTCTTTCTTTCTTTCATTTTCTTGAAAAGTTTGCTTTGCCTTAAACAAAACAAAACATTTTCCTAAGCTGTAATTGCTGGTTGGTTTAAGTTGTTTCTCTTTTTACCTTTTCTCTTTGCACCAAATGCATACCAATTAACACCACACACCCCTCCCTCCCTCATAACCTCTGCCCTTTATATATACAACTGCCCACACAAATCTATGTATTTTATATGTTTTTATCTCACACATACTTGAACCAATATATATAATTTAGGATATTTAGGATGTGTGTTCAAAGCTGTGTTCTTGGAGCCTTGAATTATCTTGTGCTTGTATCCAGAGGCCAGTTCTTGAATTGCAGGGAAAGAGAAGAGAGGGGGAGAGAATCAATGGAGTTTTACACTTACCCTTCTCATGCTCTCCCTTCATCTTCAGCCTTTTCATCATTTTCCTTTGAGAATTTGGCTGAAAAGGCTAAGGAGTTCTTCACCTTTGCTGTCAGCACTGTCTTTTCTGCCGTCTTTACTTTCTTCTTTGCCTTTGGTATGTTTTTCTTTTACATTGTAGCTAAAGTGTTTACTTTTTCTGGATTTAATAGCTGCAATTTCTTGATTTGTATGTATAATTAACCATGGGGTAGCATAAATGTGATCTGGGTGTTTGATTTTGATTTTTTCTTTCTCTCATCATGAATTCTTATTTTGAGAATCAGGGCATACTGTTCTAGGGTCAAACACCTTTAAAGTTTAAGAAATTAAGCAAAAAATGAAGAATCTTAGTAGTGATTTGTCAAAAAGAAAGCAAAAAGGAAGGATCTTTGGTGTTGTAAACACAAAGTTTGTTCATTTTACCATTAATTTTTGTGAAAAGAACATGATCATATTGTGGGCCAAAAAAAAAAAAAAAAAAAAAAAGGAAATTGGCTTTTGAAACGATAGGGGCTACATTTTCATGTATGAAAAGGGAGTTTTTCTCCCCTCCTTTTAGATGCTGAAAAAATGAGTTTTGACTTTGTCCTTGCAGTGGGAACCTTATTAGGGGCATTGACTGGAGCTTTGATAGGGCAAGAGACGGAGAGCGGGTTTATAAGAGGTGCTGCAGTTGGTGCTATCTCTGGTGCCGTTTTCTCGCTTGAGGTCTTCGAGTCATCTTTGGTGTTGTGGCAGTCAGATGAATCTGGAATTGGGTGTCTCCTATATTTGGTAAGCAAACATGGCTTCATACTTGATGAAGCACATGCTTCAATTTCGTCACCGGATAAGCGACTACGGTCCACGTGTTGCTTGGAACCCACCATTAATGTGCAATCCAATGGAGCACATGCTTCAATTTTTGCAAAGTTGATATTCATTTGTCGAGTTTTATTTTGAAAGTAATTTCTTGGTTCTATGCTTAACTGGTGAGCGATGTGGGAACTATACAGATTGATGTGATTGCTAGCCTTTTAAGTGGTAGACTTGTTCGTGAGCGTATTGGTCCAGCAATGTTGAGTGCAGTACAAAGTCAGGTATCGCCATAACTTTACCGAGTGCCTAAAATGTTTGAGCGAAACCTTGGAACGCCACTTCCATTCTAACGGTTTCTGTTATCTATCAGATGGGAGCTGTTGAAACTGCATACTACGAGGCATCTAACATTTTCGACCTAGGCGGTGCAAAGGGTTTGCCCGGAGATTCAGTTGAAAGGATTCCAAAGATTATAATCACTAGTGACAACAATGTGGATGCTTCGGGGGAGAGAGTCTCTTGTTCCGTGTGCCTACAGGTAAAAACTTCCACATTTGTTCTCCTCGTTTTACTGCTCGCCTATTCTTCATTCCTTCACAGAATCTTTGTTTAAAAATCAGGACTTTCAGCTGGGCGAGACTGTGAGAAGTTTGCCGCAGTGCCATCACATGTTTCATCTACCGTGCATTGACACGTGGCTGGTGAGGCACGGTTCTTGTCCGATGTGCAGAAGGGATCTGTAGGGTGTAGTGCCCCCAATCTCTGTAAATTATAGAAAGATTTGATATAATCTTCATACTTGTCTGCAAGGTTTTCAATTAGTTCGCTATGACCTTCACTAATACTCAGTACCGATTTTCCAGGAAGCCACTGTGTAATTAGTCTCGAGTTTGTGCTTGTTTCGGTTCTGTTGTTGTTGTTGTTGTTGTTGTTGTTCTTGACCACCAATATCATGTAAAAAATTTTGCTCTTCCATAGTGTTTAATACATTAGCGTTATGTTATGTTTTGTGTTGCATTCGCGTTTTTCATCTAATTTTTTAAAAAATAGGTATTTGAACCATTTACACTCTTTCATTCCTTTTGTCTCTCTTTAATGTTTATGGAACCTAATTTGCTTTGCATATTCTTGTCATTTTGTCTGGGAATTCACCTGTTTTTGGATATCTGGATATCAGAACAGTAACTTTGATATATTCTCTGTTGATTTTGATCTGCCCACCATTTCACCATATGGTTTCAATGATTTGTCTAATTTTGGTTGTATGAAAACATGGGGATTTTAAAGTTGTCATTTTCAACATAATACTCTCGAATTTTGTTATTATATATAATAAGGAATTAAATTAACACCACTAAGTAATTGAGGAACTAAATGTGTTCAAACAGAAAGAAAGAGAAGAGACCGAATTTCATAAAAGGTACTCTGTAATAAATAACTGAAAAAGAAAAAGTGTAATTATTTTGCTTTTTGGCAAATACAAAGTGAGTTGGGGAAGTTTAGTAATGTTACTGTAATAGAGGTTTTATTTTTTGTTTGTGATTAAGGGCAACATTTCAAACCATTGCTTAGAGTGGCAAATTTGGAGAGATGAAGTTTCAACCAAACAATTCATGCACTTTCAATGAATATGAAGCACAATTGGGATGAACATTAGTATCAGGGGTGGTGCATGATATACCAATTGGTTTGGCTGCAACCAAAACTCTCCAACAATCACAACTGCCATCTGGTTTTCTGATCCCTTATAAGCATTTCATAAAGCAAAAAATACTAAGCCACAATCTGGGGATTCATGTCCCAAATCTTGTAAATGATCATATTCCAGATTTCGAAATTTGAACAGCAAAATTTTGTACACCGTGTTGAATTTAGCAGAGAGAATCTCTACATTGAGTCTTTTTCATTCAACTCCCTTATGAGAATCTAAACAAAAAGCTTATTCCAAGTCCAACATTTGCATTTTACATTGAAGAATTAAATTTAGTGGTGCACCCTCTAAAGATTTTTGTTTAATTTACCATAAGCATGGGCACATGAAAGATAGAGGGTTTAAGAGGTACCGCGTTCATTCCATAGGTGCATCACACAGGAGCCAAAGTTTTTGCAGGTAGATGGACGCCACCTCCTCTCAAAGATAAAGTGGGTCCTTTTAACGCAGTGGCTCTACTTACAAGATTTGAATCTAGAAATACGACAATGATTGTCATGTCATCATGAAAATGCCTTCTCACGCCTCGCTCAATCTTCTTCAGATCAGAGTACCTCATCTCTCTTTTCTTAGCTGCATCTTGCAGTGCAGCTTTCACAAGCCTTCGAGCACTTCCCTGCATCAAGGAGATCAGGTAAACATCATTAGCAGTGACATCTATCCTGCATCTTAATTATATGCTTATGTGTGACCAAAATTCACAATTTTTTTACAACTTATACAGATTGAATCAAAGGGCACCTAAACATCATTGGCCATAATCAGAGCACTGATTCCACAATAACCAAAAAGGCATTTTTCACTCCCTCCCTCTTGAGCTAGAGGAAAATATCAGGCCATCTCACCCTACACAAAACCATTTTTTTCATCTCCTTTCAACAAAACAAGGGATTTGAGTGTTGCTCATATGTCTCAGTTTTCAATAGTAAAACACAATTCTTATAAACTGCTATTGCTATCTACGTATGAAATGAAATGGCTTATAGGTTCAGATATCACTATTTGTGAGCATCGCCCTGATTTCCCACATTCTTGTCCTTAAAATCATGCTTCATTGGTACTTGATAGTAGAGCTTAAAATCTTTACTCCAGTGGTGCATAATAGCATGATGCAAGAATGAAATTTCGATGATTTGACCGATATCACTATTCAGTTTATAATATATTGAAAAGTTATAATCCGTGCACTGACAATTGAAACTTACTGGGCAATACTGGCTAGCATCTATCCAATATAGCAGCAGCAGCAACATTAAATCTAACTATGACGTGAAACTTGGTGCAACAACTCATAATTTATAGCTTTTTATGGAATCCAGAAACTATATCAATTCACAAAGAAGAAACTCAGATTTTTTGATAAGTCTCAAGGATCTTACATTTTGAGGGCCACTTTGTACTATATCAACTGCCTCTTGATTGCTAAGGTGTTCCCAAAGACCATCAGAAGCAAATATGAGAAACTGATCGTGCTGCTCAATTTCATGCACTAAAATTGATGGCTCTGAGCTCAATATGGGGCTGTTAAAGGGTTCCTTCAAACGAAATTTAGCATACAAAGGCTCTCTGTTGTATTCAGCCTTTTTAAGATACACATCACCAATGGATCTGGAAATCTGCAAGATGATTTTTTTTATAACTGAGAAATTACTCAAAACAGATTCATATCACCAAATTTAAGCATCTATGGATGTCTATGTTGAAGGTCAAACATTAAAAATCAATTACCCAAATCTTAATCAAAATAAACTCAGGTTACCATGAATTAGGATACAGCAATAATTAGCAAAGCATTTATCAAGGAAACAGAAAGGCAGAAAGCTAAGTCCACACACACACACACACACACACACACATATATATATATATATAATTGAGAAAAATAATTATAGTGCACCCCTTCCTCGAGTCCCAGAAATCAGAAGGATATAGAAAGAGGAAGTATATGATTAATTCCAAGCTTTCAACAATTAGCAAGAGAGTTAATTGAACATTTCTACCATGACATGATACCTTACACAAACACACACACAATGTTTAGAACCTTGCAACAGGATCAACTTTCTTATAGATGCAATCTGCAGCAAGCTTCCCACATACAGTTTCATATGTGTGTGTGTGTGTGTGTGTGTGTGTGTGAAATCAAAAGTGTTGGACTGAGAAAGATAGATTGACTAAAAAGAAAACATTAGTCATCAAAATTTCTTGAATTCAATATGATAGAAACGTGCAAGTAATGGTCCAGTGAGAGACAAAAGGCGAGCACCCACCATAAAGGCGAAAGCTATGGAAGACTAGAACAAGAACAAGAGAGAAATGTTGAATCTCAAAAATAATAAAGACAACAAATCTAATGATTTAACTAGACTAGGGCACAAGTGATAGGGAAACTGGGAATTCAAGAACCTCTAGTACTCCATAATTAAGCAACCATCTTTGGAAAACAAGATGTAACACAACAGAAAAAAATTTAGTGTGATAGAAGCAAAGGAGCTTCAATGCACCAGACTTCCCCTCACTCTATACTTCCCAAGAACCTGTAAGAAGGAAGAAACCTTCTTTTGATGTTGGGAAGAGACAACCTTTTCTTTCCTTGATAAAAAAATCAGGTAGTTAGGGTTCGGTAAAAAAATAAATAAATAAATAAAAGTAAAAGGACTCTAACTAATTTGTCTTGAATATGAGAATATCATGTTGGAAATCGCAAGTCCGGTGGTTAGGTGGGTTTCATAGAGCCATCACCCACTCATAAGGCAAAACCTATATAAGACTAACACAAGAACAAGTGAGAAATGTTGTAGATTAAGGCTATAAGCCTATAACTAAGCATTGTGTATAGGTTACAACAGTGATGTGTGCATATACTAAACTAGAGAACAAATGATAGAGAAACTCGCAATAGTAAACTATGAGGAAACTAGAAATAAATCAAATACTACTGTGAATCTGTGATTCCTAAACTCAAATTTTGGGCAACCTTTCTACAAACTAGGAATATTCTAAATGTTCTAACACAATCTAACGAGTGCATTCAAGTTACATTATACTTTGATGTTTTAAAACCAGAGTGACTATTAGGCACAATGAAAGCACTTTGTTAGCATGTAAATTTATATTTAACATCAATATAAAATTTAAAAATAAAAAAGACAGAAATTGGCATAACTCATAGTTATGCATGTTGTGTTAATTGGGTTTGCACCGTATGCTAATCTGGTTAGCACATTATGTTAATCAGATACGTATGCTGCACAAAAAGTATAAAAACCTGCCAGTTATGCTATGCATGATGTGCTAATTGCATTTGCACCTTGTAGTAATCGTGTTAGCATGCTAACCATGTGTAACTAGCAAGGACCAGTAAAAGAACATGCAAGTTATGCTATGCAAGCTAAGCTAATTGGGTTTGCAAATAATGATAATTGTGTTTACATACTATGTTAATAAGGTTTGCACATTATCTATGTATACACACTCTATTTATTACCTATGTGCATAATATATATTATTTACGCACATTATATGTATCACTTAAGAATATGACGCTATAGTATTACTTACATATGATATGCTAACACATCTCCTTATGAGCATAAATCAACCAATAACAAAGGGACATAACATCATGGTACACCTAGTACCAATAATTTGCATAAAGCTATCACCATGAACCACTTCTCTGTGGCCAAATTTTGATAATATCATTCAATACTTCCAATAAGAAACATCTATTCCCTTAATTAAGTAAAAAACCACCACGCAGAAATTAAACTTGTAAAAACTACAGTAATGTTCTTTCCTCATTTCTTCACTGGATCAAATGTTAAAATGAGGGCTCAATCCATCAACCTAATACTTTCCATTTGATTATCTAAAAATTTGACAAGTTTCAATGATGAATTTTCCTTAGGTAGGAGGACGTAATGATCTTTTTATTATAAATTTGTTAAATAGGATCATTTACCATCTATAGCCATTTGATTTGAATTATTTCTCTGTTGTTATGCACTATGTGAGCTTTTAAAGTGATGGCATTTGATTTCTTGAATTTACCTGAAATAAAAGAAAATAGCTTGAATGATTTTATGGAAATTGCCATTAAATTGCCTACAAGCTGATGCCCTTTGATAACGCAGACATATTTCCTATATCTAGTGTAGAAATAAATATAACCGGAGTATAATAACAACAACAACAGCATTGTTATGGTCTGTTAAACTGTTAAAGAAGCACTCTGAATATTACTACTAGGTGGGATGTACCAGACAACATTAAATTGAGATTTAGAAAAAATTATTGAAATTCTATGAATCTTTAGCTCTACCTAAAGTTTCCTAACTGGTCCCAAATTTGAACAAAGAGGAGTTGCAGTGGGGCAGTTTGTTAACAGCTAGTGTAAAACTGTGTCAAATTACATGATGTGGATTGTATACATAAAACAATGCCTGTTGGAAATACTGAATCTATGCAGGAGTGCAGCCAGCCTCAACTAGACTCAGATTAAGCTTTAGCTGGATTGAGCTGTATGAAATTTAATCCAACAGTCCAACCTAATAAGAAGAAGAAACTAGTCAAGCTCAAAGGTTCTACAAGTCACATATCTATCAAACTCTTGCTTCAGTAAATCCCGGGAGAATGAAACCAAGACCATGTGAACTTTTAGGACCTATTTAGTGTCTAGAGAAATTTCCAATTTCCAATTTTCTGGAAAAATGGAATAAAATTTTCTATTCAAAATTAACTGTTTCCAAAATAGAAAAAGAAAAAATGGAGAATTTGAGAATTTTCCATTTATTCAACTTAACAAATGATTTTGGAAAACACTTTTACTATTTTCCAAATTCACCAAATACAACAGCATACATAACTTCACTTTTTATCACCATTACCATTTACTTATTTACATCACCTTTCTACCTCTATCTTCAACTACATATGTTAGAGAAAAGAACCAGGAGGTATTTTTGATAGACTAGAAACTAAAGAAAAGAAATAGGAAGTCACAAAACTTCCCCCAACAAGAGTTTTAGGCTCTTGCCCCACAAGAGTTTTAGGCTCTTGCCTAGCTACTAAAAGCTTAAAGACTAAGGAAGATTATTGGATGATCTACTCTCTTCTAGAGATTCTGATTTATAGTACTAGGAAATAAATAATTATAGAAAGGAGATGATTGCTGAGATGATTGTTGAGATGATTATGCCTCTCTTTATTTGTCAAAACCCTTGAGTTAAGCCTTCCCATGTATATCCTGATTTGCCTGATTTGCATCCTTCCTTTTTCTGCGTGAGTAAACCATCCATCCTTTTGGATACGTATCATTGCCACCCTCCAAAGAAACAACCTTGTCCCCAAGGTTGGAGTGAGGAAACTGACCGTTGAAGTCAGATACGCTACAGTATTCAGCCCAATTGAGGAAGCGTCCCCATTGCTTTGGTTGTTCAGAAGTCATACACCGCAAATACTGCTCCAGGCATCGATTGAGGACTTCTGACTGGCTGTCCGTTTGAGGGTGGTATGCAGTGCTCAAACGCAACTTGGTGCCCCATTTGTCAAAAAATTCTGTCCAGAGGTTGGAGTAAACCTCGGGTGCCATGTTGTCATACTTATTCTTTTGACACAGTAGGCATTCAGTTACGAATTGTTGCGTTCGCTTCATCCACCGGAGCCAATCTAGAGCCAGTCCTTGCATACTGATAAAGGCTGTCGGAACCTTCAGATCTTCCCGGGTGTGATGTATGGCGAAATATTGCTCCACTCCGGGCAACCATCCGATCGGGTCGCCACCATCAAATGTAGGAAGTTCCAATCTTCCCGTGGGAAGTGTGGTGTTGTCGAGAGGAGCCAATCGTTCTGACGAGGGGTTGGAATCAATTGTTGGGACTGCTACCGATGACGCACTAGCATCGCCCTGCCCTTTGCTTTGGAGGGAGAGAGCGAGGAGGTTGGACATCCTAGCCACAGAAGCTTCCAAAGCTGCAAATCGATCGTTCAATGTGGTCAATTCAGTACGGATTGCATCTTGGTTCTTCTCTAACGTCTCTATGCGGGAATCTCGTGTGTTCGCCATCCAACGGCAGGTCGGATCAATTTGTTAGAGAAAAGAACCAGGAGGTATTTTTGATAGACTAGAAACTAAAGAAAAGAAATAGGAAGTCACAAAACTTCCCCCAACAAGAGTTTTAGGCTCTTGCCCCACAAGAGTTTTAGGCTCTTGCCTAGCTACTAAAAGCTTAAAGACTAAGGAAGATTATTGGATGATCTACTCTCTTCTAGAGATTCTGATTTATAGTACTAGGAAATAAATAATTATAGAAAGGAGATGATTGCTGAGATGATTGTTGAGATGATTATGCCTCTCTTTATTTGTCAAAACCCTTGAGTTAAGCCTTCCCATGTATATCCTGATTTGCCTGATTTGCATCCTTCCTTTTTCTGCGTGAGTAAACCATCCATCCTTTTGGATGCGTATCAACATACCTATAACCTACCCCACCACCTACCTACATTTCGATCACCACAACCACATCAATACAATCATCATTCCCTTCTACCCACCATTGCGTGCCTCTAAATACTCATACCACTCATCTATCTATGTGACTACCTATACCATGCATACTACTACCTACATACCTACCCACCGCTTCATTATCTCCATTCATCATCACTAATTTTACTCGACCGCTATAACACTATTTGTGTAACCTTACTAACCTCACCCCATCTACCTACCCCCACTCTCATCTACTACCTACCCCCCATCACCACTCAATGCATTGTCACTTATCATTCATTTTTACATTTTTATATAAAAGAGAAACAATAAAATTCAAATAATTTGATATTTTATAAGTTGGAAAATAGTTCACTTTGGACACATTTCCTAATTTTCCAATGAAAAAATGAAAAGTTGAAAATTTTTGGAAAACTGGAAATAAAAAATGAAAATTCAACTTCTCTGTAGTAAACAGGCCTTATTTTTTCACTTGAAAGAAACCTAAATTAGTGAAAGACCAGCATAAAAAAAGCAGCAGGGTCAAAAAAATCTAGAAATCAAACCTATACAAATATCAATTTGAAATCAAACCTATACACATATTAATTAGAAAGAGCATGTTATAGGACCAGTTATGCACATCAAATGTGCAGGAGGCGACCTTAACTAAAAATAGTTCATTTACCAAGTCACAACAATGCAATTTTGCCATCTGGAAGAAAATTGATGAAAATCAACCTGAACTTGAAAACAAGGAAACCCAATTAGCTATAGAGTTACCTGTATCAAGCCCTTTACCCGCCATACATTACGCTTCAGAAAAACAATCTGTGGGTCATTAGGATGCATAGCTTGCAGCTCCTGTCTGATGGATTCTATGCTGGCATTATGCTCAGTTGAAAGCTGGATGCCAAGAACCTCTCCAGTTGCCTTGACCAGCCTCCCCAAAACTGCACGGGAATCACCAAGGTTGGCAATATAAAGAGTTCTGTAGCAGATTATGCCAACAAGGCAGCAAGACCCAACGGCAGCAATTTGTGGGTTTATTGGCCATTGTTTAGCAACCAGAGACAAGAATCCTTCTTCTGTTGCCTGAAATGCTTTCCTTATCACATCCACAGTCATAGAGTTTTGCTCTGTTGTGAACCCTGCTACATATAAATCGAAGATAATCAACATTGAATATATAATGGTTAAATAGCAAGAAAACTAAAGAGAAATCTATTGAAAGAACAATCAATGCAAAGGTAACTAAAAACTCTAATTGAACAATTAACGTAAAAGAAGTTTTCTCATTTTAGATATAGTGTGATTACTCTTGAGATGCTGAAAGAGGTGATCATTGATAAACCGTGATGTCTCCGGCCCACCATGACCATCATATACTCCAACAAAAGTCCCATAAGGACCAGAATCAAGTAAGCTCAAAGATCCAGACTCAATCTGGCTTTGATCCTCAAGCAAATTGTTTGCCTGGACAACAGCCATTGAGAAATCACCAAGCAAGTGCTGCCCAATGTCCTTATACCAAAGAAGTCCATCCTGCCGGCAAGTAGCATCGAAACCCT
Organism: Ipomoea nil; assembly: GCF_001879475.1. Lineage (NCBI taxonomy): Eukaryota > Viridiplantae > Streptophyta > Magnoliopsida > Solanales > Convolvulaceae > Ipomoea > Ipomoea nil. The sequence continues at coordinate 2,110,632 of NW_017616846.1, forward strand.
TACGGACGTGGCTGTTGGATGATGAGCGCCAACAGGTCTTCAGGAAATTTATCAACCTTGATAACATGCCTCATTTCATCCCGGCTTACTGACAAATCTACAACATCCAAAATGGATGCAAGAGCGCTCCAACTAAAAGCCCCTCACAACCAATCTCTCTTATCCCGGAAATAAACAACACAACTGTATCAATAGATTAAATTGCAACATAACTGAAATCCCAACAACAACAACTAAAAACCATAAAATTGAGTAAATGTTATAGCCTACTTAATCATATGACAAATAGAAATAGCATAACTAGTAGTCTATCAGAACAAAAAAAAAAAGAAGGCCTAAATAAAAAATCCATGTAAATTTCAGCCCAAAAAATAAGAATAACCAAGACCCACGTAGATAAAATCTTCAATATTTAAACTTTGAAGGCCTCAGCTATGAAAACAAACAATTGTGGCAAAAACGTATAGGGTCAAACTACCTATTACTGTCTATCCACGCCAAAAACCAAACAATTGTAAGGACAGACGGCCACAAACCCTGTAAAACTCGATAAAACGCTAAATCATGGCGCTGCGAACATTTGAGCTACGTCATATGCCAAAACACCAACAAAAATTAAAATAGCACACAAACCTTGAAATCGTAAAGATGATAATAAATAATAATTACGGAGCAGTCATAATACAGCTCTGAACATTTTGTACTTTAAGAAAGAAAACCTCAGAGTGGAGTTTGTGGGGTGCTTTTATGCTGTTTGCTGGTCGCTGACTGAACCCTGACAACTGAAAACGACTGAGATCCGAATCAAAAATTAGCAATCTCAAAGCGTTAGATCTATGAAGAAGCCATCAAATCGCCCCTTCCTTCATACACACTGAAGAAAATACGTTAAATTTAACTTCCTTTTCAGGTCTTACTTTCTCTAATTCTGATTTTTGCTCAAAATAAGAGAAGGGGGAGAAAGGAAGAAAGCTTCACGAATTGAACAAACTGATGAACAACTCTCTTCTATTCCTTTTTTCTTCCCTTTTTTGTGTATCTTCGTGGAATAACTGGCAAAAGCCTAATCGTCCAAGAACTCACTAAAATTGGTGTACTCAATAAATAAATACTCCGTATATTAGTATAGAGTTAATTACTATTTTTGTCCTCAAAATTTTGTTTTCTTGTCAATTTCCATCCACACACCAAATAATTTATGAGAAATAAAATTTAAAATTCATAAAAAAAATAAAGTAAAAAATAATTTAATATTTAATTATTTAGTTGGTGAAAAAAATATTGAGAATTGATGGAGGTAGACTTGATAAGTAATTAGTGGGATCATCTTTTGGTTTGAGTGATACTTAAATTTTATTTTGGATGATACTTTTGAAATGCAAAATCCAAACTAAATAATAATTTAGATTTGTTTATGAAATTATTTTTAGTTTATTTCTAGTTAGTTTGGGTATGCCCAATTTTTTTTTATTAAAGGCATGGTAAAGAATTATTTCATAAATATGGAAAGGCATCAAACTATCTAGGTATAGTCCTTTCTCTCCTTTATTTTAGATAATATGATTATTTTTCTTCTTCCTTCTTCTCCCAATGATATGATTTTGTTTCTAAGGCTTCGCGGAGATCATGTATGTATTATCAAGGAGTGATTTGATACACTTAGCAAAGTCTATGGACAACGAGTGAGCCTAAATAAGTCTCAATTTTTTTTTCTCTAATAATGTCAAACCAAAACAGTAAGTTATACTCTCTTATATGGTTGTAATTTAACAAACGAATGAGTTAGGAAAAATAATCAAAATATATTGGGTACTTTCAATACACAAAAATGATGAAAACTAATTAGTCTACTCCATTGTTGAATAGAATTGATAATCAACTAGATGATTGAAAAAAACAAGGACCTCACTCGTACAATACATTAAGTGCTATTATAGCATCCCTTATTATAGCATGCAATTTACAATCCTTTCTTATGTAGTATGATAATGGGAATACATAGTGCACGTCCCGACCTCAAAGGTCAGGATGTCGAGCCTACTTGAACATATAGAATATATGTGAAGTGTCTTTTCAATCATCGCATTTTTATTCCATTAAATGTTGACACATGCCGTGCTCGGTCTGATTACCCCATAGCTATGCGCCAAATATCCCCCGTTGGCGGGATTTCCAACATGGATCATTGCGTGTAGCACTATATAAGCCATCTAACTCCTTAGAGGAATGGATTTTCGAACTGTCCTATCGAGAAAATCATGACTTGTGAACTCTAGCAGATCACGTGAACTAGAAGAGTCACACTTAATGATATAGTTTCTTTAATATGTTTCTATACACCTAGAGAATACACATACTCATATAACAATCTGGCGTATCGAGAAAATCATGACTTGTGAACTCTAGCAGATCACGTGTACTATAAGAGTCACACTTAATGATATAGTTTCTTTAATATGTTTCCGTACACCTAGAGACTACACATACTCAAATTACAAACTGGCGTATTGAGAAAATCATGACTTGTGAACTCTAGCAGATCACGTGTTGTGAACTCTGATCTAGCAGATCACGTGTTGTGAACTCTGATCTAGCAGATCACGTGTATTAGAAGAGTCACAAATGATATAGTTTCTTTAATCTGTTTCCATACATCTATAGACTACAGATACTCATAGAGATGACGACATTCTCAACAACCAACTCTACCGAGAACATAAAATGAGTTGTCATATTCCACTTACAAATGAAATTGATACAAGGGGTCAATAAAATGTGACTACTCATGTCATTGACACAATCAACTACGTTCCCTCCTTCATCGACTAGTTACCTTTATCTTCCTCAACTAGTTACCTTGTTGAAGTAACTCTCCCAAAATGGGAAGTCATTTAGAAGATTGTAAGTTCGAACCTCAGTGAAAGCGTTGTAATAGAGTCAATAGCATTCAAAAAAAAAATCCTCAATAACCTTAATTAACAAGCCCCGCATAATATAAATTTACCTCACTACGGATCGAAATAAGGCAAAAATCACTTTTAATACCGTCGCTTATGCTAATTTTAGTCTTGTCACGCATTCCAAACAACCATTATTAGTAGCATCATTCATGCATTGATTATCCATAATAAAAACCGCCCCAAAATTCACCTTGTTAACATCCATAAATAGCATTACACTCACTTGACATTTAATAAACTCCAAAGGGGTCTCCACTGCTTATCTATAATCATAAATTATGAACGTTTTCTTATTTATCTATCTACCTCTAATACCATCTACCCACATACACGTGCTTATCTATATTCATATAATCGTATCTACCGCCACTATAATTGCATCCATTACTATTTTCTTTTATTTTACTAGACTAGTTACCGCACGCACATTGCACGAATAGTCCAATGCTCAATGTGCATTTTAAAATTAGTGTTTCAAAAGTTATCACAGTATCATTCGGTATCCTGACGAATACCAATGCAAAATTATCAAAATTTCCATAAAAGTAAATATTTCAAGAATGCATAACTATGACATGTTGCATAAATGTTGGATTAACTGGTGCAATAACAGTTTTAGAGGGAATCACCATCACTGGATGTCTGGATAGTACCCTAAGCATAGGTTTTGTAACACAAAACCTATTAATTGGTGTGACCCATGCTTCCTCTTGTTGTCACATCCGCCAGAAATAAATTTTTGATTTTATCTAATCTCATTGTGTGTTTCACTGCAATTTTAGTGACTTTGCGCAATGCACCTTCAAAACACAGAACGAAATCATCATTTCCAAAAAATACAATGATAATATGCATACATTTATCATATGTGTTGAATATATATTGTAAATTATGTGTATCGTTTCATCAATGTCGCCAATGCGCAATTCTAATTAATTGACCAAAATGAATGTTAAGTTTTATATTGTAATTTTTTTTTTTTTTTTTGGTTTTAGAGTTGTACTATACAATTTTTTGGACAAAAATACCCTTATCCCGTTATAATTTCCGTTATCTTTTTAATTTCTTTTACCATGCATGCATCTATCATATCTTTTCTTATGTTCTTTAATTATAACAATATTTTTAAAATATTATATATTCATTATATATTATATTAATATAATAAATAACTTTTATTTCACTTAGATTTTAATTAGTAAAAATTTGTTAGCTATTTTTAAAAATATAAATATTGGACATATGTTTTTGCGCATCGTGCATATAAAAGACTAGTATATATATATATATATATATATATATATATATATATATATATATATTCAAATTATATTTATTACCAAATAAATAGACTTAGGTTCGTTTTGATCTTTTGACTATGGTACATGTATCAAATTTGATCATTGACTATTAATATTTATCAAATTAGGTGCATGACTATATAATTTGTATCATATTTGGTCCTGCCGTCCAATTTTCCAACCAACTATTGCTAAAGTTTCAACGAAAAAAATAATATGTTCTAATTAAAAGAGCATTTTCAACCAACTATTGTTGAAAAAATTATTTTTTTCTTGTCAAAATTTTAAAAATAGTTGGTCAAAAAATTGGTCAGAAAATTAGACAGTAAAAATAAATGTGATACAAATTACATAGTCATACACTTAATTTAAAAATATTAAAATCAAGTACCAAATATGATATAAATTACATAATCATGCACTTAATTTAAAGTTATAAATAATTAAGGATAAAGTTAATACACTTACAAATTACAATAGTGAAGGATGAAAAGAAAAGAAATTTCTTAAGAAATTGTGTGAAAGAATCCCCTAATAAGATTTTTGTATTCGGTACCTTTTTTTGTTTTTTAGTATTTTTTTTATTTTATTGACCGGCAGATTCTGTCTCGGTAACGAGCTCCATCCACGCGGTAAAAGGAAACGATGGTAGACGCACCGTGACAGTAGTAAAAACTGTCACCGCCCAGTAAAAATTCACCTGTGACAAAAGAAATGCCAGCGTGGACCAAGGAAACTGCGGAGGTAATACAACTTTTTTCACCGATGCGTGCGCCACACATCTTCCGACTTAAGGCTAGCATCGTAATTTCACGGCGTGGAAAACCGGGTTTTTTCCCTAGTCCTAAGCAAAGAAGGAAAGAGAGAAACAAATACAAATATAGAGTATAGAGAGAGGGGAAAATACAGAGGGAGAGAGAGAGAGAGAGAAAGAGAGAAAGAGAGAGAGAGAGAGAGAAGACTCGCCTCTCTTTTGTTGTGTTGTGGGGGTTTCTGTTGCAGTGTTGTTCAAGAGCTAGGCCGAGCCTCTCTGAGCATTATCGGAGCAGAGCGCCGATCGGATCCTCCCGGTGATCCGACGAAATCCAATCTTTGGAAAAACCCTAGTTTCACTCCATTTTACTCCTGACTCTCACTCTTCTCTTCTGTAGAGAAATTTTTGATCGATTCGATTTTGGTTTTTTTTTTTTTTTTTTTTTACATAATTATTTAAGGTTTTGGCTTTGGTTTTTTGGAATTTAGGGGGCAGTCGATCGTCCGGTTGATATTCAGTATAGAGCTGGTTTTGAAACCCTAATTTGGAGGCCTATCTCGGTTTATTATTATTTTTTTCTTTAAAAAATTTTCGAAGCTTTAAGGAAAAGCAAACCCTAGTTTTGATGGCTACAGCTTCTTCTAACCCCGCTGCTCCGAATCATCACTCCCCACGGAGTACCGCCGCCGCCGAAATCGGCGCTCCAGGCCTAAACAGTCCCAAATCTCGGCGGTCATCGTCTGCGCGTGGGGTTTCTTCCCCGTGGACTCAGATTGTCCGCGGCGGTGAATCGGATTCAGTCCCTGTTGCGACCGCCTCTGGAGCGATCCTTCAATCTCCACATTCTCCTTCGTCTGCTAGTGTCGCTCAGGAGCAATTGGGAAGTTCTCCTGATTGGTCGCATTCACAAGCTGCCTCGCCTACCGCTGGAAATTCATCATCGCCAGCGCCAGAGGATGCTGCTGCGGAAGCTCAGGGGGATAGCTCTGAGAATGGGAGTGGGAATAATGCTGCAAAGAAACCAGTTTGGAACAAACCAAACGGTGCCAAAGAGGTTGGTGCGGTTATGGGGGCCGTTTCTTGGCCTGCTCTGTCCGAGTCTACTAAGGCTTCTCCAAAGCCGTCTTCCTCTGATTTGCCTAAAACTATCTCTGAAGGCTCACTCCCCGTGTCTCAGGTTAATTTGCTTTGCATGTACCTTAAATGGTTATATCCTCAAGATTCTCCTTTACAATCTTAATACGTTTTATTGTGGTTGACATTCCTGCCACTAGTGGTTGCACATTTTTCATTGTTTTCTTCATACATTTAACTTTTGGTTTATGTATATCTGTCTCTCTGCTACATGCTTTAGCACTATAGGTTGCATTGTTCTTTGACGTAGATAACTCTAAACTCTTTGATTTATGCACTTTGTCCCTCTCGCACTATGACACAGAAATCTTGTATAATATTGTACTTATCTCAATTTCAAGTTCACTTGTTCTTTTGATTTTGTGCATATTATTATAGGGCACTGGTACTGCTTCATCATCTTCTTCTCCACATAAGCAACTTCACACTAATAATGCAAATCCTAGTTCAACTCCAAATCATGCTCCCAACCGCCAGAGGTCTTTTAAACGTGGTGGTGGAAATTCAAGCAACAACTCGTCAGCTAATGGCAGCTTCTCTCAGCAACAACAGCCACATGTTTCGGTGGCTGATATGACAACACATAATTCTGAAAAATCTGGTAACTCTGGTGCAGAATTATCTTCAAGAGACAATGTGCATCGGGATGGTGGACAGAGAGGAGGATTTGGATCTCAATCACATGGTGGCAATGAGCACCAACACCACCGAAGTTCCAACAGAAGGGGTAATGGTGGGCCACGTCCTCGTGGGGATGGCTCTTATAACCATGGACATGGCGGTGCACGTGATCAGGATCGTGGTGGTCAGGAATGGACTCCTAATAGGAATTTCAGTGGAAGAGATCCACACATGCAACCACCACAAAGATTTCCCTCTAGGCCCTTTATACGGGGTCCTCCTACTCCTCCACCTTTCATTCCTCCAACTGTGCCCATGCGACCTTTCAACCCCCCTATTATTTATCCAGGTGAGATGTGTTACTTTTGAGTTTACTTTATGTAATATGTACATCCTTGATTAGAATTATCTGGCATTGTACTGACACTCAAAGAGTATGCAGAGGTTGCATCTTCAGTGTTTTATGTAACAGGACCACCTCCAGAATCATTTAGAATGCCAATGATTGCCCCTATGTCTCCTGTGTTCTTTCATGTACCAGATCCCCAGTTGCATAACAAGATAGTAAATCAGATAGATTATTATTTCAGGTAGGTTTTTCTCTACCTGTATCTTCCTTTGATAAGGTAGTTTTTGTTACTTAAAATATGTTTGCTTTATTGACATGCTAATCACTTGTTTCCCCTACCCTATTCATTGCAGTAGCGACAATTTAATTAAGGACATGTTCTTGCGTGAAAATATGGATGATCAGGGCTGGGTCCCTGTTAAACTAGTAGCAGGATTCAAAAAGGTGAGTTGGTTGGATTGAACTGTTTTCTTGTTAAAAAAAAAAAACTCTTTTGTGTATATACAATTCAGGATAAAATCTCCTGGCACATTTCATTAACTTAAAACTTTACAGTTTTGCCAGTGATCTATATCTTAGTTTGCATTCTAGTTGAAAAGCAAAGGTAAGCTTTAATAACCTAGGCTCGTCTCCTGGGAACCTCGTGCACTTTGTGAACCTCTTAGGCACTTGGCATCATATATACTAATATACCTATATATTACAAAAACACACATTTCTTTCCACAAAAATATAAATACACTGTATTCTCTAAATATGAGGATTCAAATTTGAAATCCTAATATTCGTATCAAGGGGTTGCTATTTGTGGTTCAACTTATCTGCTCTTTCATTGTGGGTTTTTTTGGTTGGTAAATTTCTACGGAGTATTATTCAGTATGTAACTTGTTGATATGGGTTAGTGGTACTTATCCGAGATTGTTATTTTGCTCATGGTAAGCAGCATGAAGAACATCTTTAATAGTCAAGAAAAAGGACGGCATTTTTTTTTTTTGTATTGTGAGGAAAAATTTTAATAGTTAGGCTTTGAATTTTAATGGAGTTCAGGAAGTTGTGAGTTGATTCTACCATGTTTTGGTAACATTTTTCTGGAAGGAAACATGGGGGGATATTGAGATCAATTAGGTTGTTGTTAGACTGTTAGAGAGTAATTTAGGAATTATTGGATGAATGGAACTAAATATGCCAGATACTTCTATTTAGTTTGAATTTGTAGACTTGGTAGGACTGATGGCTGATCTTGCTTAATGAGTATTTAAATTTCTAGCTTAATCTGTGTTTGCTTTTGTTAGAAGGTGAACATGTAAAACAGGGTGTTTGGTGGTGGTGGGTGGGGAACCAACCTTTAACATCGTGATACTTCTGTAGATTTTAGTACCTGAAGGTTAAATCTTTTTAGTACTATGTTTTCTAATCACTTATGTCTAGCTGTAGACTTGTGTTTTTGTTACTTCCCTTTTTCTGGGTTAATTTAGATTGTCCGTCTTTGTTTCTGTTTTTCATATTTGTTTGATCTCAAATGTTGTGAGGTTATTCAGCAGCTGCTAGTACTTGCATTTTCTGTTGTTAGGAAATATACATCTTTTCTGGACTGGAATTTAGATTAATGTCTTTTTTCTATTATCCTGAGTAATAGCATTTTGGACATAAATTCTGGTTAATTTGTGTATCTCTGTTATTCTCCAAGTCTTGATTAATATTGGGGAACTCTTTGTCCACCAAGATAAAATAATGATTCGTCCATCATTGTGCATATTTGCAGTTTTTTTTTTTTTTTTTTTTTTTTTTTTTTTTTTTTTGTGAGTATTAATTATTGTGATCATTCATAGTTACTTTTTGGTGGATGATCCTTTCTAGTTATGGCCATAGTCATCTAATCACCTTAAGGTGAATGATATCCTGTGTTTTATAGTGATCATTCATAGTTACTTTTTGGGGCTTGGATCCTTTCTACTTATGGCTATAATCATCTGATCACCTTAAGGTGGATGGTATCTTGCTTTTTATCAACTTCAAGAATTTGTTGTTCTATCTTGTAAAGGTTTAAACTCAGAAATGCCTGCAGGTATACCTGGTACAGGTCTGCACTTAATGTTATTTCAATGTCCATTTGATAGAGTGCTCTGATGCTTTTGTATAAACCTTATTTGGGATTGCTAATGTTCCTTTTCTGTTAATGTCTAAGAATATAACTCATTTTGTTGGTTGATATGTGTGTTTGGGTTGTTCTCCTTTGTGCATTTGATGTGTATATTTTAAATCTCACATTCTGGATGCAAATATTTAGACTTGTCATAATTTGTGCTTCAGATTTTTTTAAGAGATATGTAAATACCAGGCTGTTTTTGACATTTTTACAGGTTTCTAAGCTTACAAGCAGTATACAGATTATATTGGATGCCTTGCAAGCTTCAAGTGTTGTGGAAGTACAGGTATATTGGTTTTATAGGTTTACCTTAATTTAGATCTCTGGTGGTTGTACCTTTTCTTTGACCCTCTGAGAGAAATTATTGATATGATGTTCAGTTGCATTCAATAGTCCATTTTGATACATTGCCTATAATTTATTGAACTTGCAATGGGTATGAACCTGTTCTATTTTCATGTGAGACAGAGATTGCTAATTTGCTATTCTACTTGTGAAGCATTATTTATTACATTTGGCAGAGTACTCACATGAAAGTATATTATATTTGAGAAAAAATAATGAAAATCTGGTTTGCCGTTATTCTGAAATCTTAAGTTGGAAATATGTGTATGCATGTACCAATCTAGTAAACATTAGGTATGGCTCTTGCCTTGGGTTTAGCTTTGATAGTCCCCTTAATAATAAGCTAAAAAAGAGTTGAAGTTGTGAAGCATTCTTTTGTCACATAATAAGTTTGACTGGAACACAGTACAATTGAAAGAAAAATGAATGATATTATTGCTGTTTATGAAAACCTTTAGTTGGGAATATGGACATGTACCATTTTGGTAACGTGCTCTCTAGTTTCGGTTTGTTGCATGGAGCGTGATTATAGTAGTATTTAATAAATTAATTTTTCTTGCAGGGTGAGAAATTGAGGCGACGTAATGACTGGATGAAATGGATCGTGCCACCATCTATGCGATATTCTAGAGTATCAAGTCCTCAGGCTGTACAAAACTCAAGCTCTGATATGGTTATGGCCCACCTCCAGAGCGTTACATTGGATGAGATGGGTGGCAATTCTGAAGCATATATTAGTAGAACATCGTCTGGGGAGCCGACTAGCACCTCTCAGCAGCAGCAATCTGGCAATGAAATGATGGGGACAATCACAAGTCAGGGAGGGCAGTCAGCGGCTGCTGGAAACTCAAGCAACTAAGACTTTGTGGACTGAAGAGGGAGGGGGGAGGGGAGGGAGGCCCAATCTTGACAAGAACAATCAGCTTGGCCTGGGGGCGTACAGTTGTACAACGAACTCACGTTGGAAATAGACAGGCAAACCTACCTAAAGCGGATTGAAAAGAGAAACAATTTATTAAAAATAAAAGAGAACACAAAGGATAGAGAGTTAAATGACTTTAAAGCTGGTTGCTTGAGTTTGTTGGGATGTATATTTTGTTTTTATTTGGGGATAAAGTCTTAACGTTCTTTATTTGTTTTTTTTGCTGTGTGCCATTATTACTATTGTGCATGGGGAGTTTTGATTCCACTTTACCCCATGCCATTCCATGCCCGCTCCTTGGTGGTTATTTTTTGCCCCCACAAATTTTGTGGCTAAGTGCACTATTAATCAGGTGGAAGTGAAGTCGGTGGTTGGCTTCAAATGCCACAATGCTGCAGCTAGCTGGGTCCTGGTGCGTCTGTCCTGTCCTGTCTTTTATAGAGCAGTATATTCTGAACTGTTATGTATGCCTTCTCCAATATGTTTTGTGTTTGCTGCCTTCTTGAATGGCCTTCCTCCCTCTTGGGAACAAAAAGTGTTTGGAGTAGGCATACACATATTGTATACTCCCTTTTAATTTCATGGTTTGTGTTGTGTTAAAATTTCAGCCTCATTATTGTTAATGCTATTATAGATTTTGCATGGTTCATTAATTGCTGCTTTGCTTTATAATAATTTAAAGAAAAGGAATTAGTGTAGTGTGTAGGCAAACATATAAAGAAGACAAGTCTAACAGCCTAAACCAAGCCATAGAGGAAACCTTCAAGTTACTAAGCATAGAGTAGAGTTGTTCCTGTATATTTCCTTCCACTTGGTATTGGAGTATTTCGCATATACACATTTTCTTGGTATTTAGTTTTATGAACATTTTATTAGGATAATAATGTGTTGATGAAGACAAAAATAGCATAATCATATATAGATGTAGACTGTCTGATAAGTGAGTGAGTAGACAGCAACAGTCAGCAGTGGAGGGAGTGGAGGTGTCAGCATGGGGGCAAACTGATAATATTCCTTCCAATCCCAAGTTTGCCCTCTTAACCAATATATATCATCACAATTTTTCTTTCACTTGACAAAGACAAAACATCATTATGAATGTAATGTTTTGTTTCATTACTCTAACAATAGTATCGTTAAGAGATTGTAATAAATTTAAATTAAAAAAAAAAAAAGTCTTAAGGGAATTATAAATCATTATCACAATTACAATTGCAATTTCATTACTTTCTACAAAGAAATCCCAATTACACAAGAAGTTGAACACTATGATAACTACTACCTGCCTATCTATTCTCATTCAACAACCATGATTCACCTATCTCTAACACCATCATTTCTTTGTCATTATTCACTTTGAATCTCTCTCTCTCTCTCTCTCTCTCTCTCTCTCTCTCTCTCACTATATGTACCAATTACTGTGCTTCATCACCTCATCACATGCGGTTGGGTTTTGGAAACAACATACATTTTAATACTAAGTGTTGATTAGGCCAAGTAATCTGTTTAAGTAGATAACTCATATTTATTTAATTAACTTATAAAACTCAGTGCGGGATATATCAATGAATTATGTCTGTATTTTTTATATTTGTCAAGTTGTACATTATATTAAAAATATTGTACTTTAATATTTTGTTTCGACTAAATTACTCTTACACTAGTAAGTATTTCATTAGTTTAATATTAATTACTAAATCAATTACCTAATTGTATTTACCATTAATATATTGCTTACCAAAATAATTTACCTACTTAAAAAGGATTATATTAAATCAAATATATGACTAACCAACACAAATAATTGTAAACAAATTTATCACAGTTATATGAATCATTTATAATATTTTATCTAAACAATCATAGAGATACATATAGATAGAATACAATATAGATTCTGTCATTTATTTTTCTTATTTTATTTTAAAATTATTTTAATATAATCATAATTTTTATATTTGACTCCCACTTTCGCACATCGTACTTATAAAAGCTAGCAACTTAAATAAAGAAAAAGAACACAACTTTTGCGTAGAAACTCGAAAGAAAAAATAAACAGCATTTTTTAACTAAAAAATTTATTGTCACTCACTACACTTCAAAAATTTCTTCATCATTCTAGCGTATATAACTATATATACTACTACAACAAAATAGTGAATAGTACCAATGATTTTCATTCTTTTAGTGTTTGCTTGAAAGTCACTTAGAAAATGATATTTTTTATATTTGGCTAAAAATTAAAACATTATATTTTAATGTTATGTTTGGTTCATTTATAAAAATGAACACAAATATATTACAAATGTACTTTTTATAATTATTTTAACTATGATAATAATTATTTTTAAAGAATTTAAAATGGGTGTCAATGTACTTATATTACGCAATATAATTTTATTTATATCAAAATTTAATTAGTCCAATTTGGTTCAATTAAAAAAGTAATCATGCATATGTTGGTTAGTTTGTTCATACGACACCACTTAAAAGAAAAGAAGAGAGAGAGCGAGAGTAAGAATGTGAGAGAGATATGAAAGATATTTTCTGAGTAAAAATCTTAAAATACGTTTTTCGTCTAAATAGACCATTTTTCATTTAACCAAACTAAATATTTTTCATCGCCTACATTTTCCTTTGATATCCAAACATTAAAAAATAACTTTCAGAAACCATTTTTTTCAAGTTTCTAAACGACTCTAATAAGTACAACCTTAACCTAATTTTTGGACTTGCATTTTTATTTTGTAATAATAATTTGTAGGCACTAGAAAAATTGAAAATCCATACTAGTAACATGTTGTGGCAAAGCATTAGCAACAAATCACATTAGTATTTACTCCGTAAAATATAAACAAATGATTTAGTCTGTGGATTTGAAATAAAGAGGGTTAGATTCATTTGGAATGGTCAGAGTTTTTGTTGGTATTTATAAGGAATAGTAAGAAGTTGCAGAGGAGAGTACAACGTTTGAGTGGCATAAATAAATGCGGTGGTGGAATCAGAATATTGACAGAAAATTTGATGTATGACAAGTGGACGATGCGTCACTCTAAAAGATTTTGTGGCTTCCTCCACACGAATTGCCACGTCAGCTTTATATATATAATCCGATCAGGTGAGGACGTGAGGACTAATCTTGTGTGTTTATTTTTTTATTTGGATGGTCCAGATTTGAGTTCTTGAGATGACATGGATTGATATAGACAGTTGTATAAGAATTCACATAAAAAATAACTTATCAAAACCCGTTACATCAAAAAGTAAAATTGAAAGAGTAAGATTACAAAATCCATGTAATAAAGTGCCATGAATGAACAAAAGCAGTGAATTATTAGAAAAGGATGAAGGGGGTAGGTGGTGGCATGGTAGCTAGGTGGCAGTGCAGTGGGTTTTAAATATCTTTATTGGGGATAGGGATTGAATCTGCAAAAGGTTAATAGGGAGGGAATAGGGTTTTGACAGCTGCGTATAGTGATGGCAGCTGTTTCTCTCTCTTTCTGCCCGCTCTCCACTTGTTGCCTCAGTGTAGAGTTTTCTTTTTATGTTCCCATTCCACCATTATCAAACTGCAGGTTTCATTGCTTAGTTTATCCTTTCACTGTTTGGTTGCACACTTTACTACCAATTCAACATACCCCTTGCTAGCTTCCATGCAATTTTTTTTTACATCATTTTTTGGCTAGCTAGCTAGTATACAACAATGAGAAAGTGAGTTAGTAAAGGAGTGGGGTTTAGAAAAAATATATATATATATATATATAATTTTAAAGGGTGTTTTAAAATTCGTTTTCGAGTAACCGTTATCTAACTGAAATTCTTTGATTCAGTTATTGTTAAATGTTTTATAGAATTCCTGTAAGAGTTAATTCAGTTCAAAATGACCTTCGTGCATGAAATGTGCTCGTTAAGTTTGTTTAATGTTTTTTTTTTTCCCTTCATTCTTCTGTCTCTATTTCTTTCTCCTCCCCCGTCCCCCTTTTGGTACCCTCTAAAAAAAAAAAAAAACTAACAAAAAGTTTGGACGATTGGGTTGCTCTTAGTACGGTTAGTTTAAGTTATGTAGGGTTATTCAAATAATATGAGTACAGAAATATTACATTACCTTATTTTGTTTAAATTATGTGATTACCTTAATAAATTCATATTACCATCATATAAGATTTTGAAATGATTTAATTACCTCTCTCTCTCTCTCTCTCTCTCTCTATATATATATATATATATATATATATATATTACATTTCAATATTCAAATGGTTATTAACCAATAGAAATCCCCGTACACAATTTTTGTTTTTTTTGTTTTTTTTTTTAAACACAATTTCTGTTTATTATATAAAATTATAGGTAAACATATTAATATTAAAAAAAGTGTACATTCAGTATTTAAACCTTTTTTTTTATTTTATAAATGAAGTACAAATCTGATTATTTTAAAATTTTATATAATAATTACTTACGGAGTATTTGATTTTTTTAAATGGCTTTGTGACTATGGATTCGTAATAAATTGGTATTTTATTTCATTGTTACTAGAACACAATTGTATTTTGTTAAAAGAACTATGAATATATAAATAAAATAATGATACTATAATATCGTTGCCAAACAAAATCGAAGTGCATAATTTAAAATCGAACCATAGCCTATGCACATAAATTTCTTTAAAAAAAAAAAAAAACAAAAAAAAAAACAGAAAGCTAACCTTGTGACAAAAAAATCATCAATTATATTCATCACATATCTCATCATTTACGGTGCAAATATGTATGGGCTATGCATTTTCGATCATCTTCGCTTTGATTATTTTCCCCATCAATAATATACCCTGAAATCAAATATATAAAGTATATACTTATGATAAATTGAAACATAGGATTAAAAATAAATGTAAATTTCAACCAAAAAAAAAAACAAAACTCATTCATAAAATTTAGGACACAATTTATAATATTATATATTTATCCTAAAACAAAACATGTAGATAAAAATTGACTGAAAACATGAAATACAAATGAGTTTATAAGAGAAATTGAGTACATATACATGTGTCTATAGAAAAAAAAAAAAAAGCAAATAAACAAACAGAAATTATTGTACATAGAAAGGGACTAATATATATATATATATATATATATATATATATATATATATATATATATATATATGTAAGAGTATGTTTAGCACAACGTACTCTTTTTTGAGCTTAGATTATTTAGGATTTGCCATAAAGGACACACAAGAATATGTATTTGAAGTGATGAAACATTCTTGAAATAGAAAGTAATTGTTTTTTTTTGGGGTAGGTTAAACATAAAAAAGGGTTAAAAAAAAAGAAAAGAAAAAGAAAATGCATGTTTACTGGATTTGGGGTGGTAAAATGTGGGAAAATGAGGTATCCTACAAACAGAAGCACCCACGCCTATGCGTTGCATAGCCCTTCCATCACTCTACTATATTTGGAACTTAAATGCGTCACAATTCACAACTCATCAACACAAATACTTCCCAAAAAAAAGTTTACTTTTTATTTCCATCATACTAAATTAGTGTATTTTTTTAAGAAATGAAAATCTCTATAATTTGATTAATTTCAAAAAGAAACAAGGTATAAGGATAAAATTTTTCATCATTTGAGGTTACAAGTGTATGATTTGTATTTAATTAATTAGTCAATTTTACTTTAAATGCAGGATTGAGTCAACCAATTCATACAAAGTAATGAATAAAACATGTTCTATTGTCACCGTGACAAATTTTAGTGAAATTTTTTAGTTCATGTAGTTTTATTTTTTATTTTTATTTTTCAAAAAGATGCCACATCTATTGATACTGTTAAAAACATTTTTAGTTTAATAATATTTTTAAAAATACAAATTTAATATATACTAATACTAAACTTAATATTATTAAAAAAAATTAAATTAAAAATAATTTTAGTGAAATCACATCAATCAAACCAGATACCAGGGCGGAGTGCGATCCAAGACTTATAAATTGAACACATTTAATATATGTTTTTAAAATATTTGATAGAAGATAGATGAGAGATGAGAATTTTGATTATACATATATGAATTATGAATAATAAAATTGAAAGTACAAGAGTATTTGAGTTGAATTAAAATGAGTCCTCTCCGGCCTCTCATTCACCCTTACTAGCACATGTTTGCTCCTCCTCTTATTATTATTATTATATCCGTAGTAATAATTAGTAAATTGTCCTTACTGAGAATCAAAACTATTTGAGTTTGTACTCTCTACTCTACTGCGCTCTCTCCATCTATCTATCTATCTATCTACTTTAACTTTAACCTAACTAGCTTGCTTGTAGCTTCAATTCTTCAGAAGGATGAGATGATATAGCCAGATGAAATGAGGCCGCCATTCAATGGTGAAGACGCTTATACATTCTCTTCTTCCTCTTCTTCTCCATCGCCCTTTTCACCTTCCAATAATAAAACCATGGAAGAGGTTTGGAAAGACATCAACCTCTCCTCTCTCCACCACCACTCCTCCGCCGCCGCCGGCATCAACTTCCAGGACTTCCTGGCTCGACCCTTTGCAAAAGACCAGCCTCCCTCCGCGGCGCCTATTCCCGACACCATGCTCAACCTCAACTCCGTCGTCCCGGATCTTCATTTCCTGCAGCCCCCCCCGGAGGGATCTGTGAGTGGGACTACTAGCTTTGAGGCCTTGGCTTCTTCCGCATCCGCCGGTTTCAATATTGCTAACGGGCTAGCCGCTAGGAACTGCAGCAGGCTCGTGAACTCCGATGACAATTCCGGTGACCGGAGACATAAACGGATGATCAAGAACCGTGAGTCCGCTGCTCGATCAAGAGCTCGGAAGCAGGAAAGTACAGTTACCTCAACATATATATCCTCCTAGTACATACATATATATATATATATATATATATATATATATATATATATATAATTGGCACTGATGTTTTGTCCTGATTGATTACTACATACATAGTGCAGGCTTATACAAATCAGTTGGAGCAGGAAGTGACCCAATTGGCTAAAGAGAACTGTAGGCTCAAGAAACAGCTCCAACAGGTATATATGTAGCTAAATTTAGTACAAATACTAACACTGTCCCAATTTCTGGAACATATATATATATATATATATATATATATATATATATGGGCATGATAAGATGAAATCAAGTCTTCCTTAAAAGTAAAAAGTGAGGACTGATTTCAACGGGTTCATTAATGATTTATGCTGGGTTTTAATATAAAAAAGGACGGGATAAATTTTATAAATATTAAAAAGTTTTAAGAGACCGGGATTTCACAAGATAGGTTTTGTTTGTGCTTAAATTAAAGTGGAAAAGAATGAAGTGTTTTGATTTGTTGAAATGGAGCGCAGTTAAGTAGTGGTGCAGCAGGAGGAGGAGGTCACGAGGATCATCATCATCATCAACTCAAAAAGGGGTCTCTTTCTCGCACCTCAACGGCTCCATTTTGAGTGTTTTATTTCTGAGGCCTGAAAGGATCCATCCATCTTACTTGTTCTATTATTACTATTCACTGTACTGTGGCGAGTATAAAACCTAATTAAGCAGTGTATGTTGTATTAGTGTTAGTTGTGATAACTGATCTAATCTAATGGTTGATATAAGTTAGATAAAAGCTACTGATCTAATCTGATGTACTATGTTCATCTTACAATCTAATCTAATGTACTATGTAATTCCATTTCCATATATGTTTCGGATCGGAATTGAAGGCAGTTTACTTTAGTTTAGTTTAGGGTTTTTGTCGGCAATATATATATGCATGGAACAAACACAGGGATCGAGTCTCGTTAGCGGCAGTGTGGGAGCAACCTCTCAAAGTGAGGGGGGTTCCTTATGCGCAGTGAGCACCGATCTAGTCTCTGTGGTTCATGTTCAGTTAAGTCACCATGATTTATATCTTCCCAAATACTCTGTCGGGCCGGGGTGTGAGGACCCTTAGGGTTGGAGTTCAACCTGGAAGAATGGAACAAACACAACGACTTATGTTTCCTTTTATGGTTTATGGATCTTTTTGTTATATTTGGTGTCTGTGCTTCCATTTTAATATACATGGACCGACTTTTTAATTTCTTTCTATCGCAAATACACTTGCACATACTGTACTGTAACTAATTCATTCATATTGCAAATTATACCGTACACCACTAATAAATGTATGTTCGTTTTAAATATATTGAAAGTTATTTTTAATCAATTGAAGGTTTAAATTTTCAGTAAATGAAAAATAAACATTTAATCTATTAAAAATAAATTTGTTTTTTTAGTAATATGCCTTGCAATGTGGATTGTGGTCCATGATATAATGATTGAATTATAATAATACTCCATATATTAATATTAGTTTTTTACGCGCATTGCACGAATAGGTAATGTCCAATGTTTATTTTTAAATAAGTACTTTAAAGTATATCAAATGCAAGCGTATATAAGAGATGTTCATGCCTAATGTTTATTTTTAAATAAGTACTTCAAAGTATAAATGAAAGTTTATATAAGAGATGTTCATGCATATGTAATTGAATGTTGAATTTGTTTATTTAAATTCGTAATTCAGTGACCAATTTGAACCTTATTCCTTAAAATAATTGTTTGCAATTTTGTAAAAAAACTAGTCTAAAAATACTACTTTTGATTTGAATTGTTCCAAGTCTTCATAATTATCATTTCAATAGTATTGTCATTGTTTTCATCTTCAGTACTCTTCACAAAAGAAAAATAAAAATGTATTGAATTAAAAAAATTCACATACTTAATGTTACATGATTCCTTATCCATTTGGGGATTTTTTACAAAAAAAATTTAAAAATTTTTATTTTGTGGTATGCATTATAAGGAAGATATGAGCAAGCTGATGAAGATGGTCCAGTAGTGATTGCTTTGTTGGAATTTTACTACTGGTATGCAACAAAAGGGCACTGCAAAGAGTGCCCTTTTGTTGCGATTAGACAACAGACTTATCTCTCTACATATATTTGCATATATCCACACACCCACACACAAGAAAGGGAAAAGAATTATAATGACGTGTGAATAAAGTTGGAATTTAAATTATATTATTATTTGGTAAGCATGAATAGAATTATTGAGAATTGAAATAAAAGAAGGGAATACAAATTAAAATATTTTGTGTAATAATAATAATAGAAAAATTGTCATTTGCTATAGACTTCAAATTCCGTGGACTATGGAATTGCAATTCCATCATATACCGACGCCTCATGAATGTTTCAACATACACAACAATTTTAAATTCTATTACAGAAGGGGAACTTTTATCCATAACTTAAAATATACTATTTAAGTCATGAATTTGAATCACAACCTTCTTGGTTTGAGTTGATTAGCTATGGACAATTTAAGTTGGTTTACTTCTTTGTGGTTCTTTAGTGGCTATGATTACAATGCGGAATTTATCATTTGCACACGTACCCTTGAATAATGACTGCGGGTTTCATTCGTTTAAAAAAAAAAAAAAAAAAATTGTGTGGGGTGCAGGTAGGCATGTAGCTAGCATGCTCCTCCATATCACCCTCATCCCCTTTTCTGTGGCTGTGGGCCTTCTAATATTTGATTAAAGACAACACCCTATCCCTACGTACTACAAATTACATGAAATGACATAAGGTTTGATGAAACATTTGATACCAATGTTGGGGCCCATCATGTTTTTTGGTCAAGCTAAGGCTTCACTTTCTCCTTGCCAATGTATGTTTTCAAAAGCAAAAAAAAAAAGTTGGAAAGTTATGACTTGGATGAATATCATAAAACAGAAAGTTATGTTGTAGGCTTTGTAAAAAGAATAAAGTTGATTCTTTGTCTCCAAGTTTCTGCTTCGTATTTTGCGACAATTAAGAATTACATAAGCTGACAGTTGGCATGTGGTTCCGTTGTCGTCCAGCGGTTAGGATATCTGGCTTTCACCCAGGGGACCCGGGTTCGATTCCCGGCAACGGAAAAAAAACCCATTTTTGCTTTCTCGTTTTCCGTCTATTTGTTATCGATCAAAACAAAAATTCTATGCAAATTGGGAAGATTGTTGGAGAGGAAATATATATATATATATGATTACTCTTTTAAGAATTAGGATCAGAAACCAGCTATATGAAAAGACGAAAACCATATGACCATCTCCTCCGTCAACACTGCTACCTTTTCCGGCTTGTCTCCGTCGACGGCGAAGCGGCAAAGCGGGCACGTTTTCCGGCTTCCGCTCAGCCATCTATCAACGCAGTCCCTATGGTACTCGTGCATGCATGGCAACACTCTCACGTTATCTCCCTCTTTCAATCTCGATAAGCACACACTGCACAACGCTTTACTCCCTGCGGCGGCTCCGGCCACCTCGTACGACCACGAATCCTTGATTCTTTGCGGGGCGAAGAGGCTGCATGTGAACACCACCATTTTCTTGATGAACACCATTGGGTAATTGGGTTTCTCAAATTAAAGCATGTTTTCGTTAGAAAAGAGAGAGGGTCATATACATACAGCTTAGCTTGTTGAGAGAGTATATATATAGAGAGAGAGAGAGAGGGAGAGAACAATTTGATTTTAGGAGACATGCATATCTTGTATGGCTTTTTGTATTGTATGTGTTTGGCGTTTGCTTGGATTGAAAGGGTGGTTGGAATAACAAGAATTTAGACGGTGATTTTGAGTGTTCAACACAAGATCGAGGTTCTACTTTGAAAACTGCGTTAGTTTGTTGTCTTATATATTAAACTAATAACTCCGCTCTTTAATTAACATTAATCTCCATCTACCAAAAATAATACTAGGTGTCAGTTTGAAAGATCAGATCAGAGCTGCCTAATTGCTCATATCTGAATTGCATCCTAAGCTTTATATCTCCGATCCATTGCCAACCCACCAAGAAATCTTTACTCATTTGAAAGCATAGTCTGAACCGTCTTCATCGTCTATATATGCAAATAATATTTTTGGTTTTCTTCAAGCTTTACTGGTTCTGGATAGTGAATATTATTAATAAGATAAGGACTTGGGAGCTAGCTCAGCTCCTCTGATATTTTCACGTAAACATCCCACACCTACCTAAATTCTGGTTTCTTGCAACTAGGGAGTGTACTAGGGTGTTTTGGTTGAAATGAAGGAATTATGGGAGAAATGAATTGTAATTCGGTGGAAAAGAATAAGGTAGAATAAAGTATGAATTCAAATTACAGTGTTTGGTATGCAATAATAGGATTACAGGGAATTGAAAGTGAATAAGTGATATAGTGACTGAAATGTCCTTTGTGAGAGATAAGGATGAGAATAATGATAGGGGCAAAAATGTCTTTACAGTAATATATTTCTCCATTTCACCATTGAATTACAATTCTTAGGTGGGGGTTATGAATTACAATTCAGCCAAAGGAGCGAATTGCAATTTCCTCTAACCAAACAATGTAATTGATGGGGAAACGAATTGCAATGCAATTACAATCAAATTACATCCAACCAAACAGCCACTTAAGTGTCGACTTCTATAATACGTAAATAATGTTTTGTTAGATAGGAGACACCAGATTTGACAAGTATTGGTTAGCAACCGCAACTTCAACTTGACCTAAAGCTTTGGTAGAGGAGATAAACTAAACACTACTGAATGTGTCTCAATAAGCCATGCCCGGCCCGCACTCTGCGGCGGCCAGCAAAATTAAGCTATTAACTTCTTTTGGATTGACCAATAACTAGTTGAGTTACATTGTGTCCAAGACCATTCCTGGCCTTTCCCATTTTACACAATATGGCACAAAAAGCTTATGGGAAGATTCTATCACTGATCATGAATGATCCTTCTGCAACCCATGAATCTGGTAATACACAACATCACCAAACCATTATACTCCATGCTAGATTTTGCCCGGGCCGGTTTCGAGCAAGGCTCCGGGCTATTTTTCTTATAGGACTTGAATCAGCCTCTATAAGCCGGTTCAAGTTTGGGCTAAGCCCGACCCAGTCCTGCTTTTTAACGGGCCAATTCAGGGCTGGTTCGACCTTGAACCGGCCCGTGACCACCTCTAGCAGCTGCACATTAATATGCAAAATTACAGTGGTAGTTCTGCACTGCACTTTAGAGCTGTCCTATATATATACCAGTTCAATATCCATGAAAAGACATCCAAATTAGACATCAATACCAGCCCAAGAGGGCCACACAATCGTTCACTCTCCAAGGAAACCCTTAAAGGTTCATCTACATACAGAAACTTTTAAAATGGATCACAGAGAATAGAATATGACAATTCATTATTACTAGTCAGACTCCATCATCCCCCCAAAAATATCTAACAGCACCTGCAATTACCCACTGGTGAGACATTGTTTTTATTCGATTTCAAGAAGCTTGGAATGGACCCAAGTGCAAAAGAATGGTGACCAATTAAATTATTAAACAATAAGAAACCTATATGAACAAATATTAAAAACTATAGAAAACTCCATACAACTTTATTGGTAGGCCTCACCTGCTCCTTGCCTCCTTGTCCAAGGTAAGGAAGCATCCGTGAACACCTACTAGGCTACTTCAACGATTTCTTCCGTACATCTTCACTATGTCACACTCAATGACAGCCCATAACAAAGTGAAACTGTCTATGAATAATGTTAGTTGATGCTCTAACTATATGAGCTTCATCAATACTGAAACAATATTAAAATTAGTACAGGTGTCAGCTTGTCTTTTTCTGTTTTCTTCTTTGCATGCAGTTGCAAGGATTGGTAGTCAACTTCTTTTCCAAGATGTCCTACCTTGCAAAAAGATTTAACTTAAAATGCCAAGAGGCCAAAGTACAGATGCCATTATGCATTAGGTTACATGCATGCTCATATAACATATTTTATCCTTAGAATCTATAGACCTAATTCTAATATCCAATCATAAATTTATAGACCAATTTTTTCAACAAAAAATTCCTTACCGGTATTTCTCTGCAAATAATTTCTTTTCCATTTTTGAAGGCTACCCGGCCTAGGCCTAGCCCTACCCTATGCAATGCTTGGGCACGGTATAGCTGTCTTTTCCAAATGCATGTAATCTCTAAACATAGAGTAGCATGAGACTTATCAAACAAAAATGAAAATGACTAACTAAAAATGTCAGCTCCAGCATGTGTGAAATAACAACACCAGTGTTAACACAATCAAGTAACATAACATAAGCATTTCATTTGCTTAGTTGCTCTTGAAGCAATTCTTTGAAGTGGAAGATAAGATGAGAGTTATTGCATGAATTAAAAAGGCGTGCATGATAAGAAATAGTAGTATTCGATATAGAAAGCAGTAACAAGAATCCAAATTAAATACGGTGTGAAAATGTATCCAGATGAAAATTAAAATTATTATTCATTCTTTCCAAAGGATTGAGAGTTTTTACAGCCTAAAATAAATTAAGCCATTAGAAATAAGGACTTCTTATAAGCATCAGCAGAATGTGTCCAATTCAAGAACGTAATTAACATAAGCGTTGATCATAAGTAAAGATCCAAAGAGTAACCTTAATTGGCTTTGTGCATACACATTCTCTATATAAGCTTAAGTAACTCAGCTATG
The DNA here is from genome assembly GCF_001879475.1 of Ipomoea nil. Taxonomy (NCBI): domain Eukaryota; kingdom Viridiplantae; phylum Streptophyta; class Magnoliopsida; order Solanales; family Convolvulaceae; genus Ipomoea; species Ipomoea nil. The sequence continues at coordinate 2,134,757 of NW_017616846.1, forward strand.
TTCAATCACTGCCTTTCACTCCAGGTGAAGCAGCAACATCAGAAGCATCGTTGGTTTCAATTATCTTGCCGTCCTCCGGAACAAGATGGGGGATCCCATCCACTATCTAATTACAATATAGAATTCATAATTCAAAAAACCGAATCAACATTTATGATTTCATGATTGAACTGAAACTAGTGAACCAAAATTACTTGATTAACAAAATGAGTGAGCAAGCTAGATTAAATCTAACTACACTTGAAGAAAAAAAAAAATTTACTTACCGGATATGAGACTCCGATTGTGTCGCTGATAAGAGAATTGGTTTTCTCGCATACCCTACAAAGATTATTGGTTATCGATGATTCACAGCTGGAGTTGAGCAAAAAGAGAGTATTTTAGAATAAAAATAAAAAAGATTGAGGTGAGCGAAGGAACCTCAATGGTTGTTTAGAAAGTGGGCAGACCAGAAACTCAGAAAGTGTCTTGTTGATTCCAACTCCTACGTCTTTCAAAAGTGTTTTCCCAAATCTCACCATTTTTAACTCCACTCCTTATTTGAAACTCACTCAGTCTCAGACTAGGTTATGTGCTGGGTAAAGTGGCCTCAATTAAAACGACGTCGTAGGCTTCAGACGGCTAGCTTAGATTAAATCGTCATTCATCTTGCTTATATTAAATGTTAAAAGACACGGAGTATTTTAAGTATGAAATTGTAAAAATAATATATATATTCATTAACCTTGCTATTCTCCATCTCTGACTCACATTGCTCAATTATGATTAGTTCGTTGGTTAATTCAATTAAAATTTTCAGTATTAACCAAAAACCCACTGATTCATCTCAACTAAAAATCTAAGCTGATAGTTAGATTGCACATTAATAGTTATATGCTCAACATATACTACTCTTTGAGCCATACACAAGACATGCGTATACATCAGATATGCATAGCCCGTGGCAACCAATTAAATCAATCACTCGAAAGAGACAATGCTAAATCTTGATATTTACATGAAGTTCAATCTTGATAAAGGGTAAAAGGTACTTTACAGAGAGGTAGGCTTGAATAAAAGAACAATCCATATGTATCCATGACACCTAGCTATAATCTCTCTACTTTTAATATTACTATGCTAAATCCTGAAATATCACCCATGCTTTCTAGGATTCCATGAATTGGGTGGATGGAGGGCTTGTTTTTGTCTTGTGTGTACCTGCATGTTTTATCAGCGTTAATATGCTTAACCTATCATTTATCATTCATAAATAATAAGAATAAAAATGGGTTTAATTTGATGCAGAGATGAAATGCTCAAGTTGAGATTCATATTGTTAATAACCATTTCTAGGTGTAAGCATGAGGAGGTCTGGTGAAACTTGAAAGGCATACCCTCAATTCCACGAATCTCAATTTCGCGCCATTCCTGGACCAGGGCACAGCAACAGCACATCAAGTGAGACAGGAAATCATCAATGAACCCTCCCTGCACATAAACGTACAATCCATAAGATATTACAACATATATAGTTTAATAGATATAAAAAGAGGCTGTGAGAGTGTGTAGCAGTCTGTTCTACTTATTATTATTATTATTATTATTTAATACAATACTACTATGAAGAAGGTGGGCAAGGAGCCTTCAGACTTATAGACTTTTGTGCTGGTGTATTCTGGTTCCAGAAGTTGGATAACCAGGTTTCCATTGCAGGTGTGAGTATAGACTATAGAATATGATATTGATGGTGTGAAGAAAGAAGATACCGGGATGCTTAGCTTTTTCCGCAGCTTCCTTCTGATGCAACATGTGTAACAGCAGCAGGACAATATTAAGGAGTATGCCATTAATTCATTACAAGCTTCAGCTGAAGCTGTATTCAGACCAAAAAAAAAAAAATATAATGAAATTAAGAAAACAAAACCTAAATCACAGTGAGTTACAACTTCTAATATAAATGAAGAATTGAGTTGTAGGAAAATTTTGAAGACAACTATTCACATCAATGAAAAAAGAGTCTGGAATGAGACATTCAAAGTGCTTTGCTGACAAATTTTTTTCAAATCCCCTGATTGTAACAGAGAATTTACAAGTCATCAACACATATATTCCACCAAGCAAACAACAGAGATCCAATTTGTTATATCAAGCAATTGATTAGTTTTGACATTTCCTTACTGAAATTGAGGTTAGCCACTTCATCTGTGAAATCCAATTTTCAAAATAATATTAAGCATCCTGCAGCTGCTAACTACCAGTTCTGTAATCTAGTTTATCATAATAATCATCAAAAGGGGATGAAAATGGTGCCTACATCAGCTATACTAATCCAAGTACGAAGAATAGTTAACCCACATACACAAGAAAATAAATTAGGAATTACACTCAGCACGTTTTCCACAGCTTATCACATAGATCATATAAGACAACAAAGTTTAGATAGGAATTAAAAGCAAACCTCAGAGCCTTGCCTAGTTGGCAAAGACCTTGAGGCTAGGGGCAGGTTCAAATCACACCATGAGTACCTGGTGAGGTTAACTAGTCTCATTATCTGTGAGTAGTTTAGTCCCAATTATTTAGGAGTTCTTGTGATTTGTTGTGATTACAGTTATCTATCATATAATTGATTGTATTCATTGATCATGAATTAGAAATGTTGTACTCGGAGTATCAATATACATATAGGATTTAAAGCAACTCACATATATGCCTGTTGGTTGCTGCGGTTGCAATTCTTGAAAATGTCCCACAAGGAAATAGTAAGGTTTTTATGCCTGCAAAAAGAGAGAGAAGTCAAAAATATAACTAAATTCCATCCTCAGCTTTGTACAGATAAATGTAGCAACGCCCTCAAAATCCTAGAGGTTTGGATTCCAAAAGGGCCAAGATGCTATTAATGTTATGAAATAAGACGTACTGAGTGAGAGCTATGTATCATGTCAACTGCAAATTTGAAATTAGTGAACTATAACTAGTTTAAATGCTTATTTTCTTCTTTGCATCCAGATGAAACACTAAATGGTATCTGCAGGCAATTTTGAGTGCTTTGTTTCATTGCTTCTATGGCAACTCCAAGCTCCCCTACAAGTCTATGCACATTATCTGAACTAACACATTAACAGGCTTGGCCATCCCCAATCTCTCTTTGAGTAATGTATACTTGTAATATGTCCACATAAGTACTAAGCTTTCAATCATCCAGTGATCTAGTTTCAAAGTTTGCAAGTCTATTTAACATAAAGAGATCACCTTTTCTCTCATCTGAATTCAACTTGTCTGGGGAAAAAAAAAAAAAAAAACCCTTAAATGGCTAAGTGCCATTTATTACAAGTACTACTTCATTCATCCATATAATGTCTATATTGATGGGATTTTGGATGTTGATTTTTATTTTTTCCGTTTGTGTTAAATAACATAGAGCAGTGTTCTGTAGCATACACAGAAGAGGTTCTGAACAACAGCCCAAAAGATCTGAATGCCATTCTTCATATCGATGTGAGCCCTTAGAAGAAATCAAGTCGTGTTTGGATGAAACTGAAGAAGTGTTTCTGCAAAATAAAATGCACTAAGTAACAAACTAGTAGAAAGTTAATAAAGTACAGGATACTGACTGATCTGTGCCTAGACACAATGAATTCACATTTATCAGAAATAGTTTGAAGCACCCCCAAAAAATTAATAATAACTAAAAAGGAATGGGGAGGAATGTATATTTATGTTCTACTTTAAACATAAAACGATTTCTTTTATTAAAAAATTACCTTGAAGTTGACCATTTTTCATCATTCTTTCCGTAGCTTTGATCATAATTTTGCTTATCACTATCAGCATCTGAATAACCATGCTCCACCTTGAGAGGTTTGGCAGGTAAACTCTTGTCCGGAAGAGAAGTAGCAGCAACAACTTCTGTGACATCAAGAAGATGTTGAATGAATTCACACTGATTTACATCTAAATTAGCTTGTGAACGTTGCAGCTCTAGCTGTAGTTTTTCATTTTCTTTTCGAATAGCCTCATTGATGGGCACGGTTGGATAGGTACAAGAAAGTGTTTTCTTCAATACAACAGTATCATCTCTGGAGGGTTCTGGTTTCATTATGACTTCTTGTACCTTCCTGTCTTCATCATCCAGTGTGTATTCTCGTTGATCCATTTCAATAATTTCCAATCTCTCCTGGCAATTGTGGGAAGAGTTAATGTAGCAATTAAAGGAGTAATAAGAGGAATACTGCTGTCCAGAGTAAGCAGGTTATTTCATCTTGCTTTAAGAAGCTATGTGTTAGTCAACCCCACGGGCCGTAAGGATTAGATAGTAGATACACTGGTTTAGCAATTTTGATCAGACCAAATCACACACATTCCCAATCACATACTAGACATGCACAATCCATTCATTATGGACCATCATGCATCTCTTTTTGACATGATAATTGGTATTTCCACTCACTTGACATAAAATAGTGAGGTATGCAAAATGCCAAATTTCAAAATCAAGGTGGACCAGTAAAGAAAAAGGAACTGTCAATTGAGGAAGAATCATAATAAAACTAAGAATTTTAAGAGGCCCAAGTTAATTGCTGTAGTTCATAATCAGGTACAAGCTACATAATAGAAAAATAAATAAATTAAGCACATGCATATCATAACACCAATTCACAGTTTCAAAGAGGTGCACAAAGCTGGCAGATATTTGGAGGTTTTCTATCCAAGTCTCAAACCACCAGTTTATGATAAAGTACTAACATTCAGTGTTAAACTTTTGATTTCACCTTATCTGTTTATGATATAGTTCTAAAACCCAGCTATGTGAGCCATCAATGCCATAAATCCATGACACGGCATCAATAGCTTGATATCCAATCAGAAGGACTGCATTTCCAACATTTCAGGTAAGTTTTCAATATGATTAAGAAGCAACAATTTAGTAGTAGGTCGTGTCTTGGTCACAAAATACTTGCTTCCACCTAGGACTTACATACAGATGAATTCTACTATAAGCAATAATGAAAATTGCTGTAATAACCAGCAGGTAGAAAATGCAGACATATTCTGTGGCTTTGGTTCTGCTATAGCTCTCTATATCTTCTCAAATTACTAATACCTGATACGCTCTGTAATATTAACTGGGAAACACAGCTCTATAATGCTACTTCATATTACACTCCAAGTAGCACAAAACAAGTGAACTCAGAATGAGACATAGAAAATGAAACTTAACAAGGAAATAATCTTACAAAGAATTGTTGAACAGACACTCAGAAAGCAATCCGGGCCTGTTCACCACATAATTATTTTGATGGCACTTGAGTATGTTTGGGTCTCCCATTAATAAAGTTTTCCAGATAAGCATGGAAAGGGATAGTAGAACCGTGGGTGCAAGAAATTTGCATTTCAGAGAAAATAACAGGATATGATAATAATGATATCCCAAAAAGAAATAACAGAGAAGAAATGTCAGTACCCTGACTCTAGTGTTGTCCACAAGAGTAATGAGAGGGATGATCTTCAAATATCTGTCTATCTCACTCTGAGCCCTCCTGAACTGGTACACAATATTCCATCCCATAGCCAACAGATAAAGATAGCTCCTGTCTTGGCAACTGTTAATCAGAATATAGGACCTTCTCAATGCATCCTCAAGCAGTTCTAATGGCTCCCTTGTTTCTGGGTACTTCTTAAGCTCTGTTATCTTTAGCTGCTCCAACAAATTGCCAATTAACTTAAGATGCTGTGCAAACTGCCTACAATTCTTCTTGTGCATCTTTGCTGTGCTTGCGGCCTTCACTATCATCCCAATTAGCTTCATAGCATCGATCCCAGTCAACTGGGCAACATTTGCTAGGTCCCCCAAATTCTCCCATGAAGCCATTTTCACTCCAATCAAGCAATTATCTGAATATCAGATTTCTCAAAAAAAAAATCTTCTGAATCAAAAGTCAAAACTCAAGTAACTGTCATAAACATGCAGTGCTAAACAACTGGGAGAGATGATCAACAGTCATGAAATGTAGATCTTGAAGTATTGAAGACGAAGAATCTCTAGTACTTCCTCACCCTCCAGCTGCAACGAGAAAATTCAACATGAGATCTCATAAGAAAGTTACTATTGCTCCATTATACCTTTCGTTTTCCACTTCAAAAAAAAGAGCAAAAAATAACAATAAAAAAAAAAAAAAAATTGTTTGACTCATCTCTTTAGTCTTTATCAAAAGGAACGAAAAACTTCCAATAACTGAAAAAAAAAAATTTTAAAAATCAACAGCATCACCTGAAAGTAACCGCAACCGCCGTCACCGTCAATTCACTGATCTTCGCCTGCGACTGGAATTCAAAGTTCCGTCAATGGACAACAATTTTTTAAACATAAACATTAAGTCATTAACAAGCAATGCAAACAGGTGTAAACAAAATTGGTATAGATACGTATTTTACATTTACATGAGAGTGAGTATATAAAGAGTACATACGTAATTGTAAAAGAAAATCAACGGAAATACGGTTGTTTATAGGGTTCTGATAAGTTTATGCACTTGGTTAATGCGGAGTAATAGTGAAATTGAGAGGAAATGGACATATATAATAGAATTCTGTGATTGCATTTCGGCTTCGGGAAGCCATACTCATATTTGGAAGGACGCAGATAGCTTACCCAAAAAAACGGTTAGGAGGATGAGAGAAAAAGTGGTTCGACGCGGCGTCGGCTACGGTGGGGATTTGTCCGGGCTCGCTTTGGCCGCTGCACTTCACACACACTGAGAGCTTCTCTGCAGCTCTGCTCAGTTGCTTTTATTTGGCTGCGAGCGACCCACTGAGCGAGTACGTCCACCGCTAGACAGCACAGTGCAGCCAGTGCTTGGCTGGTGCTATGTAGAATGCCGCAAATGCCCTCTGCATTTTCGCCTTATTGCGTCTTTGCCAGCGGTCGTCACGGGTCTTTGTCTTTTTCTCTTTTTTTTTTTTTTTTTTTTTTTTTTTAAGAACATAATAATTTGTTATATTTAATATTTCAAACAAAAAATCAACAAATTTACTATCACTAAGGGCATCCTCAATAGTAAGTTTTTTTTTTTTTTTTTTTTTTTTATAATTTTTAAGGAATTTTTGTAAATGTGATTAGGAAAGAGAAGATGTTATAAAAGATTAAAAAAAAATTAAAACAAAAGCTCATGGCCATTAATGCGCCTGGCAGGCGCATGCTGGGCACCATTGTGGCCTTCACAGATGCAGCGCGATACTGACCTAAATTAGCAGTGGGTTTCACTTTTTTGAAAAAATCCCCAAATTAACAGGGAGAACTTGATTATTCACTATCTTTCTTTCATGTTGGTAGTTTTTTCTTAAAACCTGTGAACAATCCCTTTAATGGGGATGTTCTAAGGAAGTGTTTGGTTTACGGAATGTTATATTATCTCAATGAATGTTAGATTGCTAGGAATATCAGATTATTGAAAATGTTAGATTCTTGTGATTGGTTTAAAATTGAGGTATGTAATATAAATCTGTTTGGTTGAAGAGTTTGTTTGTTGTTTTTTTTTTTTTGCATGATGATTATTTTTACGTGAATACTAGCAACCTATTTGTTATGTATTTTAATAAATTTAAAAGTAAAATAAATAAATAAAACAATGGTAAAATTACAAAATTAGCATTAAGACAATGGAATGTGAGAATACGTAAGAAAGAGAGGTATCTTTTTTGCAATAGCAAAATACATTATGTGAAAATTATGTTACATTCTCGGGAAAAATTGCATAACTTGAACCAAACATGGAAAATCTCATATTTCTAAACAAATATAACATTGGTTATCTTATATAATTTGAACCAAACACTCCATAAGTATTCAAATTTATTGGAGCAATCGAAAAAAAATCATAATAAAAATCATGACTCTTTATATTAAACAATCAAAGTGTGACACGTATTAATGAGTAAAAAAGTAAAAATATATGTAAAATTACTCTATTTCGGATGAGCTGACGTGGACATCCACCGCAGATTGCTTTACGTAATGAATTATGTAAACTCGATTTGTGCAGTGCACATACTCCACTTGTAAAATGTACACAACTGAATACCCGATCAATTATCAATATAATTTGTATTGAGCCCATAAAAAAATGTCTAAATAGGTAAAATATGATTTTTATACGTAAAAAAAAATATATAAATTTTACTTTTTTAATGACGATATTTGACAAATAGTTGATAGTTGATAATGAAAACTGTTAGTGGATTGAATTAGCAAGTTCGACTAGTTAGATGATAACATTAATTAATTAATTGTAGAAATGTGTTTGGTAAATTAATTGTTAATTAATAGCTGATTATATGTAAAATGATATTTAATGAAATCTTGTTTCCATATTATTGTTGGCAAAATTCAATTCTGGATCATTATTTTTAAATTTTATTCATGTGACTAATTGAGTTGCTAATTGAGTTGTTCATGCAATTAAGGACATGGTGGAATAGGATGTAACATTTGGAACATGCAAGATATTCATGGTAAGTTAATTATTATTCATGGTGGAATAAAAGCTACTCATGTGATCGAGTAATGATTATTTATGGTAGATAATGTGTAGTTATGAGTGTTAGTGGTGAAATAATGATGTCTGAAATAGTCAAGATTTATGGTAAATATAATGATGATGACGTAATGAATATTTTATTTGGAATAATGTTCTTGCGGTTACTTTGACCAACTTTAATGGTTTTCTAGTCGTTTATCTGTCTTAAGAAAAAAATAATAATAATAAAAAAAAATAAAAAAAAGTGATTCAGATATATACCAACCGAATTGGAGGAGTTGTTGTTTTATTAGTCAGAATAAGGAAGAAGGGTTAGGTGACAGCTGTATATATAGTAAACTTGGCTTAGCTTGCATGTGTAGATAGATAAGTTGCAGCCAATGAACATGGGATGAGAGGATAAAGAGGATTCAGAATAACTCACTGAGTTAATGAGGTGTTGACATATATGTTGTTTGCAGGTCTTCTTTTAGTTTAGTTTAAAAAAAAAAAATTACATTAGGCTTTCCAACTTAATTACAATATACCATATTAAGACTAAAACTTACAATTTTGTTGGATCGAGCTCTAATAGTTACAATGTGAGACTGAGAGTTACATACAATATCGTAGGCTTTTACAGGGCATTTGGTTGGAGAGGGGGAATTATGTGGGAAAGGAATTGTAATTCCATGGGAGTTAAATTACTGGGAATAAAGTGGGAATTTAAATTCCAGTGTTTGGTTGACAGGAATAGAATTACTGGGAATTTCAATTCCAAGGTTTGGTATACATGGGAATTGAAAGGGAATAAGTAGTATAAAGTCAAAAATGTCCATTATTTTTGTTAGACATTAATTTTAAGTTAAAAAGGGAAGGGGTAATTTTGACTCATCACTATCTTTTTTTCTCAGGAATTAAAATCCCAAGGGGGGACATGGGATTTTAATTCCATGAAAATGGGGGAATTGCAATTCCCTCCAACCAAACTACGGAATTTAATGGCCTTTGAAATTAGGTGAGAATTAAGTAGGAAGGAAATTTAAAATCCCTCCAACTAAACGCCCTTTTAGTGGACATTAGACACTGGTTATCCCACATAATGGACTGCTGAACCACCGTGATTTACCACCACCATAAATTCTATTGAGTCAAGATGCAAAAGTCTATGAAGACTCCAGGACGAAAATTTCGTCTTTTGTGAGCAAGAATACAAACTATTTTGTAATTTAATTAATTAGAGGAAAACTCTAGTTAATTATGTTCCATTACATGCTTTAATAATGACATTTCGAGTATGCGTGTTTGTTAGGTTTAACTCCAACTATTCCTGTAGCATCCAATAGCAGTTAGTGGCATAATAACAAGTTATAAATATTAAAAATAAATTATAAATATTAGAGCATCCACACTAGTAGTTATTTAGGAGTTATTTTTACATGAATTCTCTCCACTCAAAGTTAATAGCTGATGTGGGGAGGAGTTATTTCAAAAATATTTCTTATGCAAAGTATGGTATATTTGTGGTCCCAATAAGTAAGAGAAATAATTAAAATATAGTGAGTTAAATGGTGGGTGCATAAAAAACTGAGAAATAACTCAAAATTGATGTGGAGAAGGGTTTTTTGTAATTGAATGAGATGAGAGATGATGAGATGGATGCTGGGACCCACAAATAACTGAGAAATAACCTCAATTGATAAAGATGCTCTTATAAACAAGTCACCATAATATGACAATCAAAACTGGCATAACAACAATAAATTGCATATTGATTTCTCTTAAACGATCTTATTTTATTAGTTAATAAAATGTTCGTCTTAAAAAAAATAAAATATGCAATATGGTATATGGAAGAGCAATAATGTTGCGCAAATACCGAAAATGGAACTGCCATGTGGACCATCATACTTGTCCCGTGGCAAAAGTGGCACATTGTACATCTGACACGTAGTTCCTAATTTTTAGCGAAATTATCTTTTTAAGTTGCCTCTCATTGATTGAAAATTATAAAATGAAGATGTTGGATCATGAATTCAGGATAACGCAACTTAGTCTGCACGAGTTTAATTAAGTGATTCGGTAAGTAGTATTTAGAAAAGAGATTAAGGTTCAAATTCAACAACAACAACATGAAGATTATGCTTAAATTAGGATCCTCCCGTTTCCAAGTTCACATTTTTTTGCATCTATACTCAATTCACAAATGAGTCTTCATCATCTTTGAACAATCAAAGGCCCGGTTTGGTAAAATGGTTGTTAGCTGTTAGCTGATTGTGTTAATTAGAGGGTATAAATAGTTGATAACATTAGCTGATTGTAGAAAACTGTTTGGTAAATTAGTTGTTAGCTGATAGCTGTTTGGTATAATTTCTTTTCTCAAAAAGCTAATTGAAAAAGTTGCTTGGAGTAACTTTTTGAATTTTAGCCTTTTGGAGTTGTAAAAAGCTAATTAACCAAACATTTATATTGATATTTTAACTAAATCAAACAATTTATGGTGATCAAATAAGATAAAATTGGCCTATAAGCTAATTTTTACCAAACAGGGCCAAAGTCTTCTAATGACCATCAAGTTTTCAGTGGGATTCAAACTCTCGTACAACTATTGAAGCAAGACTTTAGAGTGATCGGTTGAACTAACTGAGCTATTCAATTCGCATTTATAAAAATCAATCAATATTTTCATTACTTCGATTAAAAATTGAGGGTTCTATTTGAACTTATTAAAAATTGACAAAAAGTAAAAATATACGTAAGTTAAATGTACCATTGATAATGGGTTACACAAATAGGATTACACTATGCACAGCCTTGCTTTTTGAACGTAAAGTTGCATAATTCCACGTAGAAACTGGAATTAACGTCCAACATAATTATTAGTGGTTAAGGTGGTTTGCCTTTTACCATATCGGATCTATCCCCCACTTATTGCTCCCTATTTGTCTCTTCCTTCTTTTCATGATCATAATAATGATATGCAATAAAGCGTTACACCTAAATTTGTGTATAAGTAATACGTTTTTAGCAAAAAATATACTGTAATATTTTTACGAATCAATTAATATTATACTTTTACTGAAAAATATTATTCATTCATTAAAAAATTAATGAAATGTAATACTTTTGACTTATAAAATAAATATTCCATTTTTACTAAAAAAAAATTATACATTTAAGATTTCACATAAAACTAATTAAAAACATTAATATAAACAAGCATTTTTTAATATGAATAAAATATATGTCACCTTAAACGAGTGGAAAATGATTCTCATATCTGAAAAATCATGAGTTCAATCAATTCTTACTAATATACATTCGACCGAATCTGTCACATAAGGTCTAATAGCACAATTACATGTTTCAACGCATTAATTAAAGTGATGTTACTCGAATTTTTATTGAGATAAAACATATATTTTAACACATTTGAATGGTACTATTGTTTCAAACTCAAAATTCAAATAAGGTTGCATATATATGTTTCATTTTCACTACACCCAAAAAAGTATTATTTTATTACTCCCGTAAACTTAATACGGGAGGTAACGTGATACTCCGTATTATGTTTCAAACACGTTGATGTATTAAATACATTTTCTTACACTTACTGATTCTCTATTTTTTGAGGTAACGTGATATTATGTTTAGTTAAGAATATAGATATATATTATATGTTCACGGTTTCATTAATAAAATATAATAGAAAGAGTGGCAAATAATCGATTAAAAAAAAAGAATTAAAGCTTGTAGAAAATAAAAATTAGATAAAGTGGATGGGAGCAATGTGGGGTGTATAAATATGTGATATATGGGTGGGAGCATATGAATGCAAATAATAATTCAGCCCGGCCCCTATATATATCCTACCCCATTACTACTCCACTATCTATCTAAAATATTATATTAATTCGTACATACACGAAATTGGAATCATATATTATATAGTTGCACCAAAAGATATAAGATTCTTTGCCACTATATACAATATAATATCACCGAGCGTGCCAAATTGAGTGCATGTTGGAGTCATTTCCTCCCGGCCCCCACCAATATTTCTCTTTTTTTTTTTTTTTTTTTTTTTTTGTGAAGTGTTATATTGTGAAGAGAGAGAAAAGCTAATGGAGATGTTGATAGGTGTTTAATTAGTAAAAATTGGTAGTTAACCAATTGGTATGCATTTGTCTTCATCGTGACAGATAATGTGTTTCAGCTGAATCCTCGTACCCAAAGTTAGGTTTGTTGGTGCAATTTAGTAGTAACGTTTGTCTGTCATTATTTTTGTCTTAATGACAATTAATGCGTCGTTTTCCAGAAATTAGTTGTTAATCAACAATGCGTCGCTGTCCATTTTAATTTCCCGGAGCTCATTCATATAAAGATGTCTTTTTGTCGGCCTTCTGACCCATATGAGATACATATATTTGTTTTACTTCTAAATTCTAAATAATTCTCATTTTATTTATCTTATTTACTATTTATTAATCAAACTAGTTATTTCTTCATTATTTATTTTTAAAAATTATTTTAAATTTAATAGTACTCTTAATTTAGTTTCTAAATGGGTCACACTTGTGTAAAGATTGTCTCACAAATCTTTATTCATTATACGGGTCAGATCGTGTAAATATGCAAATGTAATACTTATACTAGCAAATGTAAGACTAAATCAGGAATAAAATATTTGTTACTTATAAGAGAAAACATAATACTTTTGTGGACAAATTTAATACTTTTATATTTTAATGTAAAAGTATTACATTTTTCATCAAAAGTATTACGAGTATATTTTCCCTTATAAATAATGTTGCACTTACAAGTTACAAAGGAAAATGTAATATTTTTACATTAAAATGTAAAAGTATTACAATTTCCTCATATAGTAATAAACATTTTATTCTTGATTTGGAATTACATTTGCTAGTGTAAGGATTACATTTTATCTTAACTCGACTCGTCAAACGGACAAAGATTTGTCAGACGGTCGATTGCGCGACTCGCAATTTATCTCTATAGTAGCTTTAAGAATTCTGTAAGTTTATGATTACTCTAGCAAAATTAATTGGTATCTACTAAATTAAGAAAAAAAAAAAAAGTGACTAAGATATTTCATATTAATTTATACATGCGTGCAATGGACATAAAACTCCAGATGCTAATTAAGTTGACATGTCTTTGAACAAGTGTTAGGACGACCCTCTTATTTGTTTCATTTGAAATAGAAAACGAAAATGCTTTCCAACTTGATTTAACAATGTTAGAAAGAGAAAAGTTTTGCTTCTTTTTTTTTTTTTTTTTTTTTTTTTTTAATAAATGAACTTTTCGAGAAAGGAAAAATTTTCATTTGTTGAATATATAGGTCGAAAGATTTCCAACAACAGCATGCATGCCAGCCTTCTTCAAAAAATGAAGCTGGAAAGGGATTTTGTTAGAAGTAAAATAAGAAGGCAGGCTGGTGAGAAATAAAGTAGTTTGGTGCAAGGTGGTTTTTGTCACTACAAAACAAAATGAAGTTGCAAATATGAGCTGCTACCCGGCAAACTACTTTATTTATTTATTATTTTTTTAGAGTAAATACCCAAAATGGTCCCTCGACTATAGCTAAATTCACAAATTGGTTCTCGACTTTCAATTTCAACCAATTAAGTCCTTAACTTTGTAATTTTAACACGATTTGGTCCTCCATCTATTTGACCGTTTGTTGACCGTGATCGACGATCTCCAGAAGAACCTTCAGCTCTCGTCGGAGCACGTGGATGCCTCCAGGATGACGTTGCACTGGTTCGGAAACACGTCGTCTTCTTCGCTCTGGTACGAACTCAACTACATTAAATCCAAAGGGATGATGAAGAAAGGCGACCGGATTTGGTAGATTGCTTTCGACACTGGATTAAAATGTAATAGTGCGGTCTGGAAATGCAACCAGAACCTTAAAAAACCGACGATGGACCATGAAATTACATATATATCCTAAAAAACACAGTCAACAAACGGTCAAATAGACATAGGACCAAATTATGTTAAAATTACAAAGTTAAGGACTTAATTGGTTGAAATTGAAAGTTGAGGACCAATTTGTAAATTTAACTATAGTCGAGGGACCATTTGGGGTATTTACTCATTTTTTATACATTAGATTTCTCAGCTTACATTAGACTAATTTTTAGTTTTCAGAACTCTTGCTCAAAAGTCGCTGGAGAAGATAAATCGCCAGTTGCCCAAATTGTTTCCCAGTTAGTCCATGTCATTGACTCTACCATGTCCAGCCTTGGGTAAGGACTAGGGGTGTTCATTCGGTTAACCGAACCGTTTTAACCGAACCGAATTAATCGAAATTTTTTTTGCCTTAACCATTAACCGAACCGAAATGCGCTCTACCGAATTAACCGAACCGAACTTTTTTTCGGTTAATCGGTCGGTTAACCGATTAACCGAAATTTTTAACCCTAAAATTGAAAATCCTAAAAATAACTCCTAAAATAATAAATTCAATTAAAATAAAATACATATCATAATAAATTCATATCAAAACATACAAAAATAATACCATAAGTCCATAATCCATTTGACTATTTGGAATTTTAGTACATATTATATATTTATATTTAATATTTAATATATTATATACATACATATATATATATATATATATATATATATATATATATATATATATATTCCAAAATTCGGTTAACCGTTCGGTTAATTCGGTTAACCGACACTTTCGAACTGAATTAACCGTTAACCGAATTTTGGGAAAACCTTTAACCATTCTCCGAACCGAAATATTTCGGTTAAAAAACGGTTAACCGAATTATGTCGGTTCGGTCGGTTAACCGAAATTTCTCCGAAATTTGCACACCCCTAGTAAGGACGGGTTGGACCCTTGTCCAAGTCCCAACACCCCAGCCCATCACCTTATATATATACACACATACACACACTATAGATTTTTTGTATAAGTATTTAATATACGTCTAAGAAATTAAAATTTGATTTAGCCTAGTTGGTGGATTCTATGGATATTATGCTAAAAGTCATGGGGGCGAGCCCCATATGCACTTCTCTATTTAATTCTTTCTCATCCTACCATTAGAATAGTGATTTAAAGTCAAGTGATCTATTAAAATTTAATTCACACTCTACATTAAGGGGCCGTTTGCTGATGATGTTATATTACCTTGTTTGGTTCAAGTTATGAGATTACCTGGTAATGTTATATTACCTGAAATTTGATGTGGCGGTAATGTTTCAAGATAATGTGATTACCCCGCTTTCTTAGATAATCTTAGATTACCTTGAATTATTCCAACTTTGCCCTTGTTAACTAATAATAATAATAATAATATGTTTATATAATCAAATATACATGTGTGTATATTTATATATTTAGTTTTTTTTTTAATATTTAAGTATTGATATACATTCATATAAATAAATAAACACACACACACACAGATATATATATATATATATATATTGAGGACATTATAGTAAATTGATCCATATAACATAAAATATAACCTTTAACCAAACAAGGTAATATTATATTACACAATCCAAACCAAACACATCAGGTAATCTTACATTCTCAAAATCTCACATTACTTTTCTGAAGGTAATCCTATTACCTGGGATAATCTAAGATTCCGTTAACCAAACGCCCACTAAGGGTCAAATTTTGATATAAAAGTAGCCTGACTTTTTCTTCAACTAACTCCATTGTAAACTCATCAATTCTCAAATAATACTAATTAATTGTTATGTTGTTGTATATATTTATATAGATGTGATATAACAAAAACACACTAAGAAATTCTTGCCAAATGATTTTTTTTGTTTTTGTTTTGTTAAACAGCCAAAGGAATTAATTGATAACAGAACAATATATTCTTTGTGGTTGCAAACTTGTCATATTATATCAATATATCATGCAAAGAATATCACTCTCAATGTTTTAGTTGGTCTTGTCAGTGTTATTAGGTGATGGGCCGGTGGCAACTTTATGTTTTAAAAAATAATCTTATCTGACTAATCTTGCTTTAACATATTTAGGCATTATAGTGACAAATATTAAAACAAGTTTTTGTGTATTATCTCTGAAATATTTATGGACTTTGCTACACACTCCTACGTTAACGCACTTTCACTCATAATGTGACATTTTATGTTAAATTGAAATTAAAAAATAAAAAAAAAAAAAAAAAAAAAAACTGACACAAAAATAGCCACATCTCTTTTACATTGACAATAAAATTCTTTACTCTAGCGATAAATTTTTTTACTTCGGCGATGAAAGGACATGGGATTCCTTTATTGAAATTTTCTATTGTTTATTACGGAGTACTAAATATATGACCGGTCTGCTCTTCAAATTTATACAAGTTTATGTACTCGGATTTTTTTAAAGGACATTAAAGGCTTAAAGTAAGATTAAAATTGGAGTCAAAGCCTCATTTTGGAATATTTCCGAGTATGCTGTATGGAAGGGGTATTTTCTTTGTTTCTCTAATTAAAGATAATATTATTGGTGTACATAATTTGATAATCATAGAAGTTTGATATATCTCATATCGGCCTGATGAGTCATAAGTTCAAATCCTATCATAGAAACAAAAGCAGTTAGGGGTAATCCAGCCAAGAGGGTTGTGAGGTTTCCTCGTTATTAAAAAAAAAAAAAAAAAAAAAAAAAAAAAAAAAACAGCAGCGGCGGCGGCTAAGAATCATACATATATATGTATACTGCGGCGTAATAAACTTATAATACAAATAAATAATTATCAGAAACAGGTATTGCAACATATACGCATTAAAACAATTATAGATAGTATATCTACAGTGGGAGATATCATTATTCCAAGAGAATGGATACACAATTCTAATCCTTACATCTCTGATCCACACAAATATATGGACAAATCAAAATAGATATATGAATGAAGCAAAACTCAATGAGCACTAACAAGGAAAGGATGCTGGCACACGCTGCACTCTATGGTTTCAGATCCAGAAGCTGGGACTTGAACCTGTTGTATCCATCCATGGTAAGTAGAAAATTTAAGTTCAAAGGAGAAAAGCTTTTCTATACTATGCACAGTAAGTAAAGAAGAAGATGAAAGTCAGAGTGGCTACACTAACTCACCTGTAAATGGACTGTGCAAATAGGACAGGCAACCTCTCTCATCCTCCCAGATCCCTCAGAACTCTTGCCTGAAAACAATATTTAGCCAGTTAGCAAGCATGCCATGCCCTCCCAGTCAAGTCATGCATATTACTTCTCAAAACTATGGATTCTATCAACAGACTCTTGCTGGAAATTAATACGAGTATATAGATAAAATCAGCAAAAGATTAACAGAATGATGGTTCCTACCTGTTGTCTTGCGATTTTTACTCATCTCCTCCTGTTCAAAACAACGTCAACAAGATGAATCAGTAGAATAAAGGACACAATTTGCTCACACATAGGAACCAAATATACGCAAGAAAAACAAGTAAAAGCATCATAACAGGATTTCTCTAATTGTTGAATCTGTTAGCCAAGGATGCAGCTGGAGGGGATGAAAGTACACCCCTTGGAAGCTGGCCATGCATAAGACTACATTTAGCTTCTACTAGGACCAATTCAGCAAACATGGCACTGCAGACCTATTATAATTTGGTTTTCTGAATTCACATGAACTTTTGATTGCAGTGCAGCAGGTGTTGTCATCTCAGATTAAACAAAACTACAAAAGGCATAGATGTATAGACTAGAAGTTCAATATAGCTGCTAGAGTACAATTTCTCCACCAGGGCACCAGTATTTCCCTGGTTTAGAAGTTCAGTTATATAAGCACTTGATCTACCAAAAGTTTTATCATTAATGGGATAGAGATCTAGAAGACAGCACAACTTTACATTTCTGTTCAATGTTTTTAATCATCAGCTTATCATTCATCAATCAAGGTATGTTTCTTAACTCTTAAATAGAAAAGGGGGATCCATGAAGCATAAATATGGGTTATATTATGTACGAAGAATAAAAAGGTTTTGTATATTTACTTTAAGTTTTCTTGCAAGATCCTCATGGCTCTGTAATCCACCAATCCTTTGAGCAGCTTCTTTTGCATTGCTTAACCTCTGAGTCACCTCTGCCTGTAATGTAACAAGTCAATGAAGTTGTCAACAAACTACTATATTATGAATTATGAACAAAGTCAAGAAAAGGAACACTTCGAAATCCAATTGGTCATTTGAAATAATGCATCAATCCTCAGACAGGAGAGACAAAAAAAGTAGTGTGTTTTCAAAGATGGGAAGGTACTTATGAAACACAAAACAGAATGACTGACATCCCTATAGTGGTTTGGAAAAGATTCAATCTACCACATACATACCATGCACTGATCGCACACTCGAACTTGTTGAGCATTCTCATCTGCTGTAAGAGCAATTCTACCTTGTGTGCACTTGTCACAGAAGATATCCCCACAATTCCTGCAGTGATGCTGTCCACATACATTTGCAAATATGAGATTCATAATTTGCAATAGAGAAGATTTGAATTTTATCCTTACAACAACAATTATGTTAACTAATGCTCACCCTTCTGACAAACGCATTGAAGTCGCACTTACAATTATTGCACTTGGTGACTGCTTCATCAGGAACCTATTCAAGGAAAAGCTTTCAATAGTTTGCCCAAGATAAAATTTAATAAAAAAAATCTAACATGAATTAATATTAATATTAGTAGTTTAAAAGAAAAGAACAATCATTGAAATCAATATAATGGTCAAAATTCTACCCAGTGATCTTTCTCTTCATTTTGTGGCTTCATTATTTTCATCCAATCAGTAAAACCTTTCTTCCTGTCTGCAAGTTGCTCAGATCCACTTCTGGTAAGATCTGAAGGTCTATTAGTTTCACCCATTTCCTTGACCTGTTATATCATACACAGGCTTCAAGTTATGTATCAGAAAAATAAGAAATAGATAAATTACTCATGTAAAGAAGTAAACAGGATGGACATTTAGCCAAACCAGGGAACCTGTAATTAATTGGTAACAGGTTAAACCCCAAAACAAACAAAACAGAACACACATAAGTAGAAAGGCAAATTGATGATAGACAGAGGCATACAAATGGAGAAAAAACTGGACCATAACATCAGCATATCAGCATTCACTAATAAAATAGATTTAAACTATAACTAATTCAGGAAGGCATATACACAGGCATAGTAATAGGTATCAATTCTTGGGAGAAAAAGAAGGAACGGAGATCTAAATGTTGAGCAGTTTAACTTTTAATTGTCCCAAAATAAATAAAGAGGAGATCATTTAACCTGAATACTTGCTGCTGTCACGGCATCCAGGATATTGTTTGTGGTATAGCTGTTTGATTTAAGCCTGATTCGTTTAGGTTCAGTGTCAACTGAGCTTTTGGTCCAAAATGCAAATATATATGAATCCAATACCTATTAAAAATATAAATGCAAAATTTTATCTTCTTGGTAACATGCAGGGAAATAAAATCATAATTTCATAGAACCTACAGACTAATTTACCTCCCATCTTGCCACATCGTCAAGTGGATATATCTTTAGAGTTCTGCTTGTAGCAGGCTCAAGTATTCTAATCCCATCCAGTCCAATCTGAAACAATATCACAAACCCAGCACTAAGTGCTTATGAATAGTGAATTTCAAGATTATCAGACAAACATAGAGAACATTTATAAATCATCACAGAGCAGCAGATTTGACATATTCAAAATTCTAGCTATTCACGCAAATGCAAATATCAATAATGCATTATTATAACATTCACGAACCTGACATAGCACATCCATGTCAGTTTGGCCATAGCCTTCTGATAAGAGCTTGACACGGAACTTTAGCACGCCACCCTTAGGATCCTCATGTTCCTCAACCTTTGGCACCGCTTTGACAATTTTAGGAAAACTCCCAGAGCCCTTCTGTTCCTTCCCACCTGGAATATTAATAGGGCGTCCATAATCATCAAATAACACTTCACTGGATGGCTCCGATCTACTACCGCCACTACCACCATATGTATCCGCTTTTCCTCCATTATATTTATAAACACCACTATCATACAACCCCTGGTCGGCATAGCCACTATAATTCACATTACTCTCAACCGAATTCCCAAAATTCGACCCACCGGAGCTCCCATACGAGCTCGAGAGATGCGGAGCTGACGAAAACGAAGCTGAACTGTAATTAGGGTTCGGCGGATTATAATTAGCACCAGCTGCCAAATAATCATAACTCAAGCCAGATTGATTTTGATTCTGATTCTGATCGTAGGTATAGTAAGCCCCCGGTTGCTGAGCCTCGAGGTGAGGGAAGGTGTTTGAATACGGAGGTGGTTGACTAGGGACGTGATCGGAATTCTGGGGATACGGAGGGTAATTAGAGGGATAACTGGAGTAATCGGAGGAAGCATAACCTGATGAAACCGGCGGAGCCGATGCGTATGGGGCGGTGGCGTGGGCATACTGAGGATCGGTTGGCGCAGATATAAGGTTAGGGTTTTGATAGTGGGGAGGATAGTACTGTGGATCATAGGAAGAGCCTCCGACGTCGCCGCGATGCATATTGTAGCGCTTTCCGATTGGATTTTCCGAAGAATGATTTGATCTTTACGGAGATCAATCGATCAATCGATCAGGTTCTAGGGTTAGGGTTCGATGATCCTGGATAAAATACTGGTGGATTCGATGGAGGAAGCTTCTGGTACTGCAATCCGATAGATTGAAGAAAGGAACAATGAAAAAGGAGACTTTGAAGAGTTTGTTACTCCGTATTTGGGTCGGAGACCTTGCCCGCCAAGGGCAGTTGAACCGACTGTATACGGACCCGGTTCATGGATATCCGTTTTCCCCCCTCTGTTTTACTAGTATTTCTGAATGTACCCCTCTATTTGTTTATGCACTTCTAATTTTTAAGTGCAACACTTTATACATCCACAGATGCACTAGTTGTAATTCTTGTAAACAAACGTGATTGATTACATAATGCACCATGAATAATAAAAAGTTAGTAAAATTAAATTATTAAAATAAATTTAAAAAATAAATATACCCCTATAAATAAATACTATAAAATATAATTTTAATTTTTGATGATAAGAAATATTATTATATATTATTCACTCCGTTCTATTTTGTTTGTCTGGTTCGATTAACTATGCTTGAAATTATTTTTAATTCAATTGTTCATAATATTAAGTTTAGTATTAGTATATGAAATTTATATATTTAGAAACTACATTAAATGTACTATTAAACACAAAAACAAAATCAAATTTAAAAATAATAAAATTATTAAAAAAAAAACAATGAAGGAAGATTTGGTTTGACCAATGAATAGTAAACAAAACAGGCAAAATGGGACAGATGTAATATAAATTTTAAAAATAATTGATTGAACATAGTAGGTATTGTGTTCCTAGAAAAAAAAAAGAAGTTTTGAGCTTTTAGCAAATGCAATTAGTTTTTCTTATAATCTCCTCTATTATAATTACTTTTTTTTTGAGAAAAAATATTATAATTAGATTTTAATATTGATATCATAATAAATGAAATGGAAATGTTTTGTTGACAATAAACAAATGATGCATATATTTCACATCAAATAAGATACAAATGAAAAACACAACTCTTTTATAAACAAAAAAGTGGACATTTTTTAATACGATGTAATAGAACTAGTAGCAATAAAAAAAAAAAGTGAACATTTATTTTTAAAAAATAGATTTAAAATTTTCAAATAAGAAAATTATATTAAAGTATATGCACATTATTCATTAATTAAAAATTATTATTAAATTAAACCCATATGAGGCTTGGGTTTAGCGGGAGATGGGTGAGGTTCATCATGAGGTATGTAGGAAGGTAAAGTACAATGTGTTTGTAGAGGGGGTTGAGGCAGGGCAACCGGTTATCACCTTACTTATTTATCACGGTCGTTGAAGGGTTGAGTACGACAATGCCTAGGTAGGAATTGCTTATGGCTTTTTATGGAGTTGCAGTGTCTAGGGGCTCCTCGACTATCTCATATTTTGTTAGGACAAACTCTCTTGAGGCTAGGGTGGTGGTTGAAATTCTACTGGAGTATGTGACTGCCTCTGGGCAAAGAAGTAAATTTTGAGAAGTCCTCTATATATGACGTTTAGTGGTAAATGTTAACCGTGCATATAAGCAAGTTGTGAGAGAGGTTATGAGGGTGCATATGTCAGATAGTACCGGACGGTACTTAGGACTTCCTTTGTTGATAGGGAAAAAGGAAGAGAGAAGTTGTGGGTTTCATTAGTGGATGTATCTTAGCTCGGATTAACAAATGGAATAATAGATTTCTCTCGAGAGCTAGTTGGGAAGTTTTACTAAATACCGTAATCCAAGCTCTCCCTACGTACACTATGAATATATTTTTTTATGCCGTATAATTTACGGAGGGAAGTGAAGGGCATTATGAATGGGCTATGGTGGGGAGTTTAGGACATGGAAGGAATGGAATTCGGTGGATGAAGTGAGAGAGGGTATGTAAGCCTAAAAAGGAAGGGGGTGGGTGGGTTTCAAAATGATAAGGGAGCTCAATATTGCCATGCTAAGCAAACAATGATGGAGGTTGATGAAACATCCCGAGTTGTTGGTGATAAAAATCTTTAATGACAAATATGTTCCAAACGCCCTTTCTATAAACAACTCATCCTTTGGTTTGAGAAGTGTGAGAGGCTAGAGATGTGATAAAGGAGGCATCCTAAGGAAAGTTGTTGGAAGGTGGGGGATGGGAATGACATTATGGTTTGGGGAGATGTGAGGTTGGACTGAGATGTTATCTGTTATTTCATTTGGATGGGACAAGGGTGAGCAGTCTGTTGTGTAGTAACAATAATGCTTGGGATACTGGTGTTATCTTAGATATTTATGCGCTCGGGATGTTGAGTTGATTTTACATATTCCTTTTAAGTGCTTGGGAGTGTGGTGTTTTGGGCTCCATAGAACATAGGAGGTACAATGTGAAGAGTTGTTATAGTTGGTCGTGATCAAATGGGGGAGGGATGTACATTGTGGGCTAACATGTGGAGCTTTAAACTACCTCATAAGGTTAAGTGTTTCTCCAAGAAATCTTGCGTTCAATGTTTGCGTAGGGCATATGTGTTGAGAGTGAAGGGGTGTCGTGTGCAAGGGTGTGTGCGCCTTGCCATTATGGTGATGAGTGGTTGCTTCATAGTTTTTTTTTTTTTTTTTTTTTTTTTTTTTTTTTTTAATTATTTGGTAGCGAGAGGGTGTCGGGTGAGACTGGGGCTTGTAATGATGATATGAGAGCATGAGACGTTCGTTATGGGAGTGTAGTGGTGTGTTTGATAAGTTGGTGATGGAGCAGTTGTGTTTATTTCCTTCCGAAAAGGTTGAATCCTCACCCCTAAAGGTCCCTCACACTCTACCTTGACAGAGTATTTGGGATAATGTATATCACAATAACTCGGTGGCTCAGCATACATGGTCAAACGCCCCACCGCACATGGATCTGTCTACTTTGGGCATAACCCCACACTGCCGTTGTCGAGTTTTGAACATTGATCTATTCCCTATAATACTACTTATTGAACCAGTGAGTTAAGCCCGTGTGATTGTGTTTATTTACTATGACATGTTGGAGTCTTTGGACGCATAGAAACGATGTGGCCAGTGAGTTAAGCCCGTGTGATTGTGTTTATTTACTATGACATGTTGGAGTCTTTGGACGCATAGAAATGATGTGGTTTGGAACGACAAAGCAACTTGTGTGGAAACGGTGGTTCTTATAGCCGCTAATGTTTTGCATGGGTGGAGAGATGCTAACGGGATGGAGGAAGGAAGCGTGGATAGGCCACTTGTTGAACAACAAGTGTGGGCAACTTTAACGTTAGACATGAGAAATGGAGGAAGGAAGCGTGGATAGGCTGCATGTTGTTCAACAAGTATGGGCAACTTTAACGTTTCGTTAGACATGGGAAGTGGCAATATAGGTTTGGGTTAGAATTTACTACAACTAAATATGTGCCATGGCGTTAGTAGAGTTTAGTATCATATTCTGTTCATATACTTTCTCAACCTACTGAAAAACAAAGAGCCAATAATACCTCTGTTCATATACTTTCTCAACCTACTGAAACACAAAGAGCCATTAACACCTCCATTGAAGCTTGAACTCATAACCTTCCAAATGGAAGTCCAACCCGAGTACCATTATACCACATAGTCCTGGTATTCTCCTTTCAATAGGGAAAAAAACACTACAAAATCGTATATAATTAGACAAATTGAGATCCAACAAGTTTAAATGTTATTCTGACCTATTAAAATACACAGACAAGCAAACAAAAATTGGGATTTCAATCCAATAATAAAGCTCAAAAAAAATATTTAACCAAACACCTGTAGATTCAATCCTTAAATAATTGAATTGAGCACGTGTTTGAGGCTGCAGAAATGAAATAAAGTAGGTATGTAGGGCCTTGAAGAACTCGTGCCAGAAACCATTTTCCCAAATCGCAAATCCTTCTCACTCCACCTACCAACCCATCTTCTTATGTATTCTCCACCTAAAATTCCTACAATGTTAAATCTTCATTTCCACCTTCATCGCGACCAACCCACCTTTCTTTCTCTCTCTTCCTATGGCGTCTTCCTGTTTCTGCCCACCCAATCCCGCCTTCTCCACACACTCCCACCACAAAGCCACCCTACGTGACTTCGCCGTGCGCCTCCCTGCACCTGCCTCCGCCGCTCTTCCTTCTCGGTGCCGTTTGGAGTCTAATGCTCCCAACCGACTAAAGGTGTTTGCAAGCTCCGCGGTTCCCGTGATAGATCAGTCTCCTCAGAGTAAAGCATCTTCTCCCGTCCCCACGGTTGTTGAGGTTGATTTGGGTGACCGGAGCTACCCGATTTACATCGGCTCTGGTCTTCTTCATCAACCCGAGCTTCTTCAGAGGTAACTCTTTACTCTTCTTCTTCTATGGTGTTTCTCTGATTGAATTTTAGTTAATCCATCTAAAGCTCTGTTTTATTTTTTAATTACTCTACGTTGATTCTCGGTATGCCTAAGTGTTTGTTTGTTTGTTTCCTTCACGATGTAGCTAGTTTTTATCATTAATTTTAGGATCACAATCTTTTCCTGCTTTATTACATTACAGGCATATTCATGGCAAGAAAGTTCTTATAGTCACAAATACTACAGTAGCTCCATTATATCTGGACAAAACTATCAGTGCTTTAACAGATGGAAATCCTAATGTTAGTGTTGAAACTGTGATCTTGCCAGATGGAGAGAAATTTAAGAACATGGTAGGTATCCTGAGGCCTTGATATATGAATTTCAAGAGGAAAAAAAAAACAAAATAAAAACTGTTGTGATTATGATTTTATTGGTGTTTTTTGCAGGAAACTCTCATGAAAGTTTTTGATAAAGCTATTGAATCACGATTGGACCGACGGTGTACATTTGTTGCTCTCGGTGGTGGAGTTATTGGTGATATGTGTGGATATGCTGCTGCTTCTTATCTCCGGGGAGTTAATTTTATTCAGATTCCTACGACTGTTATGGCACAGGTACGATGAGTTTCCCTCTTTTGAATCTAACTAATTGTATATGAGGCTAGCAACTGGGGAAGTGTATTGTCTATGATACCTAACAATTTTTATTTTGTATTCTTTATGTTCCTTTAGGTAGACTCTTCTGTTGGAGGGAAAACTGGAATTAACCACCCGCTTGGTAAGAATATGATCGGTGCCTTCTACCAACCTCAATGTGTGCTTGTAGACACAGACACCCTGAATACACTGCCAGACCGAGAACTAGCATCTGGCCTTGCTGAAGTTATAAAATATGGACTTATTAGAGATGCGGAGTTTTTCGAGTGGCAAGAGAATAATATGTCAGCATTGCTAGCAAGGTGAGTTTAGTGATTTTTTGTCTATGATTGATCGATTCTGTTTTCCTTTTGCAAGCACTTCATTAATCATCAAACACTTACCAATTCTTTATAAAGTAGCAAGTCAAATCAACAACAATCTTCTTGAAAACATGCGATTTCTTGTCTCTATGAGCATTAAATTGCATTTTTCAGGCATAAAATAGGATATGGTGATCTCTTTTATGTTGTAACGATGATGATGATGTCTTGATGATATATTATAATGTAACATTGTCCGTATCCATAAGAAATTTTGTTGTTGCAGGGACCCTGAAGCATTTGCTTACGCCATAAAGCGTTCCTGTGAAAACAAGGCAGAGGTTGTGTCCTTGGATGAGAAAGAGAGTGGATTGAGGGCCACTTTGAACTTGGGTCACACCTTTGGCCATGTAAGTTCTTGGCATTCTTGTGGTGATACTCTCGTTTGTTGGAAAGAGGGACTTCCTATACTATTACGCTTCCAAATTGATTTCATTTTTGCTGCTTATTATTTACTATTACTATATACGGTGTATGAGCTTAGTTTGATGTAGTTATCTCCCATGATATGATGCTCCTCATTTCTTTTCAAATATGAAATGAAATTTGATGATTGCCTGAAAAACTGCACTATTATATCCTTGGTTGGAAGATTAGCACTTTACTAATTAAGTTCATTTCCGACCAGAAAATTGAAGTTGAAACTTGTAGTAATCTTTAGCAATAATTATAATTCCTACATTTTTGCAGGCAATAGAGACTGGTTTTGGCTATGGAGAGTGGCTGCATGGAGAAGCCGTTGCGGCTGGAACGGTATTATCATTACTTCTTTCATTTACTCTCTATTTATCTTTTGCCGTTGAGTTTATATTATCTGCTGCATGTGATCCAACCCCAAATCAGAAAATAGAAAAGGAACCACAAAAAATGTACTTTATTTGTGAAATTGGCATATATATTTCATTTCATCTTTTAGATCATAGATCATGAAAACTAAGTGGTTAGTTAGTTATTTCAGGTTATGGCTGTTGATATGTCACGCCGCCTTGGATGGATTGATGATTCACTGGTACAGAGGGTGGATAAGATCCTTCAACAGACAAAGCTGCTACCGACTGCGCCTCCAGAGACCATGACCGTCGAGATGTTCAAGTCCATCATGGCGGTAAGATCGAATTAATTAAACTGTTTGGCCACCACTGTTGTTAATATATAATCTCAAGCTTATGTATGATTGTGTTAATTAAAATGGGTGGCAGGTTGATAAGAAAGTGGCTGATGGGAAGCTCAGACTCATCCTTTTGAAAGGTCCTCTGGGCAATTGTGTATTCACAGGTGACTACGACAAAAAAGCATTAGACCAAACACTCCATGCCTTTTGTAAATCTTAATCAAATTGCGACATTTTTTTGGTTGTAGCAGCAGGTATCAAGTTAATTACTCTTTGTTTTTGCATGATGTTTTTGTCTTGTATATTAATACAGTTATGTTGACAATTTTGTTCCCTACTATTCTACTAAGTTCTTTTTTGTTCCGTATTAGTTTATTTCAAACAATGTTTTTTGTTTTTTTTTTGCCGTGATTCGAAAACGGCGCCAAAAGAAACTGTAACTGCTAAATTTTAACAAATTTGACGTGTTCAGAATAAAATCGAATTATTATCTAAAATGGAATTGAATAATTTGTGTTGGAATGAAAGTGAATAATATGTTTCACATATTGAGTGTATATTGTTAATTAAAATTTTAATTGATTTAAAATAATATTTTAATTTTTTTAAAATGAAATTACAGTATGTATAAAAAAAATTAAATAACAGTGGTGTTGTAATAAGATTACAGGTCTCACTTAATAAGATTATTTGATGTATAATGGTCAAATAAAACTGTAGTTAAAATAAAATAACTATAAAAAACAAAATTAATTAGGCTGGTGTCGTGACACCGTTTTGGAACATGATACAATGTAAAATTTGCCGGTTTCTTGAGTTCACTAATGCAATCAAACTGAGTCGCATCCGGAAACATTGCCGTCACTACTCACTAGGCAGCCGTAGTCTTCACTTCTCGTCAGTCGTCACTGTTTCAGGCGACACTGCGAGTCGCCTCTCCGTCTCGGGCGGCGCTGCTGGAAGAGTTGCAATCAATTTTAGCGTGCCCGGGCATTCGGGATTTGATAGCAAAGCTCCGAATTCCATAAATCCCTACAATGATGGCGAAACGTATTCTTCCCACCAAGCAAAGGCGGGTCTGGCATGCCTCCACTGCCAAAAATTATACAGCCCGTCGTTTTGGGGCTATATATTGAGTTCCAGGCCTCCACGCGACTTGCGGGACTTCCATTTTCAATCATCTTCAACCTTCACTTCCAGGGGCTCTTCCGTGCATCACTCGTTGCATCGCCACTGCTACAGCCCACTATCCACGCAGGTCGCAGCCACTCGCCACACCCAGCACTTCCATATTCTCTCTACACCTTAGCCCATTGCTCCACCGTCGTCCATCCGTCCGGCACTCCGTCTCCAGTGACCGGCAAGTCGGCAACAACTTTCAAATGCTCAGGTTAGAACCAATCTGCAACCTTATTCTCGTAATTAGTTAGCCCTAATTCGATAAATCCTAATTCCCTAAAACTTCCATCTTCAACCCTTTTTTTAAAAAATGTATTCTGTGTATATTGTCCATAATCCATATGATTTATCAGTATGCTGTATATATACACATACATCCCAAAGAAAATTATTTTGTGTATATTGTCTGTATTCTGTAATTTCTGGTTTAATTATCAGTCTACTATTCCGGTGTCAGTATGCTGTATATACACATATAGCCCCAAAAATATTATTCTGTGTAAATTGTCTGTATTTTGTGTATATTATCTGTAAATTAAGTACTCCATAATCCATAATTCCATATGGTTTATTGGTTTAATGATTAGTCCACTATTCCAGTATGTTGTATGCTATTGATTCCAAAATTTCAAATTTCAATATGTTATTAGTTGGTCCACTGCTTGAAGTTTGAATTAGTAAATGTAATGTAGCAGGATTGATTAATGATAAACATTGTATTGGAATTTATAATGTATTTTATATTTGAATCATATTATCGGTGTTTGATAATTTGTCATGGACATTTTTGAATTCATTTGAACTTCACCCCACTCAAGAATTTCTAGATCCGCCCTTGCTACCAAGCTCCTCAGCAGCCGTATCACCCATAGCAGCAGGTTAATCTGCTCCCGGGTGCCGCCCTCCACCAGCTCCCAAAATGAAGGAAAACCCTCCACCACTGCCGATTCTGCCAACAAAAATCTCCAAGAAGAGCTGCGGAAGCTCCGAATCCTCCTGCAACAGAACCGGAGCGATAGTGCGAAGAGTTACATTGCCAATCTTGCCCAATCGAACTCTGTCTCCGAGCTTTACAGTTCCTTCTGCGCCCCCGTACCTTCACCGATGAAGCCCCTCTTTGCTGACATGCTTTTCTCTGTCTATGTTGACTCCAAGCTTCTTGATAAAGCAAGTGAGCTATATTCATTGATGAGAAAAGACGGTAAGTTCCCTACTTTGTCTGGTATCAAAGTGTTTCTTGAAATGCTGAACAGTTCAAGACAGTACGGAAAGGCCCTCGAAGTGTTTTCGGATGCGGTGAATGCCAATATGCAGATCGATAGCAATAGCTATAGTATAGCTATACAATCAGCCGTGAAGTTGGGGGACTTGAGAAGGGCTCTCCAATTGATGGATTTCATGAGAAAGTCTGGGTTGCGTATGGATGCCTTCGTTTACAATGTGGTTATGGGGGGATTGTGTAAAGAGAGGAGGGTCAGTGAAGCCCGGAAGCTGTTTGATGAAATGCTTGAGAGAAGAGTGACACGGACTAAGGTGACTTTTAATATTCTCATTGATGGGTACTGTAAAGTTGGGAACTTGGAAGAGGCTTTTAATGTGAGGGAAAAGATGAGGAATGAAAATGTAAAGCCGAACGAGATCACATTTAACACTTTGCTTAGTGGGCTTTGTAAGATGGGGAGGATGGAGGAAGCTAACAAGGTGTTGGAGGAAATGAAGACTTGTGGATTTGTTCCGGATGCATTTACTTCTAGTATACTCTTTGATGGGCACTTGAGGTGTGCTGATATTGATTCTTCTTTGGCATTGTTTGAAGAAGTAGTGAAGAAAGGGGTTCGAATTAACGAGTATACTATCAGCATTTTGTTGAATGGGATGTGCAAGAATGGGAAAATGGACAAAGCTGAGCAGATTTTGAACAAGTTGATGCAAAATGGATTTACCCCAACAGAGGTGATATTTAGCATCATTGTTAATGGCTATTGCAAGGAAGGCAACATGGATAAGGTAGTTTCAACTCTTGAAGAAATGGAAAGTTTTGGATTTAAGCCAAGCTGTTCCACATTTAACACATTAATCAATACGATTTGTAAATTGGGCAAGATGGAAGAGGCAGAGAGATGGTTTAGAAAGATGGCCGAGAGACAAGTTTCTCCAACAGTGCAGACATACAACTTCTTAATAAATGGTTATGGGTGTAGTCATCAATTCGATAGGTGTTTTGAGATTCTTGAGGAAATGGAAAATAGTGGGTTGAAGCCCAACGTAGTAACATACGGTTCACTAATAAATTATTTGTGCAAGGATGGTAGGCTTCTTGAGGCAGAAGTGATTGTCAATGATATGATTGGTAGAGGGGTTAAGCCAAATGCTCAAATATATAATATGGTCATAGATGGTCATTGCACCAGGGCAAATTTTAAAGATGCTTTCCGGATTTTGAATGAGATGGTTGGGAGTGACATTGCACCCACAATTGTAACTTACAATTCATTAATAAATGGACTCTGTAAAAAGGGCCGGGTAAGTGAAGCTGAGGAATTAACTCAAGAGATTCCAAAACGTGGTTTAACTCCTGATGTCATCACATATAATTGTCTGATCTCTGGTTATTCAGATGCCGGGGAGACCAACAAGTGTTTAGAATGGTATGAACAGATGAAAACTGCTGGTGTTAGACCTACCTTACGCACGTATCATCCCCTAATCAGTGCATGCAAAAAGGAAGAATGTGGACTGACGCTAGTAGAGAGAATTGTGCAAGAAATGTACCAGATGAATCTGTCTCCTGACAGAGTTGTATATAATGAGCTAATTTATTGTTATGCACTTCATGGAGAGGTTGGAAAATCATTTGCTCTCTGCAATAAAATGGAAGAACAAGGGATTCATGCTGACAAGATGACCTGCAATAGCTTGATTATGGGCCACTTGAAGAAGGGAGAGTGTCGAGAAGCACGGGACCTTGTTGACACCATGAAGACTAGAGGAATTGTTCCTAATTCTAACACTTATAACACATTGATTAGCGGGCATTGCAAGCTCAAAGACTTTGATGGAGCATACATCTGGTATAGAGAAATGTTTGAGAATGGTTTTCTACCAGTCATCAGTATCTGTACCGAGCTGATCTCTGGACTTAAGGCTGAAGGAAAGTCGAAGGAGGCCCAGATCATTTGCTCAGAAATGAGTGCTAAAGGATTGGATGAGTGGAGCTCAAATGAGGATTTCTCTGTTGTTTCAGAAGCCTAGGTCAAATGTTTTATCTACACTGCAGCTCTCCAAGTACATAACCAACTAAAGACATCGGAATTAGAAGGAAAGCTTGCATTGTATTTTAGTACCTATTTTCTCATCTGTTCTTATACAACAATATCTGTACATTCTGACTGGAATTCTTATTGTAGTTTGCATCTAGTGACTGGATGATTCATTCTTCATCAGATTGAGTTTTCTGTTTACATTTATATGGCATTTTAGCAGTCAAGTTCACATGTCTGTACATGCAGACACACTGGGTTACCATAATTATTTCTTCTGTGAAATAGTGCAAATTGCTAGCCGTGTTGTCTCTATATTATTGTCTAAACTACTGAGAATGAACACACACACACATATGTCCATGCTACAGCTGCTCTCCATGCAGTTGTGTGGATATATCAGAACCGTAGGATGAGTTCAGATTAGACGGATAGAAATCGAGAAATAGGAGAAAAAATGCGGTGACAATTTGATAATTTCTTGCACCATGTATATTTCGACAGTGCACAACTTATGATTGCTATATGATGCCTTTTGAATGATATGTGGTGCACTCAGTATTGCACCACTCAATGGTCTGTTGAACCTACGGTGTTTTTTTCTCTTTTTGGTAATGCACCACAGATCACTCATAAGTGCACCACACACCATGACACCAACACTTAATGCACCACAAAAATATACATAGTGCATAAAATTACAAAAATATCACCGTGTTTTTCCCTTTGTGTAATTTGTCACAATGTTTTTTTTCATTGATTTACATCTGTTTGATCTCAGATCATCCTATGACTCTGATATTCTGCACGATCACATGGAAGAGCAGTGTCGTATATAGACCAATATATATATATATATATATATATATATATATATATATATATATATATAAGATAAAAAGAAGTGATTGTTGGTCCCTTTCGTGCATTTTTCACCTTCTCCATTAATTCATTTCTTTGGTTTGCTTTAAAAAAAAAAAGAAGATAAAAGAAGTTATTGTTTTATAATTGCATCATATCCTCCACAATAATTACGTACTTATACTAAAATGTTGGTAACGTAAGACTCCTCCATGAATCGAGTGGTTCTTTCATTTCAATACATAAAGATAACAACACCTACGTTTCATTAAATGTCTTCAACTCTTCTTTCTTGTTGAATGGGATGTGCATGAATGGGAAAATGGACAAAGCTGAGCAGATTATAAACAAGAAGCTAGTCTCTAACATCTTAGAGCATCCACATTTGTTTTTTTTGCAGGCCAAATAAGAAAGAGAAATTAAAAAAAAAAAAAAAAATGAAAGAAAAGGGAAAACAACAATTATAACTATTCGCCTATTCCTCTCATTCTCTCTCCTTGGAGCCCATAAAAAACCATTTTTGGCCGAAATTAAAATTTACTTCTCTCTCATTCTTCTCTCACATCCGCCTCACCATAGGCTCCACAAAAAAACCAACAAAAATCTACTAGTGTGGATGCTCTTCTTATTGCAGTTACCTTCGTTGGAGTTGGGCTTTCACCAAAATATATGCATAAGCTTAAAATTTCCAACAATTAACGGAGACAGGGCAACACGATGCCACGAACTGCCGAGACATTGTATAGAGCTTTCACCAAATTTGAGCCTAAACTCTAAATTAAGATTGATTGAGTCTATAAGATACATGATATACTACTCGAATATATGGTAGGGTTAAATGTGGACAATATCGAAGAAGATGAAAGCCTAAGAGTTGAGACTAGAGATAATAGGCAAATTATGCTGTGCAACCGTGTGCACCACCATGGTGCACACGGTTGCAAAAACGACGCCGTTTTGATTAAAAATGCATGTCTCATTTTAAAAAAAATTTCAGTTTCGATTCCCGACAACAACATTATGTTGTGCATAATTTGAACTATATATTCAAGATGAATGAACTAAATATCTAGCATGAATGAAAAAAAAAAATTAGTTTCGACCGTCTAAATATCCAGAATGAATGAACTAAATATCCAGAACAAATGAACTAAATATTCAGAATGAATGAACTAAAAATCCAGAATGAATGAACTATATAGTTCAAATTATGCACTGACGGGAATCGAAACTGTTTTTTTTTTTTTAAAAGTGGGACGCGCGTTTTTAGTCAAAACGACGTCGTTTTTGCAACCGTGTGCACCATACAGCATAACGATTGGAGATAATATGAGGAGAGAACATAGAGAAATAGAGAAGGAGAGAACAGATGCGACGGTGCAAAGAAAGGAAAAATGATCTAGGGTTGAGGCGAAATGTTATATATATAATACGATGTCGGGTATGGATATGATATATTCACAGTGTATATTTACTCGGATATTCGGACGGATTGAACCATATATTTACCCACCCAACTCAAAAATTTATATTCGTCAAATTTACGAATCGGTTAAGGTTGGTAGATTTCAGATTCAAATACCTTTTTTACATTGCATTTCAGATGTTGATCTGGACGAGTTATTCGGATCGGTATAATAATGCTCACTTTTATAGTTGACAAGAATTGAACTCCACTTAATCACTCCTTTCGTGACACAATTATTTTGATTACATATATGACACTAGTTTTTTACGCGCATTGCGCGATTGGGATAATGCCCAATGCTTTTTTTTTTAAATAAGTACTTTAAAGTATATGAAGACAGGATTATATTGAAATTGTTCATGCATCGATAATTGAAGGTTGAATTTGCGTATTTAAATAAGTAATTCTTCTCCCAAAGGTTGAGTCCCCAACCCCAATGGCCCCCCACACTCCAGCCCGACAGAGCTTTGTGGGAAGTTGTAAATCACGGTGACTCAATGGTTCAGCAGACAAGGTCAAATGCTGATACGCACAAGGAATCTGCCCACTTTGGACATAATTCTCGCACTGCCGCCGCCGAGGTTCAAACTTTGGTCTCTTCTCCCAAATACTACGCACTAAACCATTGAGCTAAGCATGTGCGGGTTAAATAGGTAATTCTAAGTTTACAAATGCAAGATAATATAGTCAAGATTGATTATCATTGTCAATAAAATAATTGTATAGGTATGGTTGAAACCAAATACGGGACATAAGGGAGAACAAATAAAAATTAGGACATAAAATATTAAATATATACTAATATTGTTTGAGAAGATTCCGACATTAGGATTTGTGGTTAAGTTCTATTAAGACTTTAATATTAGAATTAGATTAATGGTGTAGTTATAATTCTATATTAGACTTTAATATTAGAATTAGACTAAGGGTGAATTAACGGAAAAATTAAATGGATAATCATATAATTAAGGATAAATTAGAAAATCTTAAAAGAAAAAAAATTAAAACCTGAACAATATGAACCATTCATTTGATTTAATAATTTGGCGGTCATTTTTTCTACCCAATGTTAATAATTAAATAAATTCGCTGGTCAAATCCGCTAACGCTAACCGCTAACTGCTGATTGTCAAACAATGACATTGCGAGGTAGTTCTCACTTCAATTTGTTGTGTGATTTGAATACTCTCTTTGTCACAAAATCTCTCAAGTAGTTAATATGGTTGGCTTTATTAATTATATTTTTTTAATTTTTTCATGGTATTAATAAAATACTTGGTAAATAAATATATAGCATTATTTTGTATTATAACTTTGATATTTAATTAGAAAAACAGTGCACAAAAAAGATAATAGATAATGTAGTGAATATAATCAATTGATGAATTTGAATGTAAAAACTTTACATTTGAGAAAAATAAAGACAATATAACTAATGAAAATATTTCTTTTAATTAAT
Source organism: Ipomoea nil (assembly GCF_001879475.1). Lineage (NCBI taxonomy): Eukaryota > Viridiplantae > Streptophyta > Magnoliopsida > Solanales > Convolvulaceae > Ipomoea > Ipomoea nil. Next base: position 2,170,600 of record NW_017616846.1, read on the forward strand.
TTATTGATAATTAATAATTTTTTTTCAATGAATAAAGACATTGTAAGGATAATGTAGCGAATATAATCAATTAATAAATTTGAATATAAACAATTTTTATATTGAAGAAAAATAAAGACAATATAACTAATAAAATTATTTCTCTTATTTAATTTATTGATAATGAATAATTTTTTTTTTTTGAATAAAGGCATTGTGGACACATAATTATAAATTAAAGAAATGCATATGTATTATTTTTTGTTGTAACTACTAAATTATTATTTATATAATAATTTAATAAGAGTAAAATAAAGTACTAATTATGCCAACTTTGATTGGGATGAGGTTCGAACCTAAGACCTTGTTCTATTGAAATCAATGAGTAAGTTAACGGTGAACTAACGGCAATTCATAAAATTTTAACGGAATTAGTAACGATGTGTGGGTATTTTAGGAAATTTTAGTGTAAAATTTAAATCTGATCAATCTTTCAATCAATCTGAGCCATTCATTTGATTAAAATCTGTGACCGCCATTTTTTCTACCCATTATAGGCCTAACTCTCTTGGGCTCTTATTAGTATAGTAGATAGTAGATAGTAGATATAGTAGATATATGTACGTTAATTCAAGTTGATACTTAATCTATATATATATAAAAGTAAAATCCTCCTATGTAATTTTCCCGCTCAAACTTTTATAGTCAAATTAATGAAATATTTTATTGGTCAAATTAATAAAACTTCTTTGGTAAGCAAATGTAAAATGGAAATGTTATAAAAGCTATTAATTGGTAATATTATGTAATACCAATATACCATTGTGAAATCCAGTAAAGATAAATTGAAAAAAGGAAACTAATATTATTAATTGATGAAAATATAAAAGGATTCTAATGGAATAGGAAATAGAAATTAGGCAAATTGAAAAAAGAAAATGGATATTATTGATTGACTGAAAAGTATAAAGCCTAATTGATTGAAAATATAAAAAGAAATTAATTCTCACATTCTCTATCTCTACCTATAAATACAATGGATTAGTGACAAGAAAAATTATAACTCTTCCTTTTTGTACTGGGGTGAGTTCTGTATTGCGTCTTTCATTTTTCAATGGCATAATTCTTAATTTATGTTCTTATTTCTTTTCTGCATCTTTTGCAAATATTGCAGGATACAAATATAGAGACAATTGAAATGGTTCTGAGCAACTATTTACACGCATTAATGAGAGTTGATGACTTCCAACACCACGTGTGCCCACATTGTAGAAGGTACGCACAATAACTGGATAAACTAGAATGATGTTAAGCATTGACAACGAATTTATAAATTTACATGTAATATGCATTATTATTATATAATAGTTGACACTACATTTATTTTTTAAAATTATTTCTCTTTTTTTTTAATATTTATTTTAATAATAATATAATTGTCTAACTGTTGTAGCAGGAAGTCACAACGAAATTGTTGGTAGTCAACTTCATCCTACACTCATTTGGAATAGAATCAATGTTGGAGTGCTCCGTGTTGTTCATTTTTCAAAGGCAAGAGGTTCTGAAACAATAAACTCTATAGAGTGTGTAGTCCATGATAAAGAGGTTTTTTTTTTTTTTTTTTTTTTTTTTTTTTTTGGGTACTATGATCTTAATTTTAAATTTTTAATAGTTTGTATTTCAAAACTTTTAGTTTATGCATATGGTTGTTTTATAATATTTTCTTTTTACATTACAAATTCATGGTACTTTTCTACATATGCATATTCTTCGAAAGAATGTGATTCAAATAATGATGGATATGTTAATAGCTCTAAAGATTGAAGTAGTTATTCCAACATTCAACTTCACTTATAATTTTATATTTTGTTATAGTTATGTAATAGGCATTTCTCACTTCTCAATAAGAATATGTTTCTGGTTTTGAGAATTTTGGGTAATATTTACCTTAATTTACTACTACTTTGCACTACTCTTTGAAATTTTCGAAATAGAATCACACAGACTTTTATGAATCATTTACGAAAAGAATCAAATTTATGGATGTGGTTACATTTTTGCCAATTTTTTGTTAAGAGTTTTACAATTTGTATCATTTAACAATTTAATCATTTTTAATTTATATATAACTTAATAAAGCTTATTCTGTAACCAAGTATTTTGTAATATTTACGGTGTGTATATATATGTGTGTGTGTGTGACCTCACGATCAAAATAAATTATGAAACAATTTATGTATATAATTTTTCGCTCCTTATAATAAAATAATTCAATAAAGGTTTATATGTAAGAAAATAACCCGTAATATTTACCTTTTAAGTATAATTTATCCATTTAATTACTTTTTATTTGATAAAAATAATTTTCTAACCAAACAATTGGTAATATTTACGAGTTATTGAACCAACCTTCATATTTCCGGTTAAATGAGTACACAAGATGAAATATATGTTCATTGCACGAAATCTTAATATTAATTAAGTTGCCAAATTGTATATTGCATAAGAATTATTCATACCATAATATGAATTGTAACCAATTTAATAAATCTAAATATTAACAAGTATGTATGTTAATATTATTTCATATGAACGTAATACCATAATTAATATATATATATATATATATATATATATATATATATATATATTAAAAGTAAAATCCTCCTACATCATTTTCACGTCCAAATTTTTTTACTAAATTAATTAAATATTTTATATTTTTTAGTCAAATAATTAATAAATCTTATTTGGTAAGCATATGTTTAATGTAAATTAATTAAAATGTATTAATTGGTAATATTGCATAATTATGGTATTGTAAATGTATTAATTGTTAATTAATTTATAGTAACGTGAATATTATGTATAAGAATAACAGATGAAACACGGATTTGGAAAACGAAATTGAAATTATGCAAATTCAAAAAGGAAATGTATATTATTAATGGACTGAAAATTATAAAAATCCCTAATTGACTGAATAGAAAAGGAAATGAAAAATGAAATTTATATTATTAATTTATAATTCTCACATTCTCTACCTATAAATACAATCCATTGGTGACAAAAAAAAAAAATGGAGAGTTTTTTTTTTTTTTTTAAACCAGAAGTTTCAGTTTCTATGTTTTTTCGTATAAAAATTTTAATTGTAAATTTATATTAATAAATAATCATTAAGACAAGTATAATTTATTTTATATTGTGGACACATTACTTTTAATAATTTTGATTTAATAATATTATACCTTAATTATAAAAATTATACCTAATAATCTTAGTATTAAATGTCATACAATAATTACCATAAACAATGTTTAATAATTGACAAATTATATTAAGTGATAAAAATTACTATTATAAAATCTTTTATAATATGGACACATTATTTTTAATTATTTCGATTTACTAATATTATATCTTATTTATAAAAATTTGAAGTAATACATTTAGTGCTATTGAATATTGATTGACTAAAAATTATCTTAATTATTAAGGTAATTAATAGGTATTTAGCTTTAAAAAAATTCAAATATATGAATTATACATAGTAGTATGGAATCAATTAGTAGGACAATTATATTAGGTAATCGAATTAATAATTTACTTTTTTAAAATTATATCCTCTTTTCTATAATTATATATATACTTAATGTATAATATTATTGGCATAAAATAAATTATACTTACCTTAATATATAATTAATTTTTAATATAATTTTCTAATTTTTATTAATGGTAATTATTTTAATAATTTTTTTTCATTCTTTCGTGTAATTATTATGATAATTTTATGGAAATGTGTTTAAATATTGAAAGAGAAAAAAATATTAGAATTAATATAATTAATAAAATTATTATGGTAATTGTCACAATATTTATTAATTATAATTAATATAATTATTGAAATTGAGAAATATAAGATTTCTTCCCTAGAAATATTTGTGACAATTTCATTAAATTATAATTAATAAAACATGAAATATAATTAAAGAAATGAAAGTATAAAATTAACAAAACATGAATATTTATAATTTTTAAAAAATATATACATACAATTATACACTATAATAATCATAGAATATTTAAATGCTACATTTTAAATTTTTAAATGTAATTTTTTAATTATAAATCTATCAATATAAATTATAATTAATGAAATTATATTATATAGAATTTTTCTATATACATATTAATAAATATTATGTGTATATACAATGTATTATACAATCATATAAGGAAATGCGTCCGATTAGAGTTTAAATTTATTCATACAAAATTTAGAATTTATATTTTTTTTTTATTAATTTCTAAGTATAATTCTCTTAGATAGTATTCATATTTTTAGAATTATAATATATATTAAATACAATTAGGAATAAATCAACTTAATTATGTGAATTTTTTCAATAAATTTATCTAAATATGTACATAATTAGAGATTATATTAACCATACAAAATTTAAATTTATGTGAATTTTTTAAATAAATTTTGTATGTTATGAAAATAGATACTTGACCAAATATATAAAAGTCCAACTATATTATTATATTGTACATTATAATGTATTAAATTGTTTTCTATTTTTATATATAAAAAAAAAAAATTCCGTGCAACGCACCGGTAAAACACAATCGTTATACCCTGCACCATGGCGCGCGCAGCACTGTGCGTCCTGCGCATCCCAAAACGACGTGCGTGGAAGGGGGTTGAAGTGATTATGTGTATTTGTTTATATCATTATGTGTATTTATTTATATAATTATGTGTATTTTTTATACAGTTATGTGTATTTATTTATACAATTATGTGTATATGTTTATACAATTATGTGTATTTTTTTTATACAATTATGTATTGCATCAGGGCGCAAAATGCAATGCGCGTCCTGGTGCCCGATATAAATTGCCGGTAAAATATTATGTTTTTAAAAAATACAATTTGATAAATATCATAAATTAATTAGTACAATATCATTTCTGTTTATAATAATTAAAGAAAAATAAATAATTCAAATATGTAAATCAATGATTTCAAAATAAAATTAATATACAGTTACAAATAAATATAGCATTATTAGATGTACTTAAATTAGTTTTACTTTCTTAATGAAGTGAATTTTCTTTATCAAATTTTTATGGGAGACTAAGGGAGTGTGTGGGCCGCCGGAAACTATTTTAAAAAAATAAATACTTACTAATAAAAAATAATTTTAAAATATTTTTTAATCCCTCATAACATGTGTAAATCTTATATTTTTTAAAAATATAATTTGATAAATATCATAAATTAATTAGTACAGTATCATTTCTGTTTATAGTAATTAAAGAAAAAATAAATAATTCCAATATGTGAACCAATGATTTCAAAATGAAATTAATATACAGTTACAAATAAATATAGCATGATTATATTTAATTTAATTAGTTTTAATTTCCTTAATGAAATGACTTTTCTTTATCCATTTTTTGATGGGATACTAAGGAGTGTTTGGATTGCTGAAAAATCTATAATATAATTAAAAACAAAATTCTATTTACTTGATTTCCCGCTCAAACAATAGTAAATAGTAAATGTAAATTAAAAAAGGAACATAAATATTTCACAATAATTCTCTACATCATCATCAATTAAAAATGGAACAAAAATTAGGTAAATAGAAAAATAAATAAATATTAATAATTGATTGAAAATTAAAAATGAAAAAAGAAACAGAAATTAGATTAATTGGAAAAGGAAATGAATATTAATAATTGACTAAAAATAAAAAATGATCTATAATTGACTAAAATGGAAAAGAAAATTGTCAGATTATTGAATTTTAATTTTTCACAATAATATTACATAGTAGAATAAATCAAATCACAATTATATCATAAATCTTTCACAATTTTAAGCAATGGAACAAAAATTAAAAATGAAACGAAAATATTTCAATAATAATATTCTACATCATTAAGTAAAAGTAAATAAAAAATGGAAAGGAAATATTTCTAATAATAATATTCTACATCATCAATAGTAAAGACATATTTTAAACAATAGTAAAGATAAACTAAAAATGGAACGGAAATATTTCAATAAAAATATTCTACATCATCAATTAAAAATGGTTCGGATAGGTAAAAATATCAATGCATCTAATATTCTAATTGACTAACTGACTAAAATAAAAAAGAATAATTGGCTAAAAATAAATCTGATATTACTAATTGACTGAAAATATAAAATGATCACTAATTGACTGAAATTCTACCATTATATATTTCCACCCGAGTCACTCATCCTTTTGGACTAAAGGTGTTAGCTCTAGACGAAGATAGACAAGATTGTGTTGTTACTACCAATGTTGTCTACAAAGAGGTTTCAATAGTATGTAAATACAATATGTGATATTATGTTTTTTTAAATGGCAAAATTGCTATATATCTAGACAAAATATATTTTCCATACAAATAAATTAGGATATCAATTCATTTTTATAACTGAGTTGCTAGAGAACGAGCACATTTGACTAATTTATAAAAGTACTGAACAATGATAAATAAAATCTTCAAAGTTACAGCACCACATGCGTACATCTACATATTAGCTATTAATTTGAGCAATTAATAACATAAAAACACATAAATGATTCAAACCATACCTTCAATTGCACTATATAATATTTGATGTTCTAATTTAAATAATTATATATCGATCCAAATATTCTTAATATATTACAACAAATCCATTCCGTGCATCGCACGGGCGCAAATACTAGTTACAAATTTAAAAGTAAAATTAGATTGCTACAAATTAGAAAATGTTGCGGTAAATTTTTTCAATAAGGAGTAGCTAAAAATAAAAATGGGTGGGGTTACTCGGGAGTCCGATCCGGAATGGTACGAAGCTGACCCGACCGGTAATTGCAGACTACAGCGGTAACTCCGAAGTCCGAATCAGCCTAAGTCAAGAACCAAAACAAAAGCGAAAAGGTGCAAAACCCAAATTCATAACTGTGGAGAAGGAGAAGACCAGTAGTACGATGATCACCGGCGGGGTAGAAGACGAAGACAAATGGCTCGCCGCCGGGATTACGGGCCTTCAACAGAACGCCTTCTACATGCATCGCGCACTCGTACTTTTCCTACCCCAAATTATACGCTCCAGGATTTCTTATATCCTGAATTTACTTTTTAAGACCTAATTTTGACGATTTGCTTCCAGGATTCAAACAATCTGAAGGATGCATTGAAGTATTCCGCTCAGATGCTGTCGGAGCTTCGAACTTCGAAACTCTCGCCGCACAAATACTATGAACTGTGTATGCTTGCTGACTGATCTGATTACTGCTTATTGCTTTAGTGATCAATTTGATCTTAGTTGTGTTCTTCAATTTCAAATATGGAAGTTCTGATAAATTTGAGCTTGGTTTAGATATGAGAGCTTTTGATGAATTGCGGAGGCTGGAGATTTTCTTCAGGGAGGAAACGACGCGCGGGTGTTCCATTGTCGAGTTGTATGAGCTTGTCCAGCATGCTGGAAACATTTTGCCTAGATTGTGAGTTGCAATCAACAATTGCTTTCAGTTATTGTCCTCCTGCATTGCAACTCTGAACTCTTTCATTAGTAACTTTAAAACTGAAATCCGGTTAGATGTTTTCATGCTGAGGGCTTGAGGCTTTCTATCATTAGTAAATTTTTTGGCTTCTCCTAGAAAGTTTATATTGTTAATTCTTTAAGTTTGAGTTCTACAAAAGAGATGTATTTTGGCAAAGTTGAGTACAAGTCTTAATTAACTGATAGACTCGGAAATGTCCTCCTCCAGTGAAGACTAGGAAATGAAGTTGAGTCCCACTGATATACTAGATGCACAAACAAACTGGGACAGCCAGATATGCACTCTGTTAATTTAAAATTTGAGAACTCTGAATTGGTTCCTGGTGGTTAGCATTGTGTTGAGAACGGCTTTGGAGTCTATGGCACTGGATATTACAAATCGGAAGTGTACGGCTGAGTCTAATTTATTCTTATTATCTAGAGGAAGGAACCGAGTATAGCCAAAGACATCAAATGCATTCACTAACATGATTTACTAAGACATTGATGTGCAAGACTAATTACTAAATATGAATGTTTTAAAAAGTTTCTTACTTTTCGAGACATAGGATTTGCAAGCGCTAAAGTGATTGTCAAAACATGGTGATAGAGCCACTTTGTTTCTTAATTTTCTTATGTCAAAAGTTAATATAAAATTAGTTTACCATTTTATTAGACAATTCTAACTGATAATTGAAAATTCATGCTCAGGTGTAACTAAAGATATTTCTTGCATTTACTAATATGATTTTACTACAGTTTGGATGTGCATTGTAAGAAAGGAATGCATATCGTTGTTGCCCAGTGTTTTAAAAATAGGAGTGTAAATTTGCTGACTTAAGATTGCATCAAAGCACATTGTGGCAACATGTTGACAGAGGCACTACATTTTATAAATTCATATGCACCTAACTTATGTGTGAACATGTTCTCAGGAAATTTGTTCCAATGTTATCCATCCCTAGGAGAAAATATATTTACTTATCCAAAAGGCTTGTATGGGACTAGATGCATAAATTTTCTAAGCTGGCAACTCTTTTCTGCTTAGGTATTTACTTTGCACAGTTGGGTCCGTTTACATCAAATCAAAGGAAGCTCCTGCCAAAGACATTCTTAAAGATCTTGTTGAAATGTGCCGTGGTATACAACATCCATTACGTGGACTCTTCCTAAGGAGTTACCTTTCTCAAGTCAGTAGGGATAAATTGCCTGATCTTGGATCCGAGTATGAAGGGTAAGAGCATCTATCGGCTCACTTTGTATTGGATTTCTTTAAGTTTTTCCTTAGAACATTTTGGAGAGGAGTTGGTGAATAAAATATTGATTAACATAATTGCATTCTCACTTCAATCATTTCCCCCCCTTTTTTTTGGATTGACAGAACTTTTAACTATGGTAGATTACTGAAAGATGTCTAAGAGCATTGAGTTATATCAGTGCAGAAACCTTTGTTAGTTAGGGTTAAATAACTGTGGCAGCTTCCAGATACGACATGGTTACAAATCTTTTCCATTGGAATATTGGATTGCAATAAACTGCTCTAAATAGAAAATATCATGTCAGATCTGGAAGCTTCACCTTTCTAATGGAAAAGCTAAGATGTGTACATTATTTGTCTTCGACTCTTTTCTCAATTTGTCCATAGTTACAAGTTGTGTTCAAATCATTTACACGCACGAGTGTATCTTTTGGGAGACACTTAAATACCATTTTCCTGCAGGGATGCAGACACTGTCATGGATGCTGTAGAGTTTGTGCTTCAAAATTTCACAGAAATGAACAAACTTTGGGTTCGCATGCAACATCAGGTTGGTTTAAACTTCTGGGGATGCTCTTCCCTGTTCTCATAGTTTTACATGCATAGACACCACATGGCTCACATGTCATCTGGTCATGTCCATGGTCATGCCAGTGTTTTAAGTTTCTAAATGGTTATGGTCTTTGATCTATTCATAGATTGAGTCTTGCAACTATATGCTTTCTAATCTGCAGGGTCCCGCTAGGGATAAGGAGAAGCGAGAAAAGGAAAGAAGTGAGCTTCGTGATCTTGTAAGCAGTAACTTTGAATTGTAATATTAGTTCCATTAATCAATACAACAGTACACTTATTGAAGGCTTTACTCTGTTTTGTTAGGTTGGCAAGAACCTACATGTTCTTGGTCAGATTGAGGGTGTTGACCTTGACATGTATAAAGAAATTGTGCTTCCTAGAGTCTTGGAGCAGGTAAAATTTTGGTCTTTTGTTTTGTTTTACTTCTATAAAAACATAAAATAATAACAACCTAACCAAATTATTGTGGAAAATCCACCTTGATTCTTTCTCATAGGTTGTCAACTGTAAAGATGATCTTGCCCAATGCTATTTGATGGATTGCATAATTCAAGTCTTCCCCGATGAGTATCACTTACAAACTCTTGAAACATTATTGGGAGCTTGCCCCCAGCTTCAGGTGAACTGTATTTTCCTTCTGTAGTGGTTGTATGATGAATAAACATCTTTTCATTGATGGTTCATGCAATAAAGTTGTATTTAAAGAGAAATAATTGTAAGGACATCAAGTGGAGCTGTCAGACCTTACGTAAGTAAACACATGATTCAAGAAAATGAAAAATTAACAATGCGTTTTCTACGTGTTATGATGTTTGGCCATGATGCTTATCCACTTGTGATATCAATATTTACAATTTCCCTCTGAATGACATGAAACTATCTCTGAATCTCATTTGTATCTCCAGCCGTTGGTCGACATTAAGACAGTGCTTTCTGGCCTGATGGAAAGGCTCTCAAATTATGCTGCTTCTAGTGCAGAAGTAAGTTGTTTCAAAAAGGCTTCAGGAATAAGATATTATACATGCTTAAACTAAATTGATCCATCCACAGGTCTTACCTGAGTTTTTCCGAGTGGAAGCTTTTGCAAAACTCAACAATGCCATTGGCAAGGTAAATCTACTTGGTGTGCTGCAAGGACATAACTTAAAATTTATTGTCAATGCGGGTAAAAGTTTTAGGAAAATCTTTTTCATATTTGCATGGACATTTCACTTTCTCTATTTTGGAAGTGATGAAGTAGAAATATCAACTCATTCTGGACCCCGATTAAACAAAATACACTTAAAGAAGGGAAAGTGTAAATTAAATAAACTTCATTATCTTTCTTTCAGTGCTTCTGTTTAAGACTTGCAAAGCCAATATGAGGTTAAAAGGTTGCTTTGATTAAGAATATAGTTTCCTAGTTGGGAAAGGAATTTCATGGGAAGCTATCTTCTGTTATATGCTGGAAGTTGGTTATGTCATACCTGCTAGGCCTGAATAATCACACATTTGAAAGCTGCAAGTCAGAAAAGTTCTTTATGTTTGATTAGTTATACCTGATATACAAATATAATAACATTGCAATCATTCAAGCAATGGACTTTCCACCTTAGATGATCTTGGTACACTCTATGCTTCATCATTTGCTCTATGACTATTCTCATTTTTGTTTTTTGGCTCACCTATGTCTTCATAACTGTTAAGTTTGGTACTTTGGTTTAGTGGCCAAGTACTTACTATATTTACACCACTAATTCATGGGTTCAAACCCTGGATACTATTTGTCTAAAAATAAAGATGACATTGCACATATCCTGCTAATCTAAGGCCGTGGATATTTTAATACCTTTGCTTTATTGATCACTGATTGAACCGATGCTTTTGACTGATCATTATTTATGTATTGCAATTCTGGTATCCGTTTTTCACTTCAAGTTAGGTACTAGAGTATATCTTTTCTTAACAAAGGAAAATATGTGTGTGTGTGTGTCTGTGTGTGTGTGAGAGAGAGAGAGAGAGAGAGAGAGACTAAGTTATGAATAATAAAACTTGAATATTCAGAGAATACAATTGTAAGGGGTAATTATACTTTAGGAGCGTACATGATAGGGTAATTAGATTGGGAATTCCTTAGTTTCCTAACAACGCAACTACCATACACTACTAAGCTTCCTAAACTCAAGTTTAGGCAACCTTCCTTAACTCAATTAAGTCAATTTAGTAATACTATAACTATTATGATTTCATTTGTTTAGTCACAAATCACAATGACAGTGACCAGTACTTCCACTTCTTCACTAAATGAAGGATACAATGTTGATTTAGAGTGCTTTCTTTGAGTAACTTAAACTTTCTTTTTATGCAGGTGATAGAGGCACAAGATGACATGCCTGTTGCTGCAGTTGTGACTTTATATGCATCTCTTTTGACATTCACTCTTCATGTCCACCCTGATCGACTTGACTATGTGGATCAAATACTGGTAGGCTAGCTGCTTGTTATTTTAATAACTAATGAAATACCTACTTTAGTAACATCTTGATTTAGGCTCTTTGATATGGGGTGTGTGTGTGTGTGTGTGTGTGTGTGTGTGTATATATATATATATATATTGCTAATGTAAAATGTGTACTCATCAGATTCATTTCTCACTCACAGGGTGCCTGTGAGAAGAAACTTTCAGGAAAAGGGAAGCTTAAGGATACCAAAGCAACAAAACAGATTGTTGCCCTTCTCAGTGCTCCATTGGAAAAGTACAAGGATATAGATACTGCGCTAAAGCTTTCTAATTATCCTCGTGTTATGGAGTACCTTGATGATGCAACAAACAAAGAGATGGCTAATATTATAGTTCAAAATATTATGAAAAACAAGACTAGCATTTCAACTGCTGAAAAGGTATGATTCTATGAATAATTAAAAATAAAGAAAGAACTACTTTGATGTATGCTCCTTTATGACTTGAAATTATTGTTGTTGCAAGGTTGAAGCACTTTTTGGATTAATGAAAGGGCTTATTAGAGATTTAGATGAGACTCTTAATGATGAGGTGATTCAAGTTGCTTTTCACTCGCCAATTATTTAATATCTAAAATGAATTATTGGAGATATCATATGTGCCTTAATTTTTTGCCTGAAATATTTCAGCTTGACGAGGAAGATTTTCAAGAGGAGCAAAATTCTGTTGCAAGACTTATTCAGATGCTCCACAATGATGATCCAGAGAAAATGTTAGAGGTGATAAGATCTCTCATTATGTGTGTGTATTCTGTATATACTACAGGTGCACTTTTTATTTTTATTTTTTGCAAGAGTTACTTTTATGATTGATTAGGATCTGATACTCTGTAATATATGTCATGTTAAGATCGCTTGTATAATGCATTAAAAACAAGAAATTGATAAACTTTTTAACAAATAAATAACATGACAGCTTTACATTTTTGACACTTTGTTGGTTGGGTTGCCAGATCATTTGCACTGTGAAGAAGCATGTTTTGACTGGAGGACCAAAGAGAATTCCCTTCACTGTCCCTCCCCTTGTTTTTAATGCACTGAAGGTTTGGCTCTGTTTTTATCCCTATTCTAATATTCCATGATGAATGGAACTAACCCTGTGAATTTCATTATTTTAAACATAAAAGAATGGGCTATATACGTTCACTCACTGATTCTACATTTGCTCATTTTCAAGAAGAAATGCACTCCAAATATTTGAAAAGATGGTTTTACTGTTATAGCAAATGGTCTTCCAAAAAATGTTGAGGTTAAACATTTGTATGTGGTTATGCTCCCTGTTTATCTAAATAATACTTTGTAACATGGAGAACAAATAATAGCCGAAGGATATCGGTAATACTAGACTGCAGTAACTTACAAAGGATGCACACACCCATACCCCTCCCCAAATAAAAAGAAGAGATGTTTGTCATTGATGTTGAAAACTTGACCTTTTCTTGTTGCTGCTAATCAAGTTGGTTCGGCAATTGCAAAGTCAAGATGATAATGGTGCTGACGAGGAGGTGCCTGCTACACCAAAGAAAATATTTCAGATATTAAATCAGGTATTCAGCTGATTGGAGCTTTAATAGTTAGTATCAAAATCATACACTTCGTCGTTATCTGTTCAAATATTTTTATGTAGAGCATTTCCCCCTGCCGCTTGGCCTTAAAAAATGTTAAAGAACCATCTTGTTTTCTTCCCATTGCATTCTTCCATCCTTTAGTTGTTCTTGATTCAATTTAATATGTATATCAATGCTGCAATGCATATGTCCATATACTTTTAAGCTCTTAAAATTCTGGAGTATCTTTTCTATTTCGTTTCAGACAATTGAAGTTCTGTCAAATGTTCCTGCGGCTGAACTAGCACTGCGGTTGTATTTGCAGTGTGCTGAGGTTAGTATTTGACTTTAGCCTTTAAGCTTGTGGAAGACTAAATGACTTCTTCTCTTGACCTGCAATTTTCATTCTTGTATGATCTCAGGCTGCCAATGACTGTGATCTAGAACCTGTGGCCTATGAATTTTTTACCCAAGCCTATATATTATATGAAGAAGAAATTTCGGTAATTAGCAATTTATTGTGTTCTATTTAGTTGCTTCTTTTTTTTTTTTCCTTTATTCCTGGTGTTTGTTCGGATTTTTATGTGCAGTTAAATTTGAATTTGGATATTTTGATAGGACTCTAGAGCTCAGGTGACTGCTATACACTTAATAATAGGGACTCTTCAGAGAATGCATGTGTTTGGTATTGAGAACAGGGATGCATTAACGCATAAGGCCACTGGGGTAAAGATTTTATATTTCTTGTGAATTTTCAAGCTTTAGTGTATAATAATGTATTAGAAACTCAGGACATCTTACCTCTTATTTTCCAACTACCTAGTATTCTGCAAAGCTTTTGAAGAAACCTGATCAGTGTAGAGCTGTCTATGCTTGTTCACATCTCTTCTGGGTCGAAGATCAGGATAACATCAAAGATGGAGAGAGGTGGGTAACCTACCATATAATACTCGAGTATTAATTTTTTGTTGTCCAAACTGGAAACTTGGTAAATGTTCTGTACCTGAGTTTTAAACTTATTATCTATAGAGACCTCTCACCTTTTTTTTTGGTCCAATTTCTGAAAATTTTCCTGTTCTCTTTACCCTAGGGTCTTGCTTTGCTTGAAGCGTGCCTTAAGGATTGCAAATGCTGCTCAACAAATGTCCAGTGTAACCCGAGGCAGCAGTGGATCAGTCATACTTTTCATAGAAATTCTGAACAAGTATGAGAATAGATTCTTTAGAGAAAATTTCAATTTTGGTCACATGACTATAGGGGCATTGTTAATTTTAGCACCTGACTTTTAAAAGTGTCAATTTAGTACCTTGACTATGTAATTTGTGTCAATTTTGGTCACTCCGGCCGAATTGACGGTCAAATTTGGCCGGAAAAATTTAATCAAACATTTAGTCTATAATCTAAGGGGCAAAATCGTCTTTTGATCCTTTCTAGACTAAATGTTGGATTAAATTTTTCCGGCCAAATTTGACCGTCAATTTGGCCGGAGTGACAAAAATTACATAGTCAATGGACTAAATTGACATTTTTAAAAGTCAGGTGTTGAAATTAACAATGCCCCTATAGTTATGTGACCAAAATTGAAATTTTCTCAGATTCTTTATTTATGGTTAATAACTTTTTTATAATTTCCAAATTATTCATGACTGAAGTGGGGTTATCCATCCATGTTTGATATTTAGGTATCTGTATTTCTTTGAGAAGGGGGTTTCGGAGGTTACTGTGGCTTCAATCCAGAGCCTGAATGAACTAATTACAACCGAAATGCATAGTGACAATACAACATCAGATCCGGCTGCAGATGCTTTCTTTGCAAGCACACTGCGATATATCCAGTTCCAGAAGGATAAAGGCGGAGCTG
Organism: Ipomoea nil; assembly: GCF_001879475.1. Taxonomy (NCBI): domain Eukaryota; kingdom Viridiplantae; phylum Streptophyta; class Magnoliopsida; order Solanales; family Convolvulaceae; genus Ipomoea; species Ipomoea nil. The sequence continues at coordinate 2,185,899 of NW_017616846.1, forward strand.
TTGGTGAGAAATACGAGGCAATCAAGTCGTAATTTAGATTGTTTGATCTCCATCCATCCACAATGTGCACTTTTGGGTCAGATAAGTGCTGTTCTTGTACTGCAACGGTGGAGATAGGTCTCGTGTTATTCAATGACAAAACGAATCAAATGCAGCAGCATCTCAACACGTCTTTGGTGTTGTATACGAGTGAGTGTGGTCGAGAATTCCTGATTTTTTTGTAAGGTTCTGTATACTTCATTAAATTTCCCTAGGGAAGGTGTTGAACATTGTATTAGGTTCTTCTCTATCTTTTTTTCTCTTTTAAAGATTAGACTTGGAACTCTGATATTCTGACATTGAAATATAGTACAAAGTTTTGCAATGTACACTCTGATTGTGATGATGGTATAAATTGTGTTACGAAAAGGGAACGATTAATTGATGTTCTATAAAGGGTATTTTCTCTCTAGAACTTTTTAGAAGGTTAACAATTATTCAGTATTTATTATTATTTTTGAAATAAAAGAGCTAATTCATTAATCATACGATGAAAAGTTTACAATAAGATCGATGGAATGATAAAACATTCTTACAATCAAATATTGAAACAAATTTCTAATGTTACACGAAACTTGAATCTCTAACTGTTTTTCAAGATTGAAGCTGAATTTATTTGGAGAACCTGAAGCTTTTTTCTGTATTTATTTAATGTGCAAATTTTGTAAAATATTTTCATCAACCTATCTCGAAACTCAACTAGTACACAGCTTTCACCCCCATGAAAGTTGAAAAAAGAGACAATAGTATAAAAGCAACTCGGTCATGGTTCATGGATTAACGATTATGTAATTTGTAAAGAATTGATTTTGTGTGGTATTTGTGGTAATATAATTAGATTAAAAATAACTTTAGTCAAACCTTATTAATCGAACCAGACACAAATTTAAGTAAGTTCAATAAATACAAAATTGAATTAAAAATAGACACATAAAATGGGACGGAAAGAGTAGTAGCTACAAACTAACCACACACACAAATTTAAGTTCAACTTATTTCTTTAAAACTTGTAATTAACATATTTAAATTTTATTTTTTTGAAAACTTTAAATCATTACAAATAAGTTAAAAGAGATGAATATCGTTACTAATGTAGTTGTTTCATTCATTATCATGCTTTGTTTACTTTCACATTCAATGGTGACCACAGTTTCTTCTAGTATCATACAAAAATATAAAATAAAATATGATGAGTGGATGATCCACGACGATCAGAAATATTTATCTTTTTAAGTTATTATTTTAAAAATTTAAATGTAAATTTATCTTTTCAGTTATTTTTCACACCCTAAAAGTAAAATTAACTCTTTTGATAATAAAAACATTGTTTAATGTCATGTCGTATCATTACTTATCCATGTATTGAGATTAACTTGGTCTAGCATCAAAAAAATCCCAAAAAAAAAAAATAATAAAAAATTGTTTGCTCCATCAATCAATGAGAAGAAAAAAAAGAATAGAAAAACAGAACAATAGAGATGGGTGATGGAAAGGTTAATGAAGCATTTAGCTAAAAAGTTTAGATAAGCAACCACCTACAAATTGACTATAAAATGAACTTGACAAATTTAGAATAGAAAGCAACAAATATAAAAGGCAACATCGCTGCGGGCATATTTGTTTTGTTTCCCTAAATGTTTTGTGTCATTGAATCATAAAGCAAATCAAAATGGAGAGGGCACAATTGAGTGGCCTACAAGAGGCAACATGGATAAACCTAGCCAGCCAGCCAGCAGCACTCAGCAGCCACCCTTGACACTTAGGATCATTAGTAGCGTCATCTGACATGCGGTGAGAGGACCTCCGATCCATCCTCGATGAAACAAAAGGAAAGAGAAATGGAAATGAAGGAGGGATACAAAGAGAATGGCAGTAGTAAGTGGAATCCCTGAAATGGAACTATTTATGTCATTCACAAAATGGAGCACGCCTTCTGAGTTTTTCCCTTCTTTTTCTTCGCCTTGGGTGGCGCCAGCACAACTTTAATGGCAGCATCAAACACAGATTTCACATTCTGTAACAACAAATACCCGCAATGATAATCCATAACATCTTCTTCGCTGAAAATACAAGGCTAAAAGATGCAGACCTGCTGTGACTTTGAACTACATTCAATGTAGGCAGGCGCATCAATCAATTTCCTCAGTTCCTCCCCCTTCACGCAAAAAAACATTTAAAGGGCAAGACTATACTGTACATCAACTCTCCTCCATTCTATACAAATTAGAATGGAAAAGAAATCCCGACCCTTACCTGAGCAGTAGTTATTGGCACAGCACCAGGATGGTCTACAAAGAACTGCTTATCATCTCGAAGATCTGAGTACAATAGAGTAAGATGATAAACCATAAGAAGCATTCAATTCTTCATTTCAGGCCAGAGACATAGAAGCCTCAAGGCAAGTCCAATGATGCTTCCAGCTAATAGCAAATATGTGAACTGATTAAAAAATACCCACACACAATCAAACCAATACATGGACCAATCAAGTACAGTGAAATAGATATACATATACTAGAGTATTAGTAGACTCTAGCAGTAAGAATAAAACAAGGGAAATAGGAAAAGCTTTCTTTGATCAAAGGCACAGGCATGATGAAATTTCTCTACCAAGCTAGTTAAACTGAAGTGATTTATGACCTTAACATCTGAAACAGAAAATATCTAAAACCCATAAAGAACATAGAGGAGAACGTATTTCTCACCAAGTTTTGTTCCAACAAGAACTATTGGGACACCAGGAGCATAATGTTTCAACTCAGGGATCCACTGGCAAGAGATTCATCACAACGAAGATAAATTTTACATAAGCCAAAAACAAACAAGAAGACAAAAGAACAAAGAAATTTTTATATGGCAATTAACTCCTCACCTTTTTGGAAACATTTTCATAGCTGGCCTTACTAATGAGAGAAAATGCCAAAATGAACACATCAGCTCCACGGTAACTCAGTGGTCTTAATCTGTTATAATCCTCCTGTCCTGTTTATATATAACAAACTTAGGCCCATATTAATATATACAAGTCATGTAGATATAATAAATGTTTAAGGATATAGGCACAAGAGTTCCCATCTGGTAGAACCTATTTAATTGAATTATCAGGACTATAGATAAAATAATCTACTTTTATATCTTTGGCAAATATTAGGAATTATAGATTACATAGGGCTTCATTGAACGGAATAGAGACTAAATTCAAATAGAATCAAAAGCATTGCATTTCAAATAGTTACCAGCAGTATCCCACAACCCAAGGTTCACAGTAGCCCCATTGACAACCACGTTGGCACTGAAATTGTCAAATACAGTTGGAACGTAATCCTGTAGCACATCATTAATGAAAGATGAAATTACAATTTGGCATCCAATTAGGAATCCTTCCCATGCAATACTTTAAAAAATTCCACAATGAAATATTCGAACACCAGTAACTTAGCATATATGTGCATAACAGATCAACAACTTTCATAAAATTCAACATAATATTAAAATCATTTCCAAAAGTTAGCTGCATTAGGTATACCTATGTTTTTCCACAATCAATTATCTGGAGCTAAGCAATTAGATGATACTCATATTTCATTAAAGTAAAGATGTTCTTTTCAAATAAGTCACTGAAATCAAGATATTAAATGTAAAAACCCCACGGTTTGTAATGCAAAAGTAAGCAGAACTTCTTCCCCACTCCAGTTCCCAACCCACCCCAGTACTTTACCACTGCACAACCACCAAGCAAAGATAAATTCATGGACATGAGGTTAAAAAAAAATAAAAATTTTGAGGGTGCGCGGGAAGACGAACCGTGGGGAAAGTGTTGCTGGTGTAGGAAATCAAGAGGCAAGTCTTGCCAACAGCACCATCTCCCACCGTGACACACTTGATAAACCTGGACGCGCTCATTCTGAAGGCCTCAGATCTTCTTCTACGTCTTCAGAAGACCTGAATTCGAATCAAAATATACGTGTAAATACGTATACAAATGTATATATATCCGTCTACAACCTCTCCAATTGCATTGCGATGCACGAAAGAGCACAGTGGAAAGTGAACAAGATATCCTATCCGGCTATCCCTAATTCCATAAATTAAGGAAACGGGAACACAAAAATGGGGAAATTGCTGAACGAGAGTATAAATGAAAGAGAGCGAAAAGCATAGAGTGAATTGAGAGAGAGATCTAGATACTACAGCACAGAATATGCATATACATACTTACGTAACCTTCTCGCCGGAAAATATTGCCGTTGAATCGTTCGCAGCTGAATTACCGGACGACTTAGCCCGCCGAAACTATACTCTTATGGATTGCCTATTTTTGAACGATTTTCTCGCCTTATTTATATGTGGGTCTAAATCATTAAACCATAATTAATGTTTTATTCCATTTTATTTTAACAGACTTTCCTTCTTCTTCTTCTTCTTCCTTTTTTAAATAATTGTATTAAATGTTAATGTTTGTCAATGTTAGTGTTTACATTGACTACATTATTTCTATTTTTATACTAAATTTAAATTATTAATGGAAGCTACATTTTCTATTAACAAAGTCCAATACAAATATTGAGCATTCATTTAAAAAAAAAATTGACTCTTGTAATTAGATTTAGTTCAATATAAATTATTTTATATTTTCGAGAACCATGCTTCCAGTAAAAAAATAAAAAATTAATTTAATCAACGATAATTTAAAAAAAAAAAACTATGAAAAAAAACTTATAATCAGTTTCATGAATATTACAAGTTTTGAAAAGTTTGTAAATATTTATTAAACTTGTGTTGAATATATTGTTAATTATCCATGGAGGCATTGTTAAATTTTTTGTTGAGTGCAAATAATTACAAAAATATTGTTGTATTTGTTTGTTTGTTTGTTTGTTCTTTTTGTTTCTTTTTCTTACTTTTCTAGTTGTTAGATCTCTCGAGATGAAAAAAATACAATTTATCAATATTTTTTTTTTTTTAACTATACCAAGATTATGTGGTTTAATGGTATCCGGGTTGGACTTCCATTTGGAAGGTTACAAGTTTGAGCCTAGTGAAGGCGTTATTGGTTTTTTGTGTTTCAGTAGGTTGAGAAAGTATATTATGATCAGATAATAATATGGCCAGTAAAGATTTTTTTTAACTATTATGATATTTGAATATTTGTCAATACCTAAGTGCATGAACAATATCACATGCATGCACATATGAATCTAATGACAATAACAACATATGACGACTTGACATAAATGACGACATGCACACTAACAAATCAGCAATGTATGCGATGCCCCGATTCAATATACACTACAACAAAACACACTTTGATTAAATGTACACACCGAAATAAAAGCACACACACAACCTTGTAATGTACATAACATTACAATACAATGCACACATACAGCATATCTTAGCGGCTTAGCCCCATATATACACAAACTATAGTAGAGTGCACGCATATGAAATTGGAAGTACACAATTCTACCAAAAATATAATCCTACCAAATGAGAACACACCATCAATAAAGATTAAGAATCAATCTCAGTATTACTTTTGTAAAAATCGAACGTATCAAATCGAATTTTTAAAAAATATGGTGAAACTTTCGTAATTATCGTTAACTTCACTTTGCAACTTATAACACTATATTATGCACTTGTGACAAATAAGTATACATTCACATATAACTTTTAAAAATCAATGAAAAAAATGTAAGTTTTAAATCTTAATCGTAAATGCTAAATCCTAAGCCGTAAAATTGAACCCTACACCAAATAAAACAAAAAACTCATTAATAAATTATAAAATCCAAACACTAAATTTTTGTAAGTGCAATTGTTTAATATTAAACGTGTACTTTGTTAATACTAAATATGCATCTTGTAACAACTAAATGTCATTCTTGTAAAATTATGAAAAATGCATATTTAGTGTTCTAGATTGCGTAGTAATGGTGGTGATAACTACGAAATATAATCACATTTCTTTTTAATAAAAAAAATATAATATGATCTATCCGATTTATCCAAATAAAAGATTAAGATATATTGTTAGTTTTATCTTCTTTTTTTTTTTTAAAGAATTTTTAGTTTTATCTTAATGCTTTAGTCTCATTTAATTCAATACCCATCTCTTTCTCTCTCTCTCCCTCCCCCTTCCCTCACTCTCTCTCTCTATGTGTGTGTAAACTATTAAAATTGTCTCTATATGTGTGTGTAAACTAGTAAAATTGTTTCACAAAAACAAAAATTAACTTGTTAAATAATCAAGTCGAATTTAAACTTAAATTTGTAAATTTGATCGAGTTCAAGTTAAACTTAAATTTTGAGGCACCCCTACTTTTATACCAGACGGCTATCTGCAAAAAGTCAAGCATGGTTAGCCCAGGTCCATCAACCTTCTCTTCTCCCAGGTCCATTAACCTCCTTTTTTTTTTTTTTTTTTTTCTTTTTTTGAAATAAAATATCACAATATATTAATTTGAACTTGAGTCATAACAAAGGAACGCACTCATAAAGCGAGGAATAAAATCAAGAAACACAAGTCTTTCCTCTCCAGTATAGCTAAGAGCTTTCTTTGCTAGAGAATGGCCCATCACATTTTTCCATTAACCTCCTTTTAACATGGCTATCAACCATTGACTATTTGAAATGAGAAAATTACTTTTGAAAAATATTTTTCAAAAAATGACTCATTTTGCGGAAAATATTTTCATTTATAGTGTTTCGTTGCATTATAGAAAATATATGAATGAATGAAAACTGAGGAATCGAAGGCAACGACGACAATGAAGGCAACCCTATTTTCAATATTGACGAAAAATGACTTAAGCCAATTAGTCAAAATTGAGAGTAAGTCATTTTTCACAAAAATGCCTACATTTTCTCATGTCAACAGAAAATATTTTTCATTAACTGAATTTTTCTATTACATCCAAAAATTTAAAACTCATAAAATATTTTTCAGGAGTCATTTTTCGAGTTGCCACCATAAATCTCTACTGTTTTTTTTCTTTAATATTTAAAAATTTAAAAATAAAAATAAAAGCATCTTTTCCGCCACTTCTCTGCCGTAACCGCACCTTTTAAGGCAGTACGGCGCCATTTTCGCCGGATTCCGCTGTGTGTTTGAAGGCAATGAGCGACAGTATCCCATGGAATCTATTGAACCAGCTGGAGTATATATTAGAATCCGATCCTTTGATGTAAGCTTTCAGAACCTTCCCTCGCTCAGATGGAGCAAGCATTTGAAGTGAAATAATAGATTAATTTTTCAAAAGAATTTAGGACCTACTTTGGAGAATTTATATTGGAGTTTTATGAATATTTCAGCTCTGAATTTTATCCGCTTAAATGATTTTATTTTCTTGTGTAATGTTTGAAGCTTTTACAAGGATTGGTTTAGTTGTCCTTCTTCTTCTTCCTTTTGTTTGTTTGTTTGTTTTTTTTTTTGCTGTATATGGTGCACGATGGTGAAGATTTGCAAGATAGTTATAGTATCTATGTGTGATGAAAGTAATTGATTAAATTTCAGAACCATATTATTGGACCAATGGAGCCATTTACTACCGCGACTGCATCTCTGTAAATTTCCTGGTTGTCTTAAACTTCATAACAGATTCAGTGCTGAAATTTCTCCAAATCGGGCATGACATTGATTCAAAGTTATTTGGCAGCTTATTCTATCAATGCTTGTGTAAATGTGCTTCCTCTGCTGATATAGTGTATCCTAATTGCTTGTGACTGTACTTTGAGAAGGACCAGTGAGCCTTCTAACAGAAGTATTTCATTTCATTTAACTTATATTTTTTCATTTTTTTCTTCTCTTGCATTCAGTGATGAAATTGGATTTATCCATCCATCTCAATTTGATGTACTGAATGAAGAAGTTGGCAGTACTTCCTGGTCTGCTGAATCCATATCTCAATCAGCAGACAAAGCTAATATTTCTGGTAAGGTTCTTTGGAGCAGGGACCATAAGTTGGGTATCTCAACTACAGCTCTCCTTCCACTGTGCAAAGCAGCTAAGTATGCATTCATGGATTCACTGAGACAGTATAAGATGCATACCAAAGTTAAAGATGAATGTGGTGAGGGCAATGTGCCAAAGTGCCTCTCACCTTCTCTTACTATTCTTGAAAAAGAAGTGATGAAGCATAGCAAAGCAATTTTGCTCCTAAGCTGTGATTTTGGTACTGCATGGAATTTCAGGTTAGTTTCTTTGAATGTTTAAGTGGTTTTTTTTTTCCTTCCGTTTTCTTGGTTTAAGTGGCATTTTTTATTTTTTTTTATTTTTTTATTTTTTGTCATTGTGCATCTCTCATATTCCTCTTCTTTTATAAAAAAATATCTGTTTTTACAAATCCTTTAGATGTACTGATATGCTTTCTTCCCCAGTCTTCTATCGTTTTTGCTGCTGCAATTAGAATGCTGAAGATTGTCTCTCTTCATTTCTTCTCCTCCTTTATGCCACTTTATTAAATTCCAAACATGCAGGAAGCTACTTGTTTCAGAGCAGCAGGAGTACTCAATGTTCATGGAAGAACTAGTTTTGTCAGATCTGGTTCTCTCATATTCACCTAAAAGTGAACGAGCATGGAGTCACAGGTAACATACTGCTTCAAATCTTTGTAAGGAAAGGTGATACTATTAGGATGCAAATTTGTCCATAGAGAAGATAGGACAAGAAAGAATAAAATCATTGGTGATCTGCTAATTCTTGATATGCTTCTCTCTTGTAGTGAGATTAAACATCTTACTTCTGGCCTCTGTTTCTATCCCATTTGTAACTGTCGTTATATTATAATATTTCAATTTATGATTCTTATAAATGCTAACTAATGATAGGAGGTGGGTGATCAAGATGATTGCTGGAAAGTGTTCAAATCTTCAAGAGATAGTGGACAGAGAATCTGAGTTTGTTAAAAAACTAGCTGAGGTTTTATGTTAGATATTGTTGAGAGAGATGTAGAAAGAGTTGTTATTACTTTCTTGTCTCAATGGGGAGACAACAGATAAATATATACAGACTAAGAGACACAATCCTACAGCCACAACCCTACACAACTAAGAGACACAACTTTTGTGTTTCAACAGATATAAACTGGGGTAAATTAGATGCATATTAGTTCAGGAGTGTTAGATGCATGCCTTCCTTGATCTAATACTAGTTGTTTTGTTGGCTTTTTGTTCTTTCTTGAAAGAAAGTGACTCATGTTCTATGTTCCGTTTCAGAGATCAAAAATGAACTACCGTGCATGGAATCATCGTTGCTGGTTAGTAGCCTACATGCCAGTAGGACAAGTAAGTCAAAAGTTTATATGCCTGAAGACATGCTTTGCTTTGTTCAATAACCTTTTACTTCTTGGAAAGTAGGAGATGCAAGTTAGCAATTATACTTGTGTGTCAAATAATACCATTCAGGTATTAAGTGTCCATAAATTTCTCCAGTTGTTCCATGAGTTGAACAAGTCTCGAGAGTGGGCTGTACTTAATGTTGCTGATAACTCCTGCTTTCATTATCGCACTCTGAGTATTTCCTAAGATCATTCACCACAACATCCAGAACATTAGCATAAGCTATATATTTAGTGACTATTTGAACCCTTCTTCTTTAAATAGATATTATATATGCTCAGATGCCTCTAAAATGTTCTTCACAGAAAATTTATAATACGGAGTACCATTTTGGATAAGGCTGCATAGTAAAATCTTTTATTGCATTGAACTGTTAATATTTATATTGTTAGTTTGAATAGGACTATAAGAGCGCATATTGGCAATATTTTTGTTGTAATGATCTCCTGTTTAATAAGGATTCACGTATATCAATTCTATTGGTATATGACAGGGTGCATGTGCAACCCGCTAACCCCCAAGGCCCCGAGAGAGGATTTTTACTTTGAAACTTCAAATAGCATTCCTGCACTAGTCATATAGTAAGACTCCATTAAGTTGAGCTAGTGTTTAGCTTGAAAGATGAGCGTGCCCTTAATTTATCAATGGAAATTCTCTAGACACGTTTCATCATCCTTTGCTTTGTCATTTTGGCCAATTGAGTAGGATTTAAATTGCTTCATTCCTGCATCACCACTGCACCATCAGCGGTTTCCTGTGCCAAAACTACTTCAGCACACTAGTTCTCTCATCAAACTTGATGTTAAATGTATGTACTGAAAGAAATCAACGCCTCAAGCATAAACTCCAACATAAGTTCCTCAAGCCAAGTTGAAATAGAAAATAAGCCCTTATTGGTCATTTGCCTTTTGTTAATTCGTTTGAGGTGTGTTAAACAAATGTACTGAAAACTCTTCTTTTTAGTTCATATGTGTGTGTGTGCGCATGCTGAAAGCTTGTAACAGTGTTTTTGCTGAATGGCAGAGGTTAATGCTCAGGATATTAGAAGCTTTCCTGAACAAAGATCAAAATGGATTTTCTGGCGAAGAACTTGATGAGATGTGGAAGGTACCCTATAGACTAAATGATTAAAGTTTCTCTATAAAATTTTATGTACTGCTTTGGGCAACATACTGTACTCCAATCAAGACCTTGCTCATTTATTTAACCTTCGAACTGTATTTTTCTAACTTTGGATTTTGAAATTATCAGGATGAGCTTGACTGGGGTGAGAAGTTGATAAAGCTCTATGTGGGTAGAGAGGTATGTAATTATGTATGATTTGATCAGTCTTTTATTACTATGAGATACTTTGATGTGAAAGGTAGCAATAGGTCACCATGTAAAGGAATATAATGTCTAGTTAGTCGTGAAAGTTTGGACTGAAGCTAATAATATATGCCAAATGGACCGCGAAAAAACATTTCTTTGAAAAGAAGCTTGTTGCACTCTTGAGTCTATGATCATGAATGATTAACTGTAATGTTTGTATCTGGCTGCCAGGCTTTGTGGCTTCACCGTCGCTTCCTTGCATCATGTTGGATAAAGCATTTTGCTAGTACTAATCATCATAAACCTTGGCATTCTAGTAAGAAAAGTAGCAGCGCATACAAAATTGACCGGTTCATAGATAATGAATTACAACTGTTCAGTTCCTGTGCAACAATAATTGATGGTCACTTCAATGACTATCAAGCTCAGGCAATATATGCTGCTACTTATATTATGTGGCTTAAGAAGGTAACTGCCCCCATTCTATATTAGGATTTGCTTTCTCTTTTTTTTTTTTTTTTTTTTTTTTTTTTTTTTTTTTTTGTAAAAAATTTTGATCAGAAAGTTTACATTTTATGTTTCTTTCTTAAGCAAATACAAGTGGAGTCACTGGGGATTGAGTTTGAAAGGCTACAAGTAAGTGGACTGAAGACATTACTGAATACCGCATGCCCGCAGAAGGCTTTCCTTTGGGACTCTTTGCTTCAGCTGTGTGGATCTGAATAGCTTTCAACTAGAAGAAATCACGAAAGCATAACAGTTTTTTTATTTTAATTTAATCCTACTAATTAATGTTCAGATTGAACAACTGTTGCCGTGGACACACAACCCTTCTACCCTTTTCTCTCAATCATTAATATTCAATAAATACATATACATTACTAATTTCATATAGTTTATTCTCAAAAACATAAATGTATTAAGAGCATTGTTTGCCAAGTAGCTTGTAGCTCAATGGCACCTCACTCTCTCAAATGGGAGGTCACTCAAAAAAAAGAGCATTGTTTGAAATAAACTTAAGTACGGAACAAAAAAGAACTTAGTAGGGAACAAAATTGTCAACACAACTGTATTAATATACAAGACAAAGAACATCATGCAAAAACAAAGAGTAACTAACTTGTTACCTGCTGCTACAACCAAAAAATGTGATTAAGATTTACAAAAGGCATGGAGTGTTTGGTCTAATGCTTTTTTATCGTAGTCACCTGTGAATACACAATTGCCCAGAGCACCTTTCAAAAGGATGAGTCTGAGCTTCCCATCAGCCACTTTCTTATCAACCTGCCACCCATTTTAATTAACATAATAATACATAAGCTTGAGATTATATATTAATAACAGTGGCGGCCAAACAGTTTAATTAATTCGATCTTACCGCCATGATGGACTTGAACATCTCAATGGTCATGGTTTTTGGAGGCACAGTGGGTAACTTTGTCTGTTGAAGGATCTTATCCACCCTCTGTACCAGTGAATCATCAATCCATCCAAGGCGCCGTGACATATCAACAGCCATAACCTGAAATAATTAACCACTTAGATTTCATGATCTATGATCTAAGAATGAAACAAATAATAATACCGTTCCAGCCGCAACAGCTTCTCCATGCAGCCACTCTCCATAGCCAAAACCAGTCTCTATTGCCTGCAAAAATGTAGGAATTATAATTATTGCTAAAGATTACTACAAGTTTCAACTTTAATTTTCTGGTCGGAAATAAAGTAAATTAGTAAAGTGCTAATCTTCCAACCAAGGATATAATAGTGCAGCTTTTCAGGCAATCATCACATTTCATTTCATATTTGAAAAGAAATGAGCATCATATCATGGGAGATGACTACATCAAACTAAACTCATACACCATATATAGTAAATAATAAACAGTGAAAATGAAATCAATTTGGAAGCATAATAGTATAGGAAGTCCCTCTTTCTCACAAATGAGAGTATCACCACAAGAATGCAAGAACTTACATGGCCAAAGGTGTGACCCAAGTTCAAAGTGGCCCTCAATCCACTCTCTTTCTCATCCAAGGACACAACCTCTGCCTTGTTTTCACAGGAACGCTTTATGGCATAAGCAAATGCTTCAGGGTCCCTGCAACAACAAAATTTCTTATGGATACGGGCAATGTTTCAATTAGACAAAACATTATAATATATCATCAAGACATCATCATCGTCATCATCATTACAATATAAAAGAGATCACCCTATCCTATTTTATGCCTGAAAAATGCAATTTAATGCTCATAGAGACGAGAAATCGCATGTTTTCAAGAAGATTGATGATTTGACTTGCTACTTTATAAATAATTGGTAAGTGTTTGATGACTAATGAAGTGCTTGCAAAAGGAAAACAGAATCGATAAATCATAGACAAAAAATCACTAAACTCACCTTGCTAGCAATGCTGACATATTATTCTCTTGCCACTCGAAAAACTCCGCATCTCTAATAAGTCCATATTTTATAACTTCAGCAAGGCCAGATGCTAGTTCTCGGTCTGGCAGTGTATTCAGGGTGTCCGTGTCTACAAGCACACATTGAGGTTGGTAGAAGGCACCGATCATATTCTTACCAAGCGGGTGGTTAATTCCAGTTTTCCCTCCAACAGAAGAGTCTACCTAAAGGAACAAAAAGAATACAAAATAAAAATTGTTAGGCATCATAGACAATACACTTCCCCAGTTGCTAGCCTCATATACAATTAGTTAGATTCAAAAGAGGGAAACTCATTGTACCTGTGCCATAACAGTCGTAGGAATCTGAATAAAATTAACTCCCCGGAGATAAGAAGCAGCAGCATATCCACACATATCACCAATAACTCCACCACCGAGAGCAACAAATGTACACCGTCGGTCCAATCGTGATTCAATAGCTTTATCAAAAACTTTCATGAGAGTTTCCTGCAAAAAACACCAATAAAATCATAATCACAACAGTTTTTATTTTGTTTTTTTTTTCCTCTTGAAATTCATATATCAAGGCCTCAGGATACCTACCATGTTCTTAAATTTCTCTCCATCTGGCAAGATCACAGTTTCAACACTAACATTAGGATTTCCATCTGTTAAAGCACTGATAGTTTTGTCCAGATATAATGGAGCTACTGTAGTATTTGTGACTATAAGAACTTTCTTGCCATGAATATGCCTGTAATGTAATAAAGCAGGAAAAGATTGTGATCCTAAAATTAATGATAAAAACTAGCTACATCGTGAAGGAAACAAACAAACAAACACTTAGGCATACCGAGAATCAACGTAGAGTAATTAAAAAATAAAACAGAGCTTTAGATGGATTAACTAAAATTCAATCAGAGAAACACCATAGAAGAAGAAGGAGAGTAATTAAAGAGTTACCTCTGAAGAAGCTGAGGTTGTTGAAGAAGTCCAGAGCCGATGTAAATCGGGTAGCTCCGGTCACCCAAATCAACCTCAACAATGGTGGGAACGGGAGAAGATGCTTTACTCTGAGGAGACTGATCCATCACGGGAACCGCGGAGCTCGCAAACACCTTAAGTCGGTTGGGAGCATTAGACTCCAAACGGCACCGAGAAGGAAGAGTAGCGGAGGCAGGGAGGCGCACGGCGAAGTCACGTAGGGTGGCTTTGCGGTGGGAGTTTGCGGAGAAGGCGGGATTAGGTGGGCAGAAACAGGAAGACGCCATAGAGAGAGAAAGTAACGTCGCGATTAAGGTGGAAATGAGGATTAAGCATTTTGGGAGTTTTTAGATTTTAGGTGGAAAATACATAAGATGGGTAGGAGTGGAAGGGTGGTTGGTAGGTAGAGACAGTTTTCCTTTTTCAAAGGAAAATACCGATTGCTCTCATTTTATTTTATACTCTTAATTTTTATAAATTTTTGATATAAATATTTTTCTAAAGACTGACATAATAAAAGTAATTAATTATTGTTTGTCAGTGACAAACAATAATTTATTTCATTTGGAAATATAAATAGTGAAAAATTGAAGTAGAATTTGAAAATATAAATAGGGAGAAAATGGTTTCTGGCACAAGTTCATCAAGGCCCTACCCTAAATATTACTTTATTTCATTTTTTCAGCCTCACACACGAGCTCAATTCAATTATTAATTAAAAAAGGATCGCTACATGTGTTTGGTTATATGGTTTTGAGGGATTTAAATCCTAATTTTTGTCTGCTTGTTTGTGTTTTTTAATACGTCAAAATAACATTTTTTAAAGTTGTTAGATCTAAACTTGTCTACTTTTATAAGATTTTGTTAGTGTTTTTCTTCGATCCTCGTATTAAAAACATTTTTTTAAAAAAATAATTACTTTATTAAATGAGTCACAGAAAATGAAATCAAGCTCTAGAGTTTGAGAATCTTGTATCGATATTCATTTTTAATGTAATAAGTAATTAAACGATGATCAACTTAACTCGCAGATGTTTAACAAAAGAAAAGCGATTTCATGGACTTGGAACAAATACCATTTAGCACTAGCTTGTAGATAATCCATTTCAATCTCAATCTGAATGCATATAAAATGAAATCGTACGAATTACACCGTACGAATTACACCGGATCATTTTTAACAGCAGATGATGACACTAATATATCCCTTTACATTGACAACTTTTATGTCCTGCTAGATAGTGTGGGGATCAAAGGAACCAGATTGGTACTTTGAAACAAAGATGAGGATATTGTTGTCCAGTCTAGACACCCCGGAAACTATCGGTTTTATCAAGTCTGGAAGTCCCCGAGCTTGAAGATTCCCCCATTATGTCGGGAGAAGATGCTACACGGGTCTCCCTCTTCAAAGTTGTTGGCAAGCCTGAAACCTCCTGTAGAATATTCAAAGGTATTCACAGAGTTACTTCTCTCCGGCATACTGAAAGCAAACTCAGAAATTGCTCGAGACAAGGGGGAATATGTCTAATAGTTTCTTTTTTTCACCTAATTCTCTGATGAGTACTTGAAATTAAGAACAACAAATCCCGCTGTGTATTTTATCATCACATGTAAAAAGTTTTTTCTTTAAAGAATTGATGATCTTATGGTGTTAGTGTGTTACCTTCATCAAGTGCATCCTTAAGTCACAAGGCCGGACTTGATTCCCAATACAGGCCATGACAAACCTTGAATATTGAAACAATACATCTGCAGCAGCTTGTTTCTTTTGTTCACTCTGCAATTAACATAAAGACAATAACAAGCGGAAATACAAGGCACAAATCCTGTTTGAAGCACTTTATATGCATATGAATAAAACACCTACTCGTCTAGAATCTGGTACCCCTCTCAACCGATAAAAATAAATAGAGATATCAAGCACCATTTCTATGTTAAAAACTTGTCAATCCTTGGTGGATGATAATTGAAAAAGTAAGGAGCCTGGGGTGAGTCCCTACCTCTCTTCATTCCTCTATCCTAGACACACACTACATGCACATCCTTTTGACAAATGTAATAATCTAATATTGAGCTAGGGTCACTCAATTGGACTATAATACACATGGGCCAAACCACACGACTGATCCATATATTCTGTAGACAACCGGGCCATTTTGAATCTAACCGGTTAGCTCTAACCGCCACCAAAGAATCCATATTCTGCTTAATTGGCGCAGATATATGTCTGGTGCCAATCATTCGAACAAAGCTTTTGGCAGAAATTGATTAGACAATAGACAAATGTATGTATTACTACCACCATGGTGAGCAGAAAACAGCACAAGAAATGGTTATTCTTGATTGAGTAGTATTCATACCATTCTTCCAAGCTAACTATTTACTCAAGCTCAAGAAATAGCTCACTTGGACTAGAGATGCAGTGATCCTTCTAAAAAGGAATGTTAATTCATAGCCCTAACATTGAATCCAATTTACTAAAAACCGAAAAGAACTAGACAAGCAACTCAATCTTCTGGTAAAACCAGTAACCATATCCCTTTTAATCATTCGATGAAGTCATACACACGAGTGAATAATAATACAACACAAGCATCAAATCAATGGCGCAAAAAATTGATCATTTTGTGATATAACAGTGCAAAATCCGATTTCAAATAATAAAAATTTCACAAAATTTCTTAAACACAACAAATTGGGTCCAGAATCTTGGCGAAGAAACGGCATAGGCTTTTGAAGCGGTAATCAGGAACAACCGCTAAGGTTTCGAATTAAGCAAATACGGAGTAGATATCAAAGCTGAAAAGCATACGAAGCGTTGAAGAGAATAGGTTAAATTGCCGGCATACCTCGTAGTCGTCTTTCATGGCTGAATCTCAAATTTCTTCCTCGATTCTTCCGTTCCGGTTAAAGAATGTTTCTATATTTATACTCGTTAAATGTTCAATTATATACAAATTTTGACAAAATTTCGAACAATTGGCCTATTAGCTCAGCTGGTTAGAGCGTCGTGCTAATAACACGAAGGTCGCAGGTTCGAGACCTGCATGGGCCAAGATTTGTGTTTTGTTTATTTTTAGTACGCGAATATTCATTTATGTACTGAAAGTTCAGTTTTTAGGAAATATATAAAATGACACAAAAAACAAATAATCTGCGTGCACATATAAACTTTTCTTTTGAGAGATTAAGTGTGATTGTATATTTAAATAATATTTCTAATGTTTATTTATTATTTTTAACAGAGGATAATATTATAAGTTGATATTATTTTTAAGTTGCATCCTTACCTTGATGCTATAAGTGTAGGGGGAATTCTTTAAATTAAGTGCAGAATAGAGTGAGGGGAAGGTTAGGTGGGCTCACAATCTCACCGCGCGTCACTTCTTTTCTCATCTTCATTTTCCTTTTCATTGGCAAGTAAGGGGAATCTTGGATCCTCTTCATGAACCAATAACAATGAAGAATCTTAACAAATAAAGCTGAAGTAGTACAATTTATTAAAAGCCAGGACAACACAATGAGATAGGGAATTGGTTATCAACCTTATGCTAAGAATAATACTGCAAGGCCAAAACATCAAAACTATATATAGGCAAAGCAATAAACATTCAAAAAGCATAACGTTGTATCTCAATATAACAAGAGTTAATTTCACCAGAGGTCCCTTGTCTTTTGTGACAATTCCAAATTTAGTCACATACTATCGTTTTTGCTATTTAACATCAATTGGCCTATTAGCTCAGTTGGTTGGAGCGTTGTGCTAATAATGTGAAGGTCGCAGGTTCAAGACCTGCATGAGCCAAAATTTTGAATTTTGTTCATTTCTAGTATGCTGAAAGTTCATTTTTTTAAGATAGTATACCATATACGGAGTAATAATTGTACTTGTATACATTCTGAGGACAAGATTAATGCAGTTCAACACAAAGACTAGTATGCAAGAAGTCATTTTGATACATCTTTTGTGGAAAAATTTACACAAATATACAAAGGTGTGTTACATTGGCTGCTATAGCTCACAAAATGTTTTACATGATGTTCTGCAGAACAGCATAAAGCTAGCTAGCTAACTATTTTGTTGTTTTGTTTATTTTGCTTTCCTTTTTTTTTTTCCCTCTGTAGCTCTTTCTTTTTACATTTAACAGTCAGTTTTTTCTCTTTGTTAATGAAAGGATAGTGGAGACCATTAGCTTGCTGTCAATGGGCTTTGTTAAATAAGCATCCATTCCTACCTCCAGGCACTTTGCTTCATCCGACGACATTGCATGAGCTGTCAATGCCACAATAGGAATGTGTGTACCAGTTTCCATTTCCGATCTTCTAATGGCTTTTGTTGCTTCATAGCCATCCATCTTTGGCATCTATAAGAAAAAAGGTTTAGTTTGTTAATCACTTCGTTGTTCCATTTGATATGATAGCACTATAGCAGCCTCGAAATGTAATCATTATTTTACTTACTTGGCAATCCATCAGGATCAAGTCATAAGGTGGAGAGCAGAATCCTTCAGTTGGTGAGGTTGGTGAGGTGTCGTCTTCCTGGGAAGATCCATTTGGACCATTTCTGCAGAATTTGAGAGCATCGACTGCCTGTTGTCCATCTCCAACAACCACAACTGTAGCTCCCATTTTTTCCAGCATTATGGTTGCAACTCTCTGAAGTACCGGTGTATCTTCAGCAAGTAGGATTCGCAGCCCTGACAGAGATTTTTGTTCGTTCGCTGTCTTACTAGAGCTGACAGTGCTTAATTCTACACGACGAGTGCTTCCCGAGTGTTCTTCTGATCTGTTCCTGTTTCCTCTTCTATCATCCTCCCTTGAAGCATCATCTTCTCCCGGATTTACTTGAGTGATGTCGACAAAGTAGTTGTTAAGTGTGGCATAGAGTGAGGAAGAAGATACATTCCGGAAATGCTTGTTGGTCTTCTCTCCAGCAAGGAATGTCCTCACAGGTCTAACATTCCCAGTTTCTGACTTGTCAGAATCATCAGGGCTAGTGAGACATGAGTGGCTGGCATCAATTTCATGATGGCATTCATGCATATTTACTTGTATAGCTGTATTTTCTGCAGACTGCAACTTGAGATTTTTATCTTTTGTGAAAGCAGCTTCCAAAATCTGAATCATTTTTCCTTTATAGAGGGGTCTGTTTACCATCATCAGATGCCCTCTTTTGCGCAGCTCAGATTTGATGGAATTGGAAGTGTCATGGTAAAGAACCCATGCAAACTTTGCTCTCTCACTGTACTTATCCAGAAAATTTAGCTGCTCCTTCCAAATATTTGTGCTCAAGTTAAGAAGGCCAATGTCAATAACTACGATCAAAAGTGTCGAACTATTATCGCTAAAATGTTCACATCCAGAATCTTGCACACTATTTTTGGATCCGAAAACCCCCTGAAGCATCTGTGTTAGCTCATTCCAGTCTGCTGCTTCACAGGTATGTAGCCCATTTTTCTCTAACCACTTGGACATGATTAGCCTACCCATTCTGCCATTAAGTGCAAGCAACACCTGCACTTATCAAAAGAAAATTGTTTCTCCAACATGCCAATTTGCGAGAATTTATCTGCATAAACACAGGTAGGATGCAGAAATATTTTTACTCACAGTCGTCGTCTGCTCTGCTAAAGTTGGATGGCTATGCTGCTCTGCACCATCAGTGGGAGTGTTGAGTAACAGGTAAAGCCGCAACAGAGTTCCCGGTCCATTTTTCTTCACGACTTTGATCTCACCACCCATTTTGTTCACCTGTCAAAACCTTTCTCTCCATTAGAAAGTGTTAACTACAAAGAGATTCAAAGAGGTAGATGCAGTAGGTTTGGTTTGCTCTTTGCTATTTATTCTGGCCTAAACTCTTGAACAATATAATGTGGCCTTTAGATCTGTTGAGCATATAACCATTAATGTGTAATCCAACTATCAGCTTAGGCTTTTAGTTGAGATGGAACACATGCTTCAATTTGGTATCAGAGCCAGACTAAAGGTCATGGTTTCGAATCTCTACGTGCGACTATGGTCCATGTGTTGCTTGGAACCCACCGTCCGTTTTAGTTGAGATGGAACACATGCTTCAATTAGATCTACAAATAGAGTGGTGTCTTATGCATAAGACAAGATCCTAAATCACTCCCTTTTTCACCCTCGTTTTCCTGTTGGAGAAAGTTACCAAATATGTTTTCATATTCGCAATGGAATAATTGGAGCTCACGACTCACCAGGGAACGTACTATGCATAGGCCAAGACCAGTGCCACCATGCCTGCATAGAGATGATATAATAGAATCAGATGCATGAAATGTTTTGCTCTAACTACTAACATAAACTAACAATCTAACAAAGGGCAGTCTAATACTAAGTTGGCACTGAGAACTTTCATCCATTCAATAAACAGTTATCATATGGGAGTATAGCGATGTGTAAACTACTTACAATCGAGTTGTTGAGGGATCAGCTTGCTCAAAGTTTTCAAATACAGATTCCCATTTGTTTGGATCAATTCCTAGATAAGAATATAAGATGGGAAGTTAGTATATAGTAGTGAAAGCTGTATATCTCCTATGCCAAGAATTCCCTTGTATATTTTGTTTACAAGTTTAGAATTTATACCACAACCAGTGTCATCAACTTCAAACCAAAGAACTGTTTTGCTATCTTTCTTGAAGGGTCTTCTTTCATGTCTTTCTGGTCGCTTCAACTTCACTTTAGGTGCAGACCAAGAATCCTTCTGATTGAAGAAAAAGTTCCTGCTGTTTGTGAGATCATTCAGGCTCTCACACCATCCCCGCAGAACAATATATCCAGCTGAAAGGCATTTGAGAATGATCTAAATGTAAATTTCAAATGAAGAAGCATTGAGCATTGCTTAGCCAAAACTGTTAAGATCTATTATTCTTGTTTGAGTTGTTTCCATCTTGAAACAATAGACACATTTAGGTAATGTAATTTCTAAATCCAATCAGCAAAACTAGATAGAAATTCAAATTTATCAATGGTGAAGCACGCTTACAAGTAGTGAACTTCAGAGAATTGCTGATTAGGTTTGCAAATATTTGAACAACCCTTCCCAAGTCTCCTTTGACTAGTTTTGGCATCTCATCTGAGAAGAAAAATAGAGTAAATATTGTCCATTGAGAACTAAGAAAGCAGAACAGCAGTTCCATATTTCAATTGCCAGGCTTTGCTTCTCTTTTGCATTTACTATAGATCTAGTGAGGAAGTGATTGTACCAGAGAGATCTAGAACAGTCTCCACATTGTGGTTAATGCATTGGACAGAGAACATGTCAATGAGACCTTCAAGTTCACGAGTCAAGTCAAATTCCGTCTCTTCCAGCACTAGCTTTCCAGATTCGACCTGCATCAGAACCAACCAATAACATACATATGATGTCTCGATCTCCTCCTGACAATGGAACATTTGTCCAAATCTCACCTTACTGATGTCCAGAATATTGTTCAGAAGCCGAAGTAAAGCAGTAGAACATTTGCGAATTTGAGTAATTGTTGCATATTGCTCATTTGTTAGGCAATCGTCATATATAAGAATGTCCAGCAAGCCAATCACTGCAGCCATAGGTGTTCGTAATTCATGACTGAAAAAATAAAAACATGAAGTAACTCCAGAAACATGAAACTTTAAGATCATTAAAGATACAAGTTTTAGCTGAAAAGGGAAGACTGATATCAAAGAAAGCAATACTTCTGTGTTAAGAGTCACTGAAGTAGACTAGTATAAAGAACAAAACATAGAACATTGTAATATCTCTACGACATACAAAGATACATAGTGCATACAGATGAAGCAAAAGGAAGTTCAGATTATAACTGTGAAATTGGGTAAATGAATTTCTTCAATAATAGATCTCCTTATTTTGATTTATGACCACCATAAGTTACCAGCAAATGGAATCATAAATGCGAAATACGAAAACAAATCTCCAACTAAGAACAACTGCCTCAGACTTATAGAAGTAGCATTATGTTTCAATCTTTTAATGAAAGTTCTCATGTTATGGGTGTCAAGTCAGGAAACACAATCCAGGAAGACAGAAAAGTAGAAATGGCAGTAAGAACCATAACTATTCACATATAATATATCATATTAGATTGTTAAATGACCTTGACTTTGATGCTTACCTCATGTTTGCTAAAAACTGGCTTTTGTAGTTGCTTGATGCCTCTGCCTTCCTTCTTGCATCTAACTGTCTTATCAATTCTGCTCTCAGTTTCATTTCCTTTGATACTCCATTTGTTAATATGAATATGCAGACACACCCAATGAATAGGATGCATATAGATGCAGATATCAATATCACAAATGTTTTGAAAGCTCTCTCATCAACCTTTCCCATTATATACTTTCTTGGAATAATTATAACTCCCACCTGCAAAGAATTGCTTATTAAAATTTCTTTAGCTGTCTAAACTGAAAATTATAAATGCTTTGGAGTCTGGATTTACCAAAGGAAGTCTCTTTAAGTTCAGGAAAAAAGAGTCAATATAGTACATCTGATCTCCAAGCTTGGCATTCTCTATATGAACTTCATTACTAGGGGGAAACTTGTTCCCATATTCTTTCTGCAAGCACTGAGCACCAGCTTTTATTACAGGGTCTTCAGAATCAACAGCCATTATCAGCTCGGGTCGTGTGGTTGAGTTCCTCAAGAGAGGAGTACTTGTGGAAGTAGCAAGTAACCAACCCTCTTGAGATGTTAAATAAATATGTCCACTATGGAATTCCACAATTTCTTTCATGAATTGACCAACACTATAAAGAGCTGTAGTAACTCCCACAACAGCAACTATGCTTTCATTGGATGGATCCCAAACTGGAAGTGCAGAAGAAAGCAGCGGTGAATCACTGAACTTGCTTACCGCTACATGCCATGTCGCTGCACCATCAGGTACTTGCGAAATTCCTGCAATATTGATTAACTCATCTGGTGGAATTTGACTTTTTCTTCCAACCCTGACACCTGTCAGAGGATCCAGAGTTTCTCTGTACCAAATTGCTGTTGTGTTGTTGTGTATAGATTGGTCGTTCCACCCTTGACGAGATGTCAACATACTGACATCGTATGTTCCACTTATTGAATAATTGGAAAGATCTGAGTATATGTAGAATGTATTGTTACTTCTATGGTCTCTGTGGAAAGCCTGGACAAAACCATTTTTGTAACTGATTGTTATCGAATTCAGAGCCTTCCGGCTGGCAAACAATGCCCATGTTACATCCCTCATGACTTCATATAGCTGTTGAGAGCAGAGATTTGGAAGAAAATCAATGACATTAAGCTTGAAATATCTTACCTAACTAATCTGAAGTATTTAAAAAAAAAAAATTAGGCAAGGAAAAGAAGGTGCAACAACCTCAGCTTGCTGTGCTTGATTTACAGGCTTGCTATATCGTTTGATTACATATTCTGACAATTTAACCTGGGCAGTTGCTATTTCGACAGTAGAATTGAGGATGTTCCACATTCGCAAAATAGGCCTTTGAAGTAGCTCATGTCGAAGCCCAAATGCCAATGTGTTCAATGACCTGGTTGTGTAAACTCTGGTAAAATGCCATGTTAGTAAGGTTAGCAATCCAATCAAAATTGCTAGCATGACCTGCAAAACCAATTTACCAAATTTAAAAACAGAACTTAAGAGAATAATACATAAGTTCACACTATGAGATTGGCAATTAAGAATGACATTTTCTAATTTCCAAAAATGGAAAATGGAGTACATGTACCAAGATTCCAGAGGAAGATGGATAAGATAAGATGTGCAGACACAAGAATGTACTATGACATCACATAAGAAATCACATTTAAACATGAGTGCAGACTTGAGAAACATCATCTTTCACATACCATGATAGCAAGGCGGACCACAAAAACGCTATAGTATGAAGATAAACAAAGGGTACTTGCATCCTGAAATTCTTCCTCTTCTACATCCCTATTGAAATTTCTCCGGCTACTAGGAGATTGGTTGCTTGTGCAAAACATCCCAGAGCTAAACATCCTGCAGAAAATTCTCTCAAGGACTGATCCCTTTGGTGTGATAGAAGGCGATAAGGATTCAGAGCTGACAGGACTTGTATTGGATCCAAAAGCCATTCCTCATATTATTCCCAACAGTAAAGCAAGATATGGTTATGCGGTAGAAAGCTGGGCAGCAAGCTGAAGTACAGAAAGATAAAAGGGCCAATGGGGTTAGAGTTTTATACTGCATCTAGTGATTTGTCACTGTCAAGAAGGCATATTTGTTTGTGGTGTACAATAGTGGCAACTATAGTGGTTATTCCTCATCCACACTTTGTGTCAATCCTTTTTTTTTTTTTGGTGAGCCACTATCCAACAGTGTGCATTAGGTAAACTGTCTTGTGATCCTAGCCGAGAAAGAACCACAAGAAGGTAAACAACCTAGGTTGTCATAATTGATCAGCTCAAACCAAGAAATCCAATACGCCGCTCCTGTTGGGAGTCAAACTTGTAACCTTGTGATTACTAAATCACTAGTCTGACCAATTTGACTGAGATTTTCCCACTTTAGATCAATCTTGAATTGTTTATCCCTCAAATGACTACAGTACAAATTCACCAAAATTACAGAGGTAGAAAGAAATTTACCTGTCCTCCTGCAATAATCATAGGAATGGTCTGTATTGTTGTCATCATCAGTTAAACATAGCATGAGGAAGTTCTCAGAGGTCTTTTTCCAAACACCTTTTACTCATACTATCACTAGTTGAGTTCTTGTCATTGACCCATCATTACAAAATTTATAGGGACACTGAATTCCTAGCTTCACCAAGGGCCACCACTGTCCCTGTAACTCACATAGACAACGAAAACATGTTGACTTTTAGGCCCATGACAGATTGACAGGACAGTACCTGAAAGCTGTAATAACTGGATATGGAGCCATGGAGGTATATAATTAAAAGTATTTTTATCGAATAATATTTTACTTTTATTCTCTTTTTACTCTATTGTTTTACCTGCAAGCATAACATGTACCGACTGTCTTATAAAAAATGGAATCATAATTTTTTAAAAAAAAAAAATTCTGATCAAAACCCAATAAGATCAAGACATATATTCAGAGTAATATTTTGTAAAAGTATAATAATATTTTCTATTTTTAGCTGATTATATTCCAATTCAGTGGCAGCAAAGATAGTGCAGCACAAGAAATATATTTTTCAAGAATGGAATTGGACACTTGGACAACCAGAGGATTTGCGAGATTGTTACTAGTATTTTCCGTTATATTAAAATAATAATAATAATAATAATGATTATAAGATTATTTGAGTACAAAATTAATATTGAATGAGTTAATTTAATTTCATATCATTTATGCTTAATTTATTTGTGCTATTCTAGAAATGGGTCAAAAATTCAAAACTTAGACAGGTACGTGTTCAAGTTGACATGCAGTACTTTAAAGTGGATAGCTTTAATAGAAAAATCTTAAACAAGTGAAATTGCCACCTTAATTAGTACAAATACACAAACGTTGCAAGATTGAAGATTATCATATGTATGACTAATCATTTCATTTGCCATTATTAGGAAGTGGAATCCAAATAATTCACCAATTACTCAAATTTCATAAATTCTAAAAAATATAATTCATAACATTTTATTACCCATGATTAATTTTGACTAGCTCAAGTTTTTTTTTTTTTTTTTTAAGTAACGAGAAAAACTCACAATCACTATCTGAGAATGTATATTATTAGATAAACCAGCTGCCTAGCTTGTGATCTTAATCAACAAAAGACCACAATGAGGTAAACCAACTTAGGTTGTCAATAGCTGATCAGCTCAAATTGAGAAGGCCAATAAACCATTCCGGTTGGAAATCGAACTTGTAACATTATGCATGGTTATCAAGTTAACACTCTGGCCAAACTTAACTAAAATTGTCCAAATTTTAACTCAAGTTTAAACATTGCCAAATCCAAAATCGAGTCTAGTTTTGAATTGAATACCATACATAACCGAGCACGACTTGAAACTTTATTGAAGAAAATTTGCAAGTTGACACGTTTGGAGAATTGGAGTATATATATATCCTAATTCGTAACAGATATGAAAGCCACGCCAAAGCTGGGTAAGGGTGAATAGAGGGGCGGCTATTAAGAAATAGCAACTAAGGGCGGGGCTTAATAATGCAAGAAGGGTGCACGTACGTACAATAATAAGAGCACTGTTAGTTAATGGTTTTTTTTTTTTTTTTTTAGTAAATCACGTGGTGTTTCAGATCTTTTTCCGTCTGTCTTACAGTTCAAATCTCTACCCGACTAATTTCCGCTCGTTTCGAGAGGCACGGGAACTGGCTTAGAAAGAATCGTCAGAGTACTTGTAGAAATTGAACCCGAGTTATCTCAAAAATTTTTTCTACAAAGAGAGCTCATTTATCACTTGAACTAGTATGGGTTAGTTAATGGTTTATTAGTTGAGTAAGTAGCTAGTTGTGGCTGCCCATCCTCTAGAAATCAGAATTAGTGAGTCCACTTCATGCATCCATAAAGTCATTCATTCAGTCATAGTAATAAATTAAAAAACCCCACTTGTTAGTTGCCACCCAACCACTGTGGATTGTTTATGCATATATGCATGCATGCCCACAGGGATTATATAGTTTTTATTATGTGCAAAATCAGCCATTTCCACTACGCCATGGTTACTGCATGCTAAAGTAATAATGCAATCAATACATCACCACTGGGCAGTGCCTCTCCGATCCATTACTTCTAGTAATTTCTTAATGGGAAACAAATAACATTACCTTTTAATTAGTTCATCGAATACGACATATAGAGTAGTAATTATTATTATTGTTATTATATAACAAATAATATATTACGTTCATTTTAGAAAAATTATCCAAACAGGAAAAAAAATGTAATTCATTTAATTTTTATCCAAATATAAAAAGATAATTTATTGACATTCAGCTAGAAAATGAATAATTTTATTGTAAATAGTTCTCAGGTTTCTAAATGGATCGTAAAAGAGATAAATTTTGACCTTATTTGGCAATAAGCCAATTAGCAGATAGCAAATTATGTTAGTGGTTTTCACCAATGAATTGTTTTAGCAATTTAAAAAGAGATGTTTCATAAAATTAGTTATTTATGATTAGTAATTAACATGTAAATATACTTATAAGGACATGCGTATATTTTATTAAAAAAAAAACTATTCATTAATTTTATAATAATTATTACTAGTTATAAAATAATTTTTAATTATTAATTATATAATATTTTAAATAATAATTTATTAATAATATTTATAAATTTAGGAAAACTCTTCTTACCCCTCATAATTTTTTCCCTCTTAAATTCTCTCTATAACATGGCTTCTAGTTATTAGGTGTCATGAATTGGCATTTGGCTACCCCACTAATTTTTAACGAATTTATTGATAACCAAACAAGCTCTTTAATTATTATTATTATTATTATATCAAAATCCACTTCAGTTATAGAGATAAAAGTAGGGCTTGTTTGGTTATCAATAAATTCGTTAAAAGTTAGTGGGGTAGTCAATTCATGACGCCTAATAACTTGTTAGTGGGGTAGCCAATTCATGACACCTAATAACTAGAAGCCATGTTATAGAGGGAATTTAAGAGGGGGGAAATTAGGAAGGGTAAGAAGAGTTTTCCTAAATTTATAAATATTATTAATAAATTATTATTTAAAATATTATATAATTAATAATTAAAAATTATTTTATAATTAGTAATAATTATTATAAAATTAATGAATAGTTTTTTTTAAAAAATAAAATATACGCATGTCCTTTTTATAAG
Source organism: Ipomoea nil (assembly GCF_001879475.1). Classification (NCBI taxonomy): domain Eukaryota; kingdom Viridiplantae; phylum Streptophyta; class Magnoliopsida; order Solanales; family Convolvulaceae; genus Ipomoea; species Ipomoea nil. The sequence goes on from NW_017616846.1 coordinate 2,213,812, forward strand.
TATATTTACATGTTAATTACTAATTTCTATCTGTTTTGACAGAAAAATTTGTGTATGGAAAGGAGAAGAATGAAAGAGGTGGTTGAGAAAGGAAAAGTATATGTTATTTAACAAAAGATTCTGGATGCTGCTAGGTGTTGGGAGTTTTAAATCACAATCTATCATCTAAAACTAGTGGAGCTTTAGTTTTCAACATTAATGGGGAATGGAGGTGTTTGATTTGATATTTGGGAAGTTTAATAAAAACTAGCCTCTTGCCAGCTGGAAGCTAAGCTAATGCCATTATATAAATAGAAAGGGAAACATTAACCAAACAAAGGTAAGTGAGTTGGTCGGTGCACACCACTACATTTTTTTTCTCGGAGGGGCATAAATTTTTTGTATAAAATAACTAAATAAGCATGCCACACCATACATACCTTATCTTTGAATTCTTATTTTATTTCATTTCCTTCTCCCAAAAGGTGGAATTATCACGGTAACGGACTCAATGACTCAGTAGACAAGGTCCCACACTGTCGTTATCGAGATTCGAATCTTGATTTTTTTCTTAAATACTGTCTACTGAACTAATAAACTAAGCATAGATGGGTACCGAAGACATAATCAGAAACATTAACTTTTCACTCAATACCAATGTTGCAAAAATTTCACCTACGTTGGCGGGCCACCTAGCGTATCACCATAATCGATGGTCTAGGTAGTTGGCCGCCTAGGCGTTGACCGCCTAGGCAACGAAAACCTATTCGGCTGATTAGCTTTTTTTTTTTTTTTTTTTTTTTTGTGAAGACAAAAACTTAATTCATTAAATCAAACGCAACACAATCAACAAGAAAGGGGGGCGATGTATCAAACCACTCCCCGCAACCTGACACAGAAAAAACCTCCCTGGCAACAGTGCGGGCAGCACGATTCGCAGATCGCCTAGCAAAGCTGAATTCGACATCACCAATCATGGATGTCAATCCTTTAATATCATCAACAAGTAAACCAAAAGCTGAAAGAAAAGAAAAACTAGAAATAGCTTTAAAAAGGCCGATTAGCTATTGTTCCCTTCTTTTTTAAATAGGTTATTTCACTTGAAACGACATCATTTTGAGCAAAATAACCCTAAATTGTTCAAACTCTAGAATCTAGATGCTTTTTAGGTTAATATTTAATATTTTAGTATTAATTATTAAAGTATTAAATAGTTTATAATTATCGAGTCTTAAAAAAAATTAAACAAAATTAAAAATTAAAAATTAAAAAAAAAATACACGGGCACCTAGGCGCCGATTAATCCCCGCCTAGGCGCCCTAACGAGGAGCGTCTAGCGATTTTTTCAACCATGCTTAATACCAAGTTTAGTTCTCAACTTTGGAGATAAAATCCATCAATGTATTCATTCTCCTGTTATCTCATATTTGACAGGAAAATGATCGCTAACCCCATACAAGCAACCAATCAACTCACAAGTTAGAAAGTGATGGTTACAAAAAGTCTTAACAATTTGGATGAGTAGCAAAAAGGCAACCTTAGGGAGTATAATGCCAAGCAAAAGGATGGAATTGGTCTTCAGAGAAAGTGATGTTTACCCAACTAAAGAGTCTGTATTATAAATTGCCACCTACTGGTTGGTAATGTATGTTGGATTCTTGACTAGGTTAAGGTAGGGTAATGGCCATCCAACTGGTTTATATATTATGAGTGCTTTTTCTATGGGAAGGAGGTGAATCCTAATCCAGAAGAGTTCTGAAGATGGCTTAAAGATAATAACTCTCACTAAGACCATAAAAAAGATGAGTTTCATAAAGGATTAAAACTAATCTGCAAACAAGGATTTCTCATCAATACAATAATGTTTTCAGAAATCTGACAGAGGGTTCACAAGTTGAGATTTGGGAACAGCTATAATTTAAGAAGTCATAGCAGTAGAAGAGGACCTTATGATTTCTTGGGACTATTCTTAGCCTTAATCTCAGCAGCAGCAGCAGCTTTAGCTAGAGATGTGGGTTTCAGAGCACTTTTAGGGTTTAATGCTTTTCTGAGTTTGAAAACGGTCCATGCAGTCGCCATGGCATGCCCTGCAGCTTCAAGTCCTTCACTTGTCGCCTTAGCTGCCTCGTCTCCGTACCTATAAAAACCAAATTCTCCTCTAAGTTCATGTTTAACTATCATAACATGTATTTCAGCTCTTTCAACTCTTCACGACAAATTTGAACAGAAAAGTTGTCTAGTCTGGTATGTGCTTGCTAGTATGTGTTTTTGTGTTTGTAGGTATAGTTGTTATTCTAACAAGTTGCTATAATAATCTGCAAAAAAATGATTCTATGCATGCTAAATGGAGCTGAGAGTTTACTTGTGAGAGACTAGTCCAGTTGTTACAGTGGATGATGTAGACATCACATTCTTTCCAGCTACCTCAACAGCATCACAAATTCTGCCTGTTAACAACAAATTTCACATTATAATTAAACTCATATTACTACGAAAGTCGCAGGTTTGAATAACTGAAGACAAATTGAATATGTATGTATGAACCAGCAGACAGAATGTAAGTCCAAAGTATTTCTCTATAAACATATAGTCCTAACTGAAACAAGATAAATATCAAATTCTATTCTAATCACAATCATGGACCTGTGATTGGGTGGGGGAGCAAGCAATATAAAGGTGTGATTTACATCTACTTATTTTTCATAATGCAACCGACAAAGATTTTTCTTCCATAATAGTTCATATGAAGTCCCCAGTGTAACGGGCTGAATCAACAGTTCAGTTACACTTGAAACTTTGGTTAGTCTTTCCTTCCATGCTGGAAACTGGAAAGAGACCTATATTTTCATTTCCAAGAAACTCACTGCTAAAAAAATCAAGTGTACGGATGCTTTAACATTCCCTTACAAACAAACAAGTGACCCGTCAACACTAGCTGCTATGGAAACCCCAGATACATGCATAAGTTAAAGTTAATTGAATCATGAAATATTATGCATCAAGAATCTACTGATCACCTTATCGGCTTATCCTAACTCCACAAAAAGTGAAGGCAAAAACAAAGAAGAGACTGCAGGGAATTCCAAGTAATGATTGTAGATGAATAAGTACAGTGGATAGTAAAAGGAAGGAAATTGATGGATCTTTATGTAATCAACTAAAACTTTATATACTAAGCAGGAGGTAAAAAATCATGATTATGAAGAAGAATAGAACCAGCATTTGAAATAAAAGGAGAGATCTTTGACATACTAAATCCATCCAGTGTGGCGAGTACCATTTCCCCGGGCAAGAGGCCAAGGAACTTCTTTCCTACTGAGGAGTTTGCAACAGAGCTGGTAAAAAATCCCGAAACCTTAACAACTCCTGAAAGGACGCCAGTTGCTACTTTCTCAGTCATACTTGTCACCCTTTTAACCCTGTGAAAACAACCAAACAAACACCACATAAATTCAATACAACTTTCTCCAGTTATTAAAGCCTCCAGAATATATATTCAGTCCTAGATACAGTGGCAAAAATAAACCAAAGTAAAAGATTTATCATCTCCTGCAAGATCGAGGATGCAAGACATGTTTTTGTTTTTCCTTTCTGGATAAGCAACACTTGTAACACCAATTCTGAGTTAGTTCTTGCTCATATCATCGGTCTAATTGAATTAACAAAACATCATATACAACTCCCAAGATTTATAGGCAAAGCCTTTTTACTCATTTACAGAAACCAGTTATTAACACCCATGATAATGATAACATAAACATATCATTACATGTTCTTATTCTTAAATTACAAATGACATTATTACTCTATTATAATACTAACAACCAGAGTTGTTTCCATACATAGAATCGTAACAGGTTAGCACACAGCAAACAGATTTAGGGTGCTCTAGTAAATAGACATCTAAATCAATATGTTCAGACCTTAACAAAGATAGGCGAATTTGAAAAGCAGAAGACGGAAAATTGGAAATGTCAGGAAAAGACAATATCCAAACTCCTATTTCATTTATAACAACAAAACTTTTCATCCTTTCTTCCCACTCTCTCCCCCATTTCGAATATTCGTCTTAGATCTTAAACATTAACAATTTGACTAACTCGGATGGAAAAAATGAACCACAAGTGAAAGACAGCTCGAGCACTACACATAAATGGTATAGAAGCATATATATTATATAGAATTGCAAATAGAAAAACAGGCACACCAAATTAAAAGTCTGGGAAAGCATATAAGCCAAACCTCCGGATCCTTTTCATGGTCTCAGGACTAACCTCAGTCTTGGAACCAGAGGTCATCCTGTTCCTCAGAACCTCATCCCCCGACTTCAGACTGTCAACGGTAACATCCCCGCACCACAAAATCCCCTTTATCAGCTTCCCTGACCCGGAAGCCATCAATCTCGCTGCTGAGCTACTGTAATCCTCCACATTGGGCGCCAATGTGGTCCAATAAGCGGCGCACCGCCCTTCCAACACCTCCTTCTTCTTCTCTGACTTCAAGTCGGCCGGGGACACCTCCTTCGCCACCGGCCCTCCCATCACTACCGACGCGGTTTCCTCCACCTTATGAACCGAAAAGCTGCTGCAATTGTCCAAAATTGTATCCAGGTCTTTGATCAAATTATCCTGACCTTTTGAAGCAATTGTTAGTCCATAGTTTAACACGTCGTTTCCCATATCCTTTTGTTTTTCCTTGTGTTTGCCTTCCTTCTTCCCCTTGCTTTTCTCTTCATCACTCGAATCTGAATCATCGTCCACATTCGGAAATCGAAATGAGAAGAAGTAATGCGAATTGTCGAGCTTTACGGAGGCCAGGTCCTTGGTTAACGGCCACTGGATCTCGTCTGCAACCCTGGCGAAGACTGCGACGTTGCTATCTCCTTGCCGGAGACTGACTAGTGACAAGTCGCCGGTGGCAAGCTCGACGGAGTACTGCTTATCGATCAAGTGGAGGATCGCGCCGGGAACAATGAGGAGGGTTTCTTCAACAGCCTCCGGGGGGGCAGATGGGGAATGGTGATAATATCCCTGGACAGTTTCGTAATTTTCTGGAAATAGGTTCTCCACATCTTTCATGTCAACGACGGGGTACATTGGGGACCGGTTCGCCGACGAAGATGAGGAATGGAACGGATTTTCAAAATCCGGGTCGACGACTTTCGGGTACATTGGACTCCGGGTCCGATTCTGAGAAGCCATTGGAGAGAAAATTTTAGGGCTTTGAAAATTTCTGCTCAGATACTTAAGTACATAAGTTGACGAAGAAGAAGAGTGGAAAGAAGGATATGATGACGTGTTTTCGAAGGAAGAATAGAGCTGACGTGGCGAGACGCGGGTGGGGCAGCGTTGAAATTAAATAACTGTCGGGAGTTTCCCGCGCAGTACCGGTAACGGTGCAAAGCTAATTTATTTAAGGAAAATGTTATATACCTAATATACCCCTTTTCAAATATTAATAACAAAATAAGTGTTTACATATCCTTTCAAAAAAAAAAAGTGTTTACATATAAGGAACATGTGATCAAATATGTATACTTTTTTTTTTAGAATCATAGTTGTAAAAAGGGAAAATGGCACTTTTTACCCCTGAGTTATATTATAACACTTTTTCCCCCTCAATTATTTAGGTAAGCACATTAGCCCCCTCAGTTATTCTAAAAGTGGTGCTTTTTCCCCCCGATATATTCAATTGACATTTATACCCTTAAAGTAAATATTTTATTTATTTTACTTCTCCAACAAATTATTGCGTATACGTAGGGATGACCACGGTTCGGTTTGAATTGAACCGGATACTATAGCAATCGAATTAATAGTTTTCGGTTATAATTCAGATCTAGAATCCAATATTTAAATGTCAATTTATTAAAATTATGTATCAAAAAAATTGAATCTTGAACCGTGAACCGGCGGTTCTGGATCCGATTCGCGATTTTGAACCGTCTTTATTTTAAAATTTTATTTTTTATTTTAAAATAGTATAAATTCAACAATATATGTATTTTATTTTTTCAGTTCGGAAAATGAACCGTCCGTTCTGGTTCACGGTTTTAATAAACTCTAAATATCGGATTTCGATTCTAAATTGTAATTGGAATATTTCGGTTTGGTTGCTATAGTGTTTGTTTGGTTTGAACCAAATTATGGTCATAATTTGTTGGAGAAAAAAAATAAATTAAATATTTAGTTGAAGGGTAAATATGTCCATTTAACATTTCAGGGGGAAAAACAGCCACTTCAATAATTTAGGGGGCAAAAATACTATAGGTATATAACTCAGGGGGAAAAAGTGCCATTTTCCCTTGTAAAAATATAATCAAGAAAGGAATATTATCATGATGTGCTTCCATTATGAAAAATGCAAGCAATCATATAAATGTAAATTAGAGATAAAATAGATGAATTACTTAAATTATAGATACATTACTTTTTGTTTAATATTTTATTTAAGAAATATTTTTATATGTATATCATGTGATTAATGTATGATAGGAAATCAAAGAAATATTGTCTTAAATGGTAAATGGAAGCATAACTTTCATGGGCAACCATAAGATCTAGCTAACATTTTCCTTCCATTTCCCTTGTAAATATTCATTTTGATCAACGAAAAAAAAAAAGACTTAATTTAATTAAAAAAATGTCTTTCTAAATTTTTAATCAAAAAATATTTTTAAAATTCTTTATTTTCCCATATTTATTTTTCCGGACTCCCTCATATATGCAGCCAGGTAGTAATGTGGTATCTGTATGACTGTATTACTCCTAAAGCATATATGTAACAAAGTGCTCCAACACAGTCTAAAGATTCTATCTCGGCATAAACAATAACCTCTGGGTTGTGGGTTTTCTAATCTCTCCATTTTACTCAATTATTTAAAGAATAGATGCGTTCTCAAGGATTTTTCATTTTATTTGCTTTTTATTTTCAAGATTCCAAAAATAATTTTTTTCCCACCGTCCACACACGCTTCGAGGAGTGAACACAAGATCAAGAACTAGTAATAATATCATTTCTTGAATTTAACAAAATAAAAACAAAACAAAACAAAACAAAAGCATTGGAAAGGGTAAGTACTTGAAAGGAGAAGTCAAGAACTATGTCAAGCAAGTATTTGGCAGACAAACCAATTTCCACTCTTCTCTATACTCTCCTCCACCTAGGGTAAAATTCTTCAAAACAACTAAAATAAGAACAAATTTGATATTCAATAATAGATGAAATTAAAAATCAAAACTTAAGTGGTAAAATCACTATAATCGAATAATGATCTAATTCCACCAAGCATAAAGTACAATGTGTGCCATTTCTACATTCAATATTGTAGAATTTTCCAAATCTACTCTTTCCATTCCTAAGTAACCAACAGTACAAAACCAGAGAAATTCACTAGAATGAAGGCGATGTAAATAGCAATCATATTTTCTGTTAGTGCACGCAATTGGAACTGTCCCAACACCTACTAGATAAAAATCACTTTTCATACATAAGGTATTGAAACTGAATTGGAACACATTCAAACATTCAATTCACCTCCCACTAGGACTAGGAGGTATAACAGTGACAGCTACATGCCTACATCCATTATCCACAGTCCTTTTGATAAGAACATAACTTCCACCAACATGCAGTGCTCTTTGATCCCAGTTTATCAACTTGTGAACCTGAAGGATGAGCAAATGCCAAAGAATACAATGGATATTGAGAATTCATAAAAATGAATTTTCTTTTGCCCTGAATTCAGACTCGTTAAGGAAAACATCCCCGCCCCAAACATCCCAGCATTTTGAAAACAATACCTCAACAGACATAAAAATCCCATCATTTTTTCTCCTCCTCTTTACGATCCTTGTCCTCCTCCTCCTTCTCCTGGGACTAATTAGGCAAAAGTAAAAAATTGTAAGTTCATTTTAACTTGTAGGAAAACTAGTAGTTTAAGAAAATTCAGTTGTGACATTAATTTATTGATGCCATCTAAAGAAGCAAAACCAATTCCTAAGCAAGGGTAATATTGTAAAGAATTGACCGACTTTGCAGGTAATAATATAATATTCCTTCACTGTGTAGGCTTAAATGTCCAACATGCATTACAGTCAATAGTCAATTCCAATGGACTAGATTAACAAGTTACCATCATGAATTGGTAACAGCAAAAGCAGCCGAAGTTAATGAACAAACACCTAAAATTGGCACTCTGTATGATAGTGTATGCCCTTGGATGGGGAGCAAGATTTGTGTGCTTCAATGCAATAATGACATCATCGTTAGTTTCATTTCTGATTCCCCTAATTCAATTTATTGTAATATTTATCATTTTCATCCCAAAGTACACAAGAAACGGAATAGGTAGATCTATTATCTATCACACTGAAATGTACTGCTACTGCAATCTACCAAATATAACAAGTCAGTAATTAAAACTAGAACTTGCTCATAACTAGAATTTCCTGATCATACAGATAATTAAGTAGCAGGGACGGTGACAAAGAAAGGCGAAAGGGTAGGACCTGTGTGCACTTTTAATCTGACTAGTTATTATGAAGGGAAGGGACTCACCTCAGACTGACCCTGCATGGAAGCTAATAGATCTTTAACTGATGGATCATTGGGGTCAACACCTGGAAGCTGTGCATAAAGGGAATCATGCGAGCCATCAGCACCACATCATGCATATCCATTAAGATAAGAACATAAAGTTTGATATTAAAAGAAGAAACAGAAATGCTTTGATATCTAAATACTTACTGAAGCAAGAATAGATGACACAAAAGATTGGTCAGCCAACAACTTGCTCACATCAGTTGGATTCGACTGGTCTTTTGTACTGTCTTGCACAGACAATTGAAGGGCTGCAAGAATCACCAGGATAAGAACATAAAAATACAAGGCTACAAGCTACAACTATGATAAAGTATTTATTTCAATGACACCATTCAAAATATTATAAAAGGTTGTAGCTTTTCTAAATAATTTAAGAAGCTTAGCAGAGATGAGTTGGAGAAAGTTGTTTGTCAAGTAGAAAGTTTAGACTACATAATTCCAACTCATTCTTGAGTTAAAGTATTACTGGCTTATGAAATACTACATGCCACTCAAAAACCACATATGAATGAGACCAAAGTGGAGTAAATAAATTTGAACTTTGCCCTTAATAAAATTAGGTGAAGAAGAGTTTGTTCAGCCTTCCCTTCAATATTATTTAACAAAAGACAGATAACTACACAGGCACCTTGAAAAAAATCTATGTTATTATCTTAGAGAATACCAGCAGCAACCCATTTGAATTTGAAAAAAAATAATAATAATAAACAAATATTGTTTCTAAAGAAGACACATGAAAAGGCTCTGCGAAGAGGAAGAAAATCCCTGTTACTCATAGAAGTGTTATGTGACTATGTCTTTCAATAAGTTCCCCAGATAAAATCCTAGGATGACAAACTCAGATCCCAAAATGCGCAAGGCACACAAGCCTCCATCCATGCATGCATATGGATAGATCCAAAAAAATAATAATAATAATAAATAAATAAATAATCAAACAAAGACAATAACTTACCAAGTGCCAAATCTTGATCTTCAGAAGCTGCTTCTGGCATGTCAGCATCTCTTATGGCAATGTTAGTGGAAGAATCATCCATGGACATTGCAAGTGCTTGTTGTAATAAGGCATTTTCATCATCCTAGAAGACATCCAAGAAAACCTGGGTGTTAATAATAATCATCCCAGAGAAGTGAAAATTGTCATTTCTTATATTCTTGAATGATACAGAGGTTCACACGGTCACACCATAGGATCAGCTGCCTTGTTTTCAGATTCAGATGTTCCAGCTGCAGCATTTTCAGTCATGGTCACATCTTCGGAAGCACTCTGCTTTTCTCCTTTTTCTTGTTTTGCAGCTTCTTCTGAGGCCTTTTTTGCAGCTGCTTCCTGCCTTGCCCTTTCTTCTTCCATTGAAACTCGAAGTGCAAGGGCAAGTTCAGGATCCAGGTTAGGATCTACACCAAATTCAAAGCCAGATACTCCACCAGCTGCAGCCGCTGCAGCTGCTGCAGCAAATCCACTTCCACCCTCACCGTCACCAGTAAATATAGGAGTACTACCAAGTAAAGAACAAAAGTATGATTTAGCATTCAATTCTAATTTGGAATTCAAATATTAAAATTTACTAAACAGATAGCAACCTTATTAACACGTCTGAAAGAGCATTAGGACCAGGAGGAACATGAACAATGTGACTGCTATCATTGTTGTTTACAGTGGCAACCAGTGCCTCAAGCTTCTCAGTTTTCCCTTCATCTTCTTCACCAAAGTTTACAACATCCAGAGATACACTGTTCTTTTTTAACTTTTTCCCAATCATCTCCAATACCTTCTTGTCATATGTGACAGGACTGAAAAGACATAATATAGATATGAAGAGAACCCAATATAGGAATTATACACAACAGTTCAGAAATATTCACCTCCCAGCAAAAACAATAATCCTTTGTTGTTGCTTTTTGTTTTGGCGATGCTTGAGGGCCAACTGAGCTACCTGAATTCCAGCTGCCAAATTCATTTCACCTCCTATTTCCAGTCCTGAATATTGTAAGATCAAAAACAATAACTAGAGGCAATAATGATTGGAGAAAAAGCGAATGTCACATAGGAATATAGGGAAAGAAACTTTTCATACCAACAAACTGCAGATATATATAAGTACTCAAAACTCAAAAGAAACATGGAAAGTGATAGAAATTTCTAAATTTTAATGATTCATCATCCTAAAGGTAACAGTTTCCTACTCTCCTTTGGTTACCAGCCAGTAACAAGGCGTTACATCTCACAAACCATTAAGTGCATACAACAGCTCTGTTTGGTAGAACTTATAGCTTATTTTGAGCTACAAATAAGCTATAGGCTCTGTTTGGTAAAACATGGGGAACTTAAAATAAGCTATTGGCTTTTAACTTTTTTTTTTTTTTCTTATCCTTATTAATTTACAAAAATGACACCATTTAACTTTCATTAATCAAAATTCTAATATCTCAGTTTATCCTTTTATGTCTTGTTACACTTATCTAGCTTATCCAACAGCTAATTTTACCAAACACTTTAATTTCAATAAGTTAGCTTATTAGCTACTAGCATTTCATCTAGGTGTGCCAAGCATAGCCCCTATATTTCTCAGTTTCAGAATTATACATCAGAAAACACACACCTAGAAGGCTAGAAACCAGTAATTTCACAGCACAAATTGCTTTGAATAGAGGAGCATCTGCACAACTTTCTATATTTGTTCTTTTGAATTTTAATAGGCATGAATGCATGACTTATCCAATAACTAAGTACTCCCTCTGTCCCATTTTGCCTGTCTTGTTTACTATTCATTGGGCAAACCAACTTTTCCTTCATTGCTTATTTTCTTTAGTAATTTTAATTATTTTTAAATTTGATTTTTTGTGTCTAATAGTACTTTTAATGTAGTTTCTAAATATATAATTTTTATATACTAATACTAAACTTAATATTATGAAAAATTGAATTAAAATTGGAGTATCTAAATTTGTCCGTGTGTGTATACAAGTTTTTTAAGTAAAGCTAACCGTGCATGCAAGCTAAGATCTTCCCGAGATCACTGGTAGGAGTAACTAAAACACGAACCCCTTTGCCAGCCATCGTCAATACCCCAACCGTATTCTCCGGATTAGCCTATACAATTATAGGGAGTACATAATTACCACAAAAAGGAAATTTGAAAATAATAAATAAATTTGCAGAGGCAGGCAAAACGAAGGTGAGTATTCAACTTTCATCTGAAACGAAACCATTGCAACGACGCTACAATTGCGAACTAAGAAAATTAAGTAAACAAACAAACCTGAGTTTTTGCCCCACAGATGAGATTAACGGCGTCAGCCTGAGCTTGAAATCTACTGGGCGAGTAATCTCCATTTCGCATCCACTCCGAATTGTCGATGCAGATCATCGTTGCCTGATAAAAAATTAAAGAAAAAGACGAAAATACGATGAGAAAAATGAACCCTAATTCTATTAAACTGTACAACCGCGAGCTGAAACAGTACCTCGAGCACCATGTTTACAGAATTAACACGAAATAGAGTTTAAGGATGGCGTGATTAAATCGCAGAGCGCCTGTTTTGTATACTCCGTATATGTTTCCTCCTTTGCACGCCAGAAGGAATTCCGGTTTTCGTTTCCTTTATGATGAGGTCACTTTCTGGAAAACTGAAGAAATACTACTGTGTAAGATTTGTTAAACGGTTCAAGCTTCCAACAATCGGGCCGGGTTAAGCATATAACTAATTATTCTCTCCCATCAAAATTGTCTTCAAAATGCTTACCAAATTTTATATGCTTCAATAAATTTATTATCTAAAATATTATTTAAATAAAAATCTTAAATAATAAATATTTAACCTAATCTAATCTAAAAATCAATAAGAATAAATGAAGGTCAATATACTTTATTTATGTCCATTTTTCATTACTATTTTTCATACATTATGTTATAAAAGTGGTACTATATAATATTTTTGACAAATATACATCTATCATTATAACTTTCGTTAATTTTTTCTATTATTATTATTATTATTATTATTATATTATTATTATTATTATGCACATGAATTCATCATATCTTTTTTATATTATTTAATTGTAATAATATATGTAAACATTATAAATTGAAGTAATATAATAAATAAATTTGACTTCATTTAAATTTCGTTAGTAAATATTCATTAGTTTCTTTATTTAAACATTTTTTTGAATGCTTCTCAACCTACTGAAACACAAAGAACCAATAACACCTCTACTGAGGCTCGAACTTACAACCTTTCATATGGAAGTCCAACCCGAGTACCATTAGACCACATAGTCCTGGTATCTTTATTTAAACATAAATATCAAATTTATATAAATGATTTATATTATTATTATCTAAAATCAAAATTAAAAAAATATATAAGAATGAATCAATGTTATTACCCATGATTTATGTTTATATTTTTATACTTATTGAGTTGTGTATTAATCTAGAAATATTGTACTATCATTTGTATCGAAAATTTTATTTTACAATGTTAAATTTCCTTTACAGGGCGTTTGGTTGGAGGGATTTTAAATTCCCTTCCCACTTAATTCTCATCTAATTCCAAAGGCCATTAAATTCCGTAGTTTGGTTGGAGGGAATTGCAATTCCATGGAATTGCAATTCCTCCATTTTCATGGAATTAAAATCTCATGTCCCCCCCTGGTATTTTAATTCCTGTGAAAAAAAGATAGTGATGAGTCAACATTACCCCTTCCTTTTTTAACTTAAAATTAATGTCTAACAACAATAATGGACATTTTTGACTTTATACTACTTATTCCCTTTCAATTTCCATGTATACCAAACATTGGAATTGAAATTCCCAGTAATTCTATTCCTGTCAACCAAACACTGGAATTTAAATTCCCATTTTATTCCCAGTAATTCAACTCCCATGGAATTACAATTCCTTTCCTACATAATTCTCCCCCTCCAACCAAACGCCCTGTTAGTAAATATTCAGTGTTATCATAATTATGTTTAATCATTTACCATATCTAATCGTACTTTAACACTTAATAATTATATCATAATTAATTAATTATTACTCAAATTAGCAATCATGCTTTTAGTATAATATGATATGATTTCTATTATTATGAATTTTTTTTAAAAAAATTATATACTATTATTTAAAAAAATCAATATAACTAATATTTTGACATTGAGTATTAGTATTGTAATCTATTTTAGTACATTGCACATAGAAAAAACTAGTTTAAGGCGTTTGAAAATCTATAAAATAATTTTTGAAAAATAATTCATTTTCTAAAAAGCATTTTAATTTGCTAGTGTTTAGTTGAATGTCAGAAAACTATCTTTTTGTGTTTGACTAAAAGTTAAGAAATTACATTTTTTTGTTGTTTGGTTCATTTTTCTAGGCGGGTTGTTATTTTCGAAAACCACCCCTACCTAAGTATGGGGGACGAGTTGGGCCGACGGGCAAAATCCGTTTTGATGGCTCTATTACTACATTTGCGCACATTGCATAATTACATAAAAAAGAACTCATAAGATGATATATTTAATATAGAGTCGCATGTTAATTAATTAAAAATAGTCACGAGTTATTACAATAGAGAGAATAATATGTTTTATATAAACTATATATTATACATAAGATTGCGATGAAAATAATTAAAGCTCCGTTTTGTTTGGGTAGTGGACGGGCAAACCCTTCTTCACCCACGCATCAAATCCTCCTTCCATGTTACACACATGCTTGAATTTCTGCATGCTCAACTTAATTTAATTATCACATCAATTATTTATAGAGGGGAATTGAAGTTTGGTTCAAGACCATACAAATATCAATTTGTTACCACTTACTACTTATATCATAAATTATTCGTGAATTGTATAAAACAAGTTAAGCTTATTACCTCACTAAGAAGATCTTCAATTGCATACATAGACCTTACCCCACTTTTGCACCCCTACATACATTAAATATATAGACTAAGAGTTAACAACAACACCAATAATGAGATTTCTAATTTGTATGGATAGAAAATTTTTTATATGATGTACGGAGTATCTATTAATCGATCACTAGTTAGGGGTGAAATGTGTGAAAACTCACCACAACAAGCTTTTCTTCCTTGCCTATTGCTGATAAAACTTGATTCATGAATTTTGGATTCTTCTCCCTACCTGATAATTGGTAAAAAAAATTATTTTTAAAAAAAGACAGAAAAAAGAAAGATTCAATCATTCATAAAGTATAAAATTGATTGAAAACAAAACACTCTAATGAATAGACAGCCAAACAGCACCTAGTGATTTGTTGATGATCATATAAGGTATGTTCAAAGCGTTCTCTACATGCCCTTTCTTGAATTCTTCTTCTGTCCTGCCAGATGAATAATTCCCCCAATCACAAAACTTTAAAATCCGAAATAAAAAACTATAATAAAATTCAAATAGGAACAAAAAATAAAAAAAAAAATTCTACTATTAAAAAAAAAAACACCAATAAATACGACCATCATGTTATATTCAAATCAGTACTGAAGTCTTTTGTGCTATATGCATACAACTATCCATAATATATCTTCTCCCAATGAATCGTGAATCAATAGTATATATGATTGTACCCGATAAAAAGAAACACCAATAAATAGACCATTACGTTAGATATAAAAAAGAAAAATGAAAGTACCTGACATCAAGATAGCGATGGCCTTTGGCCAGGAGTTCTTGAGCAACATGAACATCAACGTTATCGATTCTTAATCCCGCAACTCCTGAACTACAAAACAGAACCACCAGAATAGCGACCCCAGAAATCCAAGAAACACCCATTTTTTAATGTATATATAAAACTAAAGATTTATACTTTTACTTCCAAAAAAAGAAAAAGATTTATACTTTTTTGTATAGTATGTATTAACAACTCTCCAGAAATAGAATAATAATCTTTGTAGATGTGTACCTTAGCAAGCAAGCCATTGGAATTGAGCAGGATTGTGTATATATAGTGGGGATAGTGAGAAAGTCCGATCCCGGGGTGGAATATAATTCCGATCCTGTTGGCTGTGTTGATTGGTTTGTGAAGTTGCAGAGAATAGCGCAGGGAAAACCAACTCAGCTGATTGCAGGAAATGTGAAGCTGGTTGCCTGTTTTATACGTACTATGGTCATTGCCCATTGGAGCAGTTTTTTATTTTTAAAATTCGTAATTTTTTAAAAAGAAGAAGAAGAAAACAGCCACATTTTCAGTCACAACTGCCTTGTTTTCAGTAAACAATATTAATTTCATCGAATTTAGGGGTGTATTCAATCATGACTTTTGTGGAGTTTTAAAGACTTTTAAAATGATAGATTTTAATAAACTTTGATTGACTTTCATAGAGTCGTTCAAAACTTTTTAAAACTTTATAAGACTCTATAAAAGTCTATATAAAAAACATTCATAGACTTTTATCAACTTTTTATTTTAAAAAGTACACAAAAGTCATTGAAATTCTAAATTGAATACATCATTACAAACTTTCAATGATTTTGATTCTTATCATTTACAATTTTCTTACAAAACATTTATAATATATTATAAAATTCTTCTTATTATATAGTTCTTCACCCACATCAACATTTTCAACATTATTATTTTTATCCATAGTATGCTGAGACTTATATGCTAATTACTTAGCTTATATATATTATTAATAAACATCAACAAAAAAAAAAAAACTATTTCATTATAAATTCATAACAATATTGAATAATAAAATTTATAATAAAAGACTTGATCAAATAAAATATTTAAAAATATAATTACAAGTTGCATAAAATAAAAAAAATAAAAATCTAATATTAATAATATATAGAAAATTATCCTTGATATATTGCTAGGCATCATGCAAAGAACTATTATTTGCAATAGCAATTTGAGACTGCAAACAACAACAAGGTGCTACTGTTTGCAACTCCAAATTGTTGTTACGAACAGTAATTCGCTATTCGTAGTAACCTGTTGTTAAAATATATATATATATATATATATATATATATATATATTACGAATATAAACATAAAAATAATAAAAATCAAAATATATAAGTATTTATATGAATATTATGAAACATATACTAAAATTTGACGATGAAAAATTTGCTTTGTTCATGTATTTAGGGAGAATTAGAGAAAGTTAGTGATAAAAAATTCATAGAAAAAAATAAAAACCAATACAAACAAGCAATAATGAAGTAAAAATAATATTATTTCAAATTTTTAGATGAAGATTCTAAAGTTTATGAGAGAGAGAAAAAGTTGGTAGAGTTTAGGTATGAGAAAAATATAGGATAATGAAGAAAAAAAATAATTTTATTGAATTTAGATAGGTTTATAGAGTTTAAATAGGGAGAAAAAATAGAGTTAAATAGAGAGAGAAAACATTCAAAGTTGTTAGAAAGAAAATTTGAAATCTTGGGGTTGATGGTCGGATTTCAACTATTTATATTTTAGAAGGAAAAGTCTACAAAAGTCTTAAAATTAAAAAGTCTACAAAAGTTCATAACTTTTTGAATACCACATGACTTTTAAAGACTCTTTAAAAGTCTTAATCGAATACCACACGACTTTTAAAGACTCTTTAAAAATCTTGATTGAATACCGCCTGACTTTTAAAGACTCTCTAAAAGTTTGAATTGAATACCTCCAAACTTTTAAAGTTCATAAAAGTCTTTAAAACTCTATGAAAGTCATGATTGAATACACCCTAGATTACAAATAGATGACACATCTGATTTTAAATAGGTGTTCACATAATCGAATTTTAGTGAGACTGCAATTCTTTGAGCTAAAATTGTTTGAGAAATTCTTATAAATTGTTTGAGAAATTATATAAAAATTATATTGGTTTGAAGTGGGAAAGAAAATAAACCACTTTGTGGGAAATGACACACTACCTAATTTCACACTTTGTTTTATATTTGTTCACCAATCAAGACACACTTTCCTACTCATTCAAAACCATCTCATTCTAGTTAGGGTAATACCCAATTACCCACTATAATTAAATTGGAAATATAAATAGATTTTTTTTTTCGGGTACAGATTGTGCCAGTATTTCTTTTAAATAAAAAATAAAATATTTTGAGTATATTAAATGATTGATAAACAATTATATATCACCCTGCAAATCTGCAATACTTAACTCAATGATTCAATGGTCACTGTGAAAAATTTAATTCAATATTTTAAAAGAAAAACAAGTATTTTTAATCTTTTTTTAGTACTATTGACCCTATTATAAGATACTATATATTTTATACTTTCTTTATTTATTACAGTCCAAAAAAGAATACCCCACCAAATGGATTTTGATCATGTCACCTTCCTTTAAAGAGAACTACAAAAATATCATTTACGAGCACAAAATATTTGGCCTCATTTTTTATCTTATGCCTCCCTCCCTCTTCTAAATTAGCGATATTGCCTTAAAAGAATTGAGCAAAAATTTCTCAATGGGATGTTGGTAGAAGATACGGATCAGAGTATATGAAACCGACAGATTTGTGTGTGTGCGCGTGTGTAATGTAAGTATATATGTGAGGATGACGAGGATTGACAAATGACCCAGTTACCTGTTCCGATTTGTTTTACGTTTATGTGGAGTGGTTTAGTGGTAAGACCCCACTTATTATGTACTCCCATTGTCCATTGTTTTGTACCAAACGAAACTGTTCCTTTTAATTCCTTTTAAAAAAAAAAAATCAAAATGATTATCTTCTTAATCTAAACAAACAAAATGAAATTGAGTGCGACATATTGTATACAAAATGTAGTTTTATTGACAGCAAGTTTTAAATTGGACAAATATTTATTTTATTTGGATTGATTAAATTGTCCAATAAATATTTAATTGCTCTAATTACTTAATAGAATAAGGGTCAAATAGGTCACTCAATTGCACACCAAAGTGCAATTAGGCCATTGAACTAAAAAAGAATGCAATTAAGTCATTAAACAACACAAAAATATGCAATTTAACCCAAAATGACTTGTTTACCTAGAGTAGCAAGTTACCAATTTCAAAATTAATTTTTTAAAATAACTTTTAATAAATAAATAATTAAAATATTAATAAATAAATAAATTAAAAAAAAAAAAAAAAAAAAAAAACAGAAACTGCCGGCCGGAGACGAACCTCCGTCTCCAGCCATGGAGACAAAGACCTTCGTCTCCGGCCATGGTTGTCTCCATGGCCCATGGCCGGAGACGATTCGTCTCCATAGCCATGGAGACGAAGGTCTTTGTCTTCATGGCTGGAGACGGAGGTTCGTCTCCGGCCATGGAGACAAAGCCGGCCGGAGACGATTCGTCTCCGGCCGGCAGTTTATGTTTTTTTTTTTTTTTAAATTTATTTATTTATTAATATTTTAATTATTTATTTATTAAAAGTTATTTTAAAAAATTAATTTTGAAATTGGTAACTTGCTACTATAGGTAAACAAGTCATTTTGAGCTAAATTGCATGTTTTTGTGTTGTTCAATGGCTTAATTGCATTCTTTTTTAGTTCAATGGCCTAATTACACTTTGGTGTGCAGTTGAGTGGCCTATTTGACCCTTATTCCTTACTTAATTAAGAGTCCTTGGATGTTGAATTAGAATCCAACCATGGTGTTATTAGACCACAAGGTCTTGGCTAGATGATAGAATATTTAATTGAGTTGGACAAGACCGTTTGTATTAATTGGGATGTCTAATTAGCGAGTTTGACTTGATTTTGACGCATCAAGAATATAGGTTGGTTGTGTAATTTTGAAGAAAGTTGGATAATTTAATATTACTTGAACTTGAATGGAATCATGAATCTGGACGTGATGACGTCCCAATACATTTCTCATATTTAATTCAAATAATTAAATTAAATTTGATAATTATCCAAAAATGGTGGAGTTTGTTAGATTTATCCTACACTCACCACTATAAATAGTAGTTTCATTTTGGAGGGAGAGGAGCTCTGAATATTTGCATATCGAAACTCTACCGAAATCTCATTATGGTATTATCTGGAACACGTCCGACATACATCTGTGACGAGGAACTCCCAATTTGAGAATCGAAAGCCTTTCTTTGAGGAACACGTCATTCGAGAACCAGAAATCCTCCTTTGAAGATCAAGTTGCGTACAAACCTTTCATCAAAGAATAAGCTAATTAATTCCGGAAGCCCTTTAGCAATGAACTAGGACGATTCGACATAGTTATAGTAGATAATAAGAATATTTCTCGAGTTAATACCATCTGATGTCCTCCGAGTATAGTGATTTTGCCACGTTTAGTCCTAAATTTTCAAATTGACCATTTGTGGTCCTTCGACTTTTAAATTTAACCATTTGTGGTCCAAGTTAACCACCCATGGTCCTTTAAGTTTTGAAATTTAACCAGTGGTGGTCCTGTTGAAAGGACCATGGTTGGTTAAATTTTAAGTTGAAGGACCATGGGTGGTTAACTTGGACCACGAATGGTTAAATTTGAAAGTCAAAGAACCACATATGGTCAATTTGAAAGTTTAGGACTAAACGTGGCAAAACCACTATACTCGAAGGACCTCAAATGATATTAACTCAATATTTCTCATATCCTAAGATTGTACCCATTCTTGATTGATACATACTACTTGTAACATCTATACTTTGAAATTTATATATACAATTCAAGTTTTGCATTTACAATATATTTTATTTATTTATTTATTAGATTTTGTGTCATATATGCATGTATTTACATGATTTACTCATATACCTTCCACATAAAAACTAAAGGTAATTTTTTGTCGTAAAAAATAAGTGATCAACGATTATGATTAAAAATCAACATCTTAAATTCATGCGCATAATTAACAATTTGATCCCATAAATATCAATTAAAGAATAAACCAATCTGAACAAAATTATAAACTTTCATCCAAATAGGTAAGTAGCATAAAATAAGAGAGTTATCCAAAATAAGAGTCACTTTATATCAATCATCAATTTTTTACTAGAAAACCATGTTCTCTATTTGATCCATATAAGGGTCAAGTTGACATTTAACAATTTAAAATTCTTAAACGGCGTCGTTGTATTCCGTAGACGAATTATTCATCGTCGCAGAGTGGAACTGAGAACTTGAACGGGAGTGGTGAATCAACCGGTGTGGGGGGGATACATGGAAGCGATAGACTCTAATTCAAGCACAAAACCGTCATCGCTCCGATGGAAAATCCTTCGCCGTGCTCTTCTTCGTCGCCCGGCATCCAATCCAGGTCCGCTCATATGTACACACATCTATATACCCACTATTACGTAGTACAAAGTCTGTATTTTGCAAGGTGTATTGAACAAAATTCTTCCCAGATAACCAATCGGAAACGGGTGTTGAGCAAATATCAAGAAAGGCAACTCGGGGTTTCAATTTGATACCGTGCAGTTTTCTGGGAAATCGTTCAGAAGAAAATTCAGATTCTCTGTTAAGAAAAGATGCAGTGAGCAGCTCAAGAGATGCTCCTTTCTGTTACACATTGCCTCTTCCCAATTCTCCCCAGCTTGTTCTGCAGTGAGTTCGCATTTGAAGTTCTGCACTTTTGTTTCCCTTCATATTTCTTACTGTATAATCTATTTCACCATTAGGCTTCATATTCCCATTTCCATCTATAGTATTTGAGTTTTATATTGTTCTTTGTGTATGTTATTTATACCCCATTTGCACTGCTGACGTGGTTGTATGTTCGTTCTTTATGCATCATTCCATTGTGAACAGAAAGCATGAAACTATATTTTCACAGTTCATTATACAATTATATGCAGTTGAGAACTACTATTTTTATCTAATTTTGCCTATGAAGTTTCCTCTTCTAAATCTCACATAAGATTTGAGGGAAATTCTATGTTAGGTACATGTTTGATAAATATGCAAAAATAATACTATGAAACTTCCCTATCTGTATCATTGCCTTTGTACTGTTTGCATAAAAAAGGAATTAATTATTATTATTATTATTTTCTTTTTCTTGAGAATGGATTTTTGAAAAGTGTTCAATTTTTTATTTTTTTTTCCCTACGATATTCACTTGGTTTTGGTTTCATTATGTTGATTTCTTACTTATGGATCTTGATGCAGCCAGAGAGTGAATGATCTTGTGGATCTCAATGACTTTGAGGTCTGTAACAGGTTTAATATTGACAACACTGGGCTTGTTTGTAAGTTTCCTATGAACTCTAAATCTTAAATTTTCTGTTAACCTTATTACTCCGTATTATTTTTTATCTTGTAATTCTACGCCTAATTTGCTATCTGTATCCATGTTCTACTCTGAAATATATGTAATTTGCTATTTCTTTTCCTTTGACCCCTGCTTATTTATTTATATTTATTTTTTAATATAGGTTCATGTCTCAGTTTCCTTGTGCATGAAATCTTTGTAAAAGATAATTGACTTGTAATATATCGAATTTCTAGCACTTCCTATGTACATGGTTTCTTTGTTCTTATGAAGAGAATTAGGAAATAATGTTCTCTTAATACTCATAACAGTTAATTGATATTCTAGCACCAATTTTGTAATAATATTTATTATATTCTTGCAAATAACAGAGAGGATCTATATTATAAGAGTGAAAGCATGAATTTAGAGTGTGAAGCTGCTTTCTCTACTCTACAAGTGATTGAACTTGGACAATGTGTGCTATTAGCTTGTTTAGCTTACTGCTAACCTGAAAAGGGCAATTTCCTGTTAGATTGTACTATAAATTTTGATGGTGGATATGGTTCACCTTTTCAGTGAATGGCTGTTGCCAAGACCAAAATCCACCACCGAGGTCTATTTCACTCGAATAATGTGGTTCAATTCTCACAAAAAAATAATTCACTAATGATGTGGGAAACTGCTGGCTAATAGGTGCTCTGTGTGTGAATGAAGTGAAGCCTCAAGCAGCCACAACTTTTTGCACTAAGGTTGCAAAAGACATGTAAAATAGGTTTATATTGCATTATTGCTGTTTGGATTGTAGTGGCTGATATGGTGAATTTTGTCAAGGAACTGTTCTTTATTAGGAGAGCCTGCAAGGTGAAAAAAAATAAAATCATAGGGAAGTTCTAGCAAATATACCAAGTACCCTCATGACTTTTGTGGTGATTTTGGATTTAAAAAAAAATTCATATTTTGAGGGGTTTTGGAGTTTCAACTCTTGTGCATAGCTGAACCATAAGTGCCCAACAGTCCCATGCTTAGGTTTTTTTGTAAAGTTTTTGTAGGCACCAGCTTGATTTGTCTTGTTTTTTTGGTCATTTTCATTTTGTGAGTAAATAATTGCATGAATTTTATGTACGAATATCGGTTAGTGCTCAACTTTCTTTACTACATTGTTGGGTAGGTCAATGGCCGTCTGAGGATGTCCTTGCCTACTACTGCTTGTCACACGCAGACATGTTCAGGTTTGTAGAGCCTGCTGAATTTCATGTTACATTTTGCATTTTCAATATTTATCATTATAACTTCAACTCCAATTTGTGCAATTATTCTCCTCTTTTAGGCATAAAAGAGTGATTGAACTTGGATCAGGATATGGCTTAGCTGGCCTAGTTGTTGCAATAGCCACAGAAGCACTAGAAGTTGTGATCACTGATGGAAATCCTCAAGTTGTTGATTGTATCCTTTGTATCTGGAATTCTGAAATGTTGTCCGAGAAAAATAAACTAATTCAATTTGGTTACTTACTAGCACTGAACAAGAACCAAGCTGATAAAACCATAAAGTTTATGATTATTGATCCACCAAACTGCATGCAAAGTTGATCCATGATGTCACTCCTTTACTGGATAATATCTCAGTTTCTGTTGTAGTTCTGTTTTTTTTTTTTTTTTTTTTTTTCCCCATTCTCTATGCAAGCAGACACTCTTTGGATATCTTTAACATTCAGATATACAGAGTAATATAATTACCAATTCAAGTGTGTTTGGTGGTACAGAGGTTAAGTCAATGATTCTGCATTGGGGTCAGGAAAATGTCTCAGATATCTCTAATACCTTTGATGTCATTATTGCAAGTGACTGGTAATTACGTTTTAATTCTTGAGTCACCTTTGTTTTTTTCTCCTTGAGTAATCTGCTTGAATGCTTGAATTCTAATGCTAGACGTATTAGATATGACTAACTTGGTTTTGATCCACAGTTCTGATTGTTAGATCATGTACTTTTTCAGTTCATATGATTTATTTATTCTACCACATTGAAGTGTTATTACACATAGGACATCTAACTTTTCAAAGTGTATTATGCACTTTTATCTTGTCTGGTTCAGTTAACTGGTAGCTTTAACATCTTTATTGATGCAATTATACAATAAACTGAAACTCTGAAATTTTAATAAGCATAGACATCTCTCCTTTTATGTGACATGCAATAGCATGTGTAGAAGCACCAAATGCCATTTTCACCTTTTCTATGTAAAATGGGTAATCCTTTTGCCATCTTCATTTCTATTTTGCAGCACATTCTTTAAGGAATTCCATGAAGGTCTTGCTGAAACTATCAAATTCTTGTTAAAGAAAGAGGGTCCCTCTGAAGCACTACTTTTTAGCCCTAAAAGAGGTGATTCATTGGAAAAGTTCCTTGGAAAGGTTAAAGGCAGTGGACTTAATTTCAGCATAGATAACAAGTATGACACAGAAATTTGGAGGCGTCATCAGAGATTCCTTTATGGTGATGATTCTTGGCCCAATTATGAGATGGACCACTGCTATCCTTTGTTGGTCAAAATAACGTGGTAAAAATTCAACACATGGAGGGGAGGTAATCTGATCACTAATTTATGTATATCTTTGCTTCCTAATATGTTTTTTTGTAATTGAATTCTTTCACATTAGAGAAGTTGGTGGATTTGTTATCACCAATATCCTCACAAGATATTAGAAATTTCATGCATTTATGGTTGAGCTATATGGTGGATCAATCTTGTTTCTTCAACTTTATTTAGCCAATTCTGCTCCCTATTGATCTTTTTCTGGCAGCATGGCGGCCTGGCCATGGGTTAATAAGTTTGCTTAGTAGACTATTTACTGCTTCCTTTCATTAATAATAAGTTAATATATGGAAAAAAGCATTTTTAGCCCTTCAATTATGCAGGTCTCGCTGTTCTAGTCTGTCTTTCAACTGTTACAAAATACACCCCTTACTTTACAAAAAGTTGCAATTTTCACCTTTCAGGTAACAAAACTGCAAACCTCCATTAACAAAAAAAAATAAAAATAATCATATGTGATTTTTACCAAAAACATATGCTAACCAGACATGGAATCTGAACCAAATTGCTATAGAGATTCACAGTTTTGTTGCTCTAGGATGAAAATCACACCTTTTTTTTTTTTTTTTTTATAAAAAAAAGCTGGGGTGTACTTTGCAACGGCTAGAAGACACTAGAGCTGCATAATTGAGACTGGAGAGACAAAAAATGCTTTTGGCCTCTCAATATAAACCTGCATATGGTATATAGGATAAGGAGATATGATATTGCTTTCTTTTATTACTTAAAAAAGTGTTTTATCTGTGGAATGGATTGAAAGATTAGAGGAGCACTGAACTTTACATCCTGACAACCTGACACAGGAATCAACTTCAACATGAAGAAGTTGAGGGATTTGAACCACAACCCGGTGGAAGATCAGAGAAGGTAAACTTCTGAACTTCGGGTCTTGATTTGATTTCGCTGTTCTCTTGTGGAGAATAGAAAAAGGTGTAGTGGTCCATAATGTAGGTTTTGTAATTCCAGAATATGTTGAAAGGCTGAAAGTTACATTTCAGGATGCAGCAGTCCTTTTTATCTTACGTTAAAGTTGGCAACTCTTTCTGAGCACAAGTTGGTTAAGAATCTAGAGGTCCTATATTGCCCTATCTATAGTCTCATCTTTCAACTCATTTATGCAATTAAGTTTAGGCGTTTATATTTCCCTCTCTATATAATTGCAGTGGTCCTTATTGCTTTCACAGTCGCTATATGCATGAGTCTTGTCTTGAAATATTCATGTTTGTTGTGATCTATTGAGAACTGAGAAGGTGACATTGTATATACAAAATTGTGATTGAGGTGAATTATTGTGAACTTTAGGCCTCATCATGTTCCATCAGCTGAAAATTTCAAGAGGCTATTCATCAATCATGAAACAAAGGGCTATCATCTTAGTATGGCCCTGCTTAATTGTTGGAAAAGCATATTCAATAAAATAATCTTGATTATTGATTATGTATTGCACAAACTTATTATCAATATGTAGATTGCTGGGGAATCCTATGATATAAAGCATATTTGTAATATATTAATGTTAGTCCAAAGTGAAAATCATAAAAGACAAGTTGAAGCAATGATGGCATTGAAGAAATTAGTTGTTTAGTAGCAATTTAGGTGGCCTAAACGCCTCATCTTTATGGCATTAGATTATAAAATCAATTTAGTAGTGATATATCCTATGATTTTGCCATTTCGTTGTAGCTTTGTTGACATTTTATTCGCAGTGACGCATTGGTGGACCCCTACTATTTTCTTGATTTGTCTAGTAGAGTTTGGAACAACAGAATTGTTGGTGAGTAGTGAAAGATGCTTATAGTAGTTTCTTTCCATTGGGATGAAAAACATGTCTATGAATAACTTAAAAAGAAATATATTCTTGTCTCATAAAAAATCATGCTAAAATATCTTTATTGTTTGTGAATAAACAAAATCTATTTTTACCTTTAAGTTAAATGTCTTTACTCTTTAGAAATAATAAATAAATAAATAATAGAAAGCGTGGAGCATTTTAGTCTTATCAATTGGAGGAAAAGGAGCAACAGTGTGATGTGACAAAAATGTTTTTAAAATCGAAATTAATTAGGAGGCTTTCAACTTATTACCCATTTAATTGGTATGTAGAGAAAAGAAACAAGATCTCATAAGAATGGATGGAATAAAATACAAATTTTATTTTATTGTACCCATTTGTATCCTTCATTTAAAAAAAAAAAAAAAATAGTGAGGAGAGGAATCTGTAATCACGACTTAAGATGTGTATTGAGTTAATCTCATATTGTGACATTAGCTGGCAAAGAACACGAACATATATCGGCATATCTTTAGGTCATTGATACTTAAAAATTGAAATTTTGTAGTTAGTAAATTAACGACCTGACCAGCTTGATTGGTGCCCTCCTTCAATTTTTACAAATTGGGTGTCTTGGCTCTTGACCCTAATTCTAATTGTTTCAATAGCAAGATTTGGTCAGGCTGCTGGTGCATTTCATTTGATTATCATATCCAATAGGAATTTAAAAATAAGAAAAATATATAATATATAATTCTATAATAGCATAAATAAATTGTGTAGAACTACAAGAGCAATAATGGAAGAGAGAAATTGAAGGGCAGTAAATGGGTGAATTGTTGTTGAATCTCCGGTGGCCAAACTTGCCAACCACGTCCCGTCCGCCAGCATCGCCGTCTCCCCCGTCCCCACAGCCCCCTCGGATCCTGATTCCGGTGCCGGCTCCGATCCTGCTCCTGACCCAACTGTTGTACTCGAGTTCGACCCTTTTTTACTGCAAATATGGGAAGTTCAGTCGCCGATTAGGGTTTTTTAAGTTGATATCTATAGATACAATTTACAACTAACTTGGTAAAAGGTACATTACCTAGGAGATGATGATGGACAAAATGTGATGATGTAATCGGCGTCTGTACATGTGAAAGTACTGGTGGTGTCATCGTACGCGTAGCTATACGATTTAGGGCACACCGACTTGAAGATCTGGGAGTACACCGAAGGAGAACACGTCGACGGCGATCCGTACGCGCCGGAGCAACAATACTGCGGGGTCTTGAACGCATCGCACGCGCTTCTGCAAGCTCTGCCGCCTTCGGTTCTCAGCTCCGCCGGGCATTTTTGGTTCAAGTCATCGCCACAGCCCGTGGGCGCACAGGGACCCGACCCGCCGCCACTCACATCCACCATCATGGGGAGATTGAACCCGTCTACCAAGCTGACGTCATAGAAGTCCTGTGAGCCGGTGCCGAGGGTGAACTCAGCTAGGGTCGCCGGCGGCTGTGCTCCCTCGCCGTTGCACTCCATTTGGCCTGAGCCGCAGTCTCCGGTGAGGCATGACCCTTGACCCGAATCGTCAAAGTTGCAGCCGGTTCTGCCCCAGAACCGGCCGGACCACCCGGTTGGGGCTTGGAATGTGCGAGAATTGCCTTTGGTTAGCTCGAACCCTGTAGCGTCAAGCTTCGGAGTGCCCAGAATCCCAGGCCACACTGTTTGCTCACAATTGTTTACGAATGTAAATTTTGCAGCTATGGCACCTGTAATGTAATAACATTAAATGTGCATGATTTCATTTCTTTTGAGTGATACTGACTCTGTTACAATGCAGAATGCAGTATCTCTTCATAACTACTTTTTTTAACATACTGAAGCATAAATGGTTAATATGATTTCCATTAAAATTCAAACTCATGACCTCACATTTGGAAGAGTCAATTTGTGCTTATGTAAATAATTTCATATTATATTATGGTGAATTTAGTACTTCAGCAATCAAAATTGTCACTTTATTAAGTATTCACTAATATATAGGGTGACAAAATTTGTCACTTTTCCAAACGTGGGCTAGGTGAAACATAGTTATAAAGAAATAAATAAGTTGAAGTTGTACAATCAAAGAAGACTAATTGATAGACAAAAGAAGACCAATAAACAACGATCGACTAATGTCAATTATCTGACTAACTTAATTAGAGTTGCTTCCAAATATATTATACTTATTTGTATTACACCTAGTATAACTATATATATATATATATATATATATATATATATATATTATAATTAATTGTATCAAGTATTATATTTTTCCGTATCTACTAACTTTCTTATTCCCTAATTTGTTCAACTTATATGAAATAATAAAATGAAATTGTCTAAATGATACAAAGTTTGGTACATATTTAATTTAACTTTTATATGTATAAGTCCCTATGGATGGTAAAAGAATATATATGTATATACAAAAAGCCATTGCAATTCAAAGAAATGAACATATATAATATTCACACCAAGTAAAACCTTATATACATACAAATTCTGGAGCTATTGACAGAGCTGCATTAAGTAGAGAAAATTGAAGAGAATCTCAACTGAATTGAAGTAACCAAAATCTAATCCCAATTATACAAAACCAAACATATATATTATGTTGTTTACATACATACCTTGAAAGCAGAGGAGCAGGACAAGGCTGGGAATTGCGGTACAGGAGAGACCCATTAAGCTTGAAGATGGATGGTTTAATTTGGTCCTCTGAGAAGAAAGAAGAATGAATATATGCTCAATTCTGGGTCACCAAGGGGGACAAATGGGAGAGCTTCAAAGTTCAAACAATATAATATAATGGGTTTTTGCAGTCAAGTTATTAAGAGCAATTAATTGCAGTAGCAGAAGAAGGGTGGTGAAAGTATATGAGGAATGAGTGTAAGTAGAATAATATATATGTAAAGTTTAATTGTCTCTGTGTATATTATAACTCATCAGCTTCAATCTCCACCCCCCCAAGAAGCTACTGAGACAAAATCAATCAAGTATATATATATAAATATAAATATATTGATATTTGATAGGAATTGGGAAAAGTTGGGTGGTGTTGGTGGAGGAGGAGAGTGGGGGCTCATTTAGAAGTGGCATTGGAGACCCTTAACGGCTTCCTATATATAAGCAATTAGGTTGCATACCAAATTATCAATGATTTGTTACCCCATCCTAAGGGACCCATTTGCATTTGTCTCTATCTTTAAGTGAGATAAATTAAAATTACTCGAATAATAATCCACTGGGAAAACTACATTAGGGTAAAAAGAGTGATAATATTTTTGTAAATAAAATAATAATTATTAAAGAAATGTTACATTGTTACCCTCTATAAGTATAATATATACTACCTTTTGGACATTATGGAATTTCTCTATAATTATATGAAAATTATGATAAGTTTGTTAGGGAATAAATATTACATTTGGATAATAACAGTAGATTTTCTTGTCATTTAAAAATATTATTATATTGTCATCACATATTTCTTGTTGATAGGGTAAGGGAAGAAAAATTGACTTCTAGAGACTAATGAATGATTTGTTGCTACGGATGACAATGAGTTGAGTATGTTAAGAGTACATGACCCTCCCAAACCTTAATAAAATGGATTTGGGTATATAGAGAAAAAATACTCGTCATAGATTCATGACATGTATGTTTCAGTAACAATGGAGTACCCCGTATCAGATACTCGTTGATATATATATATATATATATATATATATATATATATATATATATATAATTTCAAGATGAGTTCAAGTTTCCACATGCATGTAGTGTTAAATGGGTATGAGATAGTATGAGTATCATTCTAACAGATTCATATGATTCTATAGTTAATAGAGTGAGAAAAGCTTAATAAATGGGTATTTTACTCGTTGTCATCCATATTCATTGTTATATGAATAATAAAAGAGAGTATAATTATTATATTCATAGAGTAAGAATATTTAATTTTATGATTTAAAAATAACTTCTATTGCTTAGCTCACTGGTACAGTATACAATATTTGAAAAAATAGATCAAGATTTGAACTTTGACAATAACAATGTCATACTAATATTTGATTATATCTAAATTGCTGAATCACTATAATTTATCTTTTTAAATGCCCGGTTGGGATAGGAATTTAATTTTTTGGGTGAAGAATAAAGAATAGTGGACAATTAAATTGGTGCGCGGTGGGGAAGAGGTGGTGCCACCTGTCCCCCCACCGCACCAATTGTTATGTAATTTAGTGGCACTTTCGTTTCACTGTTCGTTTCTGCCCGTTTTTGTAATATATTATCCGATCCATCATCTGACTCGGCCATATTCTTTATCCAAAAAATTTAATAAATAAAACGTGGCTAAGAAAGATTGGATATGATATTTCACCTTGCTCTCTCTCTCTCTCTCTCATGCCCTTTCATCATGAGATTATTGAGTTACAATTGGCTTATATTTATATTTATAGCATCTTCTTTTTCATGATTTTTGTCAGGTCATATAGAATGAAGAGGGGAAGAGAAAAAGCGGTAAAAAAGAAGAAGAAAATAATGGACAGATCTTTTGTGTGCATCAATATTTGACTCTGTCTGTTGAGTCATTGAGTTACCGTAATTTACATCCTTTCAAATATACTGTCGGGTCAAGGTGTAGGCATGGTTGCAATAGGCACTAGACGCTAGTCAGACGATAGAGTAGCGCCTAACGGTTAGACGGCCTAGGAGATTGCCTAAGTGGCTAACTAAAAAAAGAAAAACAATGCACATATATATATATATATATATATATATATATATATATATATATATATATATATGTGTGTGTGTGTCATATAAATGAAAAAAATTAGCAAGGTCAAGTCGGCTAACTCCACAGAAATGGACGAGTTAACTCGGTCAAATTCGGCCTAGGCGGTTGAGTTAGGCGGCCAGTCTCCTAAGTGGGAGCTTAGGGGGGAAATCGTCACGATCTAGGGACACCTAGCGTCTAGGCGCCAATTAATCGGTGCCTAGACATTATTTTTGCAATATTGGGTGTGGAGACCTTTGGGGTTGGGGATTCAACTTTTTGGGAGAAGAAAATGTGATAATACTGAATCATGTATATGTTAATTTAAGGAAAGTAATGGATAATTAAGGTGGTAGGTGAGTAGAAGGGGATTTGGCATTATATATATTCCATGGGAATTGAGTGTTGATAATTGCATCAACATCTTTAATCTTTTTGGTGTGAGTGATGTTCTTTGAGGATAAGTTATATATGCTTTTGGCATCTCCTCTCATCTTCCTAATTAACATTTTCTTCGCCAAAATTCTTTTTTTCCCACCACTTTTTATTAAAGAATAGCGTCACATGCCACTGCAAATCTGCAATGAGCCTCAACTTTCTACTAAAAAAACATTCCTTCTCAAAAAGTTCTCCGCAGAATCCTTGTGACTGAAGCCTTTTGTTTTGTTTGATTTTATAATAGGAAAAATGATCAAATACATCATTAAATTTTACACGAAAGTATAATTAAGCTTATGAATTTTTAAAAAGTACAATTAACACTCGACCATACATCTAAACTCAATAGTCAGTTATCTACATAGAAAAATCGATATCTAGAGTTCCTAGTGACAATTCTGACGAAAATTTCAGCGACTAGCTAATGGTCGCCGGTCACCATTGAAGAAAAAGGCAACCAACTGGCCGCCGATTGAATTTTTTTTTTTTTATATTGGTTACCAGTTAATAAGCGTCTATTTAACTACCATTTTCCATCAGATCTCACAAAATTAATAGTCACAATAGACCACACATTCACACCTAAAGACATGTTCTCACTTGAATAAATAAATAAATAAATAAATATATATATA
Source organism: Ipomoea nil (assembly GCF_001879475.1). Taxonomy (NCBI): domain Eukaryota; kingdom Viridiplantae; phylum Streptophyta; class Magnoliopsida; order Solanales; family Convolvulaceae; genus Ipomoea; species Ipomoea nil. The sequence goes on from NW_017616846.1 coordinate 2,245,844, forward strand.
TATATATATATATATATATATATATATATATATATATATATATATATATAATGCAATAATAAAGAATACACAACAAACAAAAGTAGTACTGAACTATTGATGATCGAAATGGCATTGTAGACTATGCTTTTGCTTTATATCTTCATATATTGTGCTTCATCTTATTTCATCATTATAATCCACAGAACATGCTAACAAGTTTGGTGTCTGTCGATCTATATTATTAGTTTGGAAATTGGTGCCCAAAGTTTATGGAGTGAAATTTTCGCTACTTGTCTTAATTTTATTTGAGTGAAAAAAGAATAAAAGAAAAAGCACTTTAATTTTTTCTGAAACTATGAATATATAATGCATTATATTATACAATCAAATAATTAATGAACTTTATTACAATCCATAGGTAAATCGCTATAATATATAATAATAATAATAATAATACATTATAAAAATCAAATACAACACTTTTGAGCATACAAGAAGTCAAGAACTAACGACCAAACAAAGTATATGTGATACCGTCTCATTAGATGCTGGATCATTGTGCGTGAGACAGGTCATGTTGTAGACAACTGAGTCTATAAATATTACAATTTCAGTTATAAGTATTACAATATTTATCTTAATAATAATCAATTTTCTCCTAACCAATATCACAATTTCACATTTAAGTATTACAATATTTATCATAAGTAACAATTTATTTTTAATTCAAATTGGTATTAAACTTTTTACAATAAGCATTACAATTTCCTTCATAAGGAACATTTCACATATGGACTCATCCATTCTTAACCATAGGTCAACGGTTCAATCCTTGGCTTTGGGTATAGAGCAACTTTAAATTTCCAGGCCAGATGTCTCACCCAATAGAGGTGTCTACAATTCAGCGAGGGAATTAGTATTATGATTTCTATCATAAGTAACAAATAATTATCCTAAATTCGACTCATCTCACATATTGTGATATTGAGATCTGTGAGACGGTCTTACACAAGTGTGACTCATAATTATCTGCAATATTTTCTATTTTTAAATATGTTTTATTTTCTTTTGTTTTCAAATTATGATATGTAATTTTAATTTTAATTTTTATTTTGTATATATATGGAAATTAAATTTGAGAGTTCTCAATTAAAAATTGCATCTATATAGTTTTTCTCAAACATATCCTTGAATATGTTATTTCTCTTATTCTATCCTTGCACTTAATTTAAAGTATGAAAATCAAGAAAGTAAATTGTTGGCTGGTTATATAACTTGCTTAAAAAAAAAAAACTTTAATTTATCGTTCTAAAACCTGACAAAATTTGGTTAGTGGATGCTGGATGGTCCAGCATTTGGGGCAATATCACCTTAATCTAATTGCGAATAAGTGAAGCTAAGAGACATATTAGGCATTTTTGAAAAAAAAAAAAAGTTAAATAATCTTCTAAATAGTGCAATTAAACTTTTAATTGGAAAAAAAGTAATGAAATAATTCTAAATAATTTTTTTAAAAAAGTGGAATTATGCATACCAATCAAGAAAATTAAAATGTTAATTTCTCATCAAATTCTAAACATCCAAACACAATAAACAAGTATTTAAAATGAAGATGTGTTGTATGTGGTGACATCTGAGTGGCAGTGAAAATGACATGCACCTCTGGGGGTGGGGGGAGGAAAAGGACAGGACTCAATACCTCCAAGACATGTATGAAATAGAATTATTAGGCAAATTATGCTATCAAACCGTATCCATCATGCAAGGTAAATATGATTTTAAAACTGTCTTAATTGTGAATATAGAGTTCAAAAATTGTAAACATAGAGTTCTATAATTATGAACATAGAATTTTATAATTATGAACATAAAGTTCTATAATTATGAATACAGAGTTCTGTAATTGTGAATATAGGATTCAATAATTGTGAATATGAAGTTAAAAAATTATGAATATAGAGTTCAATAATTATAAATATAGAATTATGTAATTGTGAATATAAAGTTCAATAATTGTGAATATTAAGTTCAAAAATTATGAACATATAATTCAGTAATTATTAACTTCAAACTGTGTCCGAGGTGGACACAGTTCCACGACATAACAATTGGAATTATTACTAGCCTTATAAAATAATATTAAATTATTAACTCCCGTTGAACTAATCTTTCTTTCATATGAGGCCCAAAACATGTTGCTCATATTGATAAGATTTCTAAGCCCATTTGATGAATGATAGTGTAGGTCAAAATCAACAAATTTTACCGAGAAATAATAGTGGACCGTGTAGTAAAACATAAATAATTTATTTTTAATTTTAGAAAAAGAATAATGCATTACCATTTGTCCATATTATTGTATAAGCTCTATTTTTTAATTTTATTTTTAACACACTGTCTCACACGGAGTTCCACTACAGGTTCATTTGAAAATATTCAATTTCATTTTATGGAGGCAAGGTTTGAGTGCTTTACTTTCTTTCCTTGATTGAAATCTTCCCCCAATTGAGGATTCAAACCTAAGTAATTGTTAGACCACTGAACAATTTAGTTACATTTTGTATGAACTCTACTATCTGTAACATGATACGTCCACCGTATAACGATTGGTCAAAACCCAACCTAAATGAAGTTATCCCTTATTAGGAAATATGAGTGAGTTATCCCTATCCTGGTTGCTAACACTTGTTACATGGTTCAAAACTCTATTCTGCTTCCTATCTGACTTCACTCTTAGCACAGACTCTAACCCTTGAACAATATAAAATATGGACAGAATTGACTCCAAAAACCAATTATCTCAAGCAAATACAGACACAGTTCACTTTTGATGGGAACTCCATCAAAGAGTTTTTTAAGTACCCATTTTCTGCAACAGTTCTCTTAATAATGGCATCAATGACACTAAAGATGGTTGCACCTCCACAAGAAACACCACACTTATGGCTTCCAAGATGTGCATAATCAGCAACTCTAATCACTAGTTAAGACATTTTGATTTAAGAGAAAGTCCACAGCTACTACCCAAAGGTGCCTTTCAGCTTTCACCCCTTTGGATGAAATCCGCCTTGTGATCATAGGCAGCAAAGGACCTCTAATCACGAAAAAACCCAAAATGTGTCTTCCATCCTTTTGGGTGAAACCCGCATTGAAGAAGGCCAATAAATAACAACTCCTATGGAGAGTCAAACAGGAACCAAACACCCCACCAATTTGTGGTTATGGTTACCAACTTAGCTGGGTTGCCCCCACTAAACATCCAAGCATACAGTTAGAACAATGCAGCAAATAAACACCCTTTTGATTTATGTGCTTTGAACATCCATTGCCACACATGGATTTTGATTTCTAAGCAACTTAATAGATACTCTAATCATAGAGAACACCAAATGTGATTATACTCGTAACAATAATGTTGTCAAGCTCACACACAACCACCAAAAAAGCAGACTCGATTATAAGACAAGATACCCAGATACCATTCTCAGCTTCATATACTACACCACAGTTTTGATATAAACAAGTCACATATACACAGGCAAATAAACAAGGTAAACCATATATCAACACACTATAAACAAGAACACAGAATTTAATATGCCAACAACCATTTGTATATATTTGCAATTAGATCACCAGAGAGAATTCCCTTTGCAATACAAAATCAAACATATACTCCATAGCAATGATTCCAAAAAGACAAAAATCCCATGTATAAGATGGCCTTCAAAATGTTTTCAATGGCAAAACTAAAGACAATAGAGAGGAAATCATGTTCAAAAGAATGGGGGAAGCATTATCCAAGAACATATGATTATGTATGGGTACTGTTTTGGTTGCATTCCCTGGCAAAGTGGCCCGGCTGCCCACATTCATAGCACTTTCTAGATCCGCCGCCTCCAAAACTGCCGTAACTGCCGCCGCCGCCGCCGCCATTACAGTCCCTAGCCAAGTGCCCCGGCTGGCCACAGTTGAAACAACTTCCTCCACCGCCGCCGCCGCCACCGCGGCCACCACTTGGGCAATCCCTTGCCATATGACCGTACCCGCCGCAGGTGTAGCACTGTCCACCACCACCGCCGCCGCCTCCGCCTCCACCACCAGCCCGATCACAATCCCTAGCCAAATGTCCAGTCCTCCCACAGGTAAAACACTCCCCTCCTCCACCACCGCCACGATACCCATCCCCGTTCCTCCGTTTGTACCCGTCGCCTCCACCGCCACCACCGAATCCGTAACCACCGCCACCGCCGCCGCGGCTATATCCCCTACCACCACCGCGTGCGCTCTCGATCGGCGCACCGTCCGGTCCAGTGACATCAGTCGCCTGATACCTCCCTCCCTTCTCAATGACCACGAACTCCACCTCCTGACCTTCGTTCAGCGTCCGAAACCCTTCAGTCTTTATCGCCGTCTGATGCACAAACAGCTGCTCGCCGCCATCCTCCGGCTTGATGAAGCCGTACCCCTTCTGATCACTGAAAGTCACCACCGTCCCTCTCGATCTCCTCTCCTCCGCCATTGATCGATCACGAATCAGATTATTATGAATGCGTGAGTATGTGCGTGTGGTAGTCAGGTAGCGTTTATATAATAAATATTCGTGGCGTAGAGGGCGGGCTACCTAATCGAAACCCTAATACTCCTCATTCTTTGCAAAATAGCACTCCCTAAACACAAATTTATTTACATATCTCCCTCTATTTTGAATCCAATTCCTTTTATATCTTTTTTCAACACAAATTATTTGTTACAATACATTTTATGCTTATTTACAAATAACTTCCATAATCATGTGAGAACAATAATGCGAACTTGTGAATGATTGCACCGAACCTACTACATAATTGCACTGCACCCGAATACGATTGCGCCCCAAAATCCTCCCGACATGTCTGGAAGCCGTAACAGTACAATCATGTAGTAGTTGCAATGCAATCATTCACAAAAAGGTTAATGTTGATTCTCACCTGATTAGAAATCAACTTCAGATTAAATAAAAATCTGTCAACAAATCTTCTCAAAATTATCGAAATCCGCAATTAGGGCGTGGAAGAATAGAAAACTGGAGAAATGAAAAATTAGAGAAAGAGACTGAAGAATTGAAGTAAACGCTTGCCCGAGAGGGGAAGAGATTGTTTGATGAATGGAGATGTAGATGGAGAAGAGGAAAATTTTATAGGAATACAAAATTACAAAGGAGAGTTGTTGTTATGTGATCTATCTACATGGATGTAGTAGAGGAAAAGAAAAAGCACATAAGACATTAAGACAATGGCCGGAATTTTGTACATTACAGCAAAAAATTTAGTAGACTTCCACGTTCCATTGCTCTGCCTTCTTCAGTGTTCTCTTGTATTCTGCCCAGTCAATCCCTGAAACAAGAAGAAGAAGAAGAAGAAGGTAAGAGTAATAAATGGAAGAAAAATGAGGACATTATGTGGACATTATGTTACCATCTCTAGCAGCAAGTGAGGTCATAATGTCATCAATTCCCTTCTCCATGCCCTTCAGTCCACACATGTACACAAATGTGTTGTCTTTCTTCAGCAACTCCCACAGCTCTTCGGCGTATTGCGCCATTCTGGTTTGGATGTACATTTTCTCGCCTTTCTCGTTCGTTTGCTCTCTGCTCACCGCAAAGTCCAGCCTGAAGTTCTCGGGAGCCTTCTCCTTCATCTTCTCGAATTCCTGCCCACGTTCACCATAACAGACTTTTAGTTGAGACAGAACACATCTTTCAATTTGGTATCAGAGCAGCGTTTCTATGTGAGAGCAGTGATGAAAATTGAAATTACCTCCTTGTAGAGCAAAGAGCTGCCTGTGGGAACACCCAAGAAAAGCCACGCCAAGCCGTTGAACTGCACAATTCTTTCATCAGTTACTCCGCTTTTCCTATTATACTTGCAGCTCACAAATCTATGGAACTAAAATAGTGCACAAACTGAAAATTACCTTGTAGTCTTCGTGCTTCTCGAAGAACATCTTCCACAAGAATGAGCGGAAAGGGGCTATTCCAGTTCCAGTGGCAAGCTACAATGATTCGAGGAGAACAAGAAAAACATAAGTTAATGGGCAATCAACTATGCCAAATCACGATATGATGTTGTAAGACTATTGTTCGGGGGCAGGCAATTATATGTAATGTACCATTATAACCGTGGCGTTGGGATCCTTGGGCATGAGCATCTCCTTCCCAACAGGTCCAGTAATCTTCACTTCAGCTCCCGGTTTCAAGTCACCTGACATAGAGAGCGTAACAAGTTACATATATGGCTAAATGCTTATTCTACAGCGTAATCTACTCCATATGATCTGAAGATAATACGTGTCATCAGTTCTTACATAAAAAGTTCGAGCAAACTCCTTTAACGATTTCACCCTTGTCATTGGTGTAGACAAGCCTTTTGACACACAGAGAAACCTGTGTAAAACATTAAACTTTAAACCTATTCATCTTACATATGAAGTTCAGTCCTAACAGAGACACATAATCATTAAACATCCTTCAGAAACCATGGCTATAAGATTCAAGATCTATTTAACTTAACCGGCATTAAAAGTACAATATTGACACCCTTTTCAATTTTAGTTACATAAGCTTACAGTCTTGGAGTCTCCAAAGTCGCCAAGGGCGCTGCTGGCAATTGAGTACAACCTCAACTTGTGAGGCTTCCCATTGGCGTCAACTCCATCAGCAATAACCCCAATAGATTGTCCTTCTCTGTAAGGGACTTCCCCTAACAAAACCCGAAACACAAATCAGCCCGACAACACCAAACTTCAATTAAAACCAATCAACACTCGCGATTTGGATATATTATGTAACAAGTGAACAGAAGAAATGTATAACGAGAGCAGCCCGAGTGCCATACCCTCAGTGCTGAAGACCATGTGCCAAGTTTCACCAGGGGCATCATCTCCAGTGATCTTGGTGTTAAGAAGGCATCTCCCTATGTAAGGCTCTTTTGGCTTGAACTTGTTGGTTACTATACCCTCATCCTGTTTCTTGGAGATCTTCTCAACCTTGGCAGGAGCCTCAGTAGTTACCTGAGCTCTAATGGGCACCAGTTTCCCACCAGATGACACATTTCTATAGTACAAAGGCACCTACCCAAAACACAATTCAGTTCCCTTTTGTCAGAATTCTTATACAAAAACACAGTACTTCCACAGAAGAGTGAATGAATCTACCAAAACAATTCAGTTCCCTTATCACAAAGATTATCAAGAAAACAGTCATTCCACACAGGAAAGTAAAAAAGACTGTAACTTTAGGCAAAAAGTGAATGAACCCATCAAGAATTCAAGACAAACTCACAAACCCAATTTTGCTATCAGAAAAAAGCATGATTTATACAAATTCAGGCAAGAAGTAGTGTACCTTGTTGAAGCAGATTTTTTCAGGGGAGATGATAGAGGTTCTGCTAGCAAGAGAGGTGGACTTTGATGATGGAAGAGAGACTGCAGCACTCACTGCAGCAGCCATTTCTGTAATAAATGGAGAGGAAAAACAGTATAGTAAAGAGATCAAATGGTAAGGGAATAGTGGGAGGAAAAGAGGGAGAGGGTGGGGGATGTTTTAGTGGGAGTGAAAGGATTAAGGATTGAGTGGAGGATATTTGAGAGGCTAAGGCAGTGGCAGGTGTGAGGATAAGTAAATGTATGATTCTCAAGTGATTGCTCACTCACTCTGTGGACATAAAACCATCACATTTGATTCTCTGATTCATACCCTTACCAAATAATAACTAGTATTCCTACATGTCACACATTGGAGCTTATAAATAATTATATTTTATGATTGGGAAGAAAATGGATTTTTGCATGTTTTAAGATTATTTTGTCAGTTAGTAACTTCTCTAGTTCACTCTGAAAAAAATCTTGACCCCTCTAAGTATTTGTTTTTACAATAGAAAAACAACTGGCCTATTAGCTCAGATGGTTAGAGCGTCGTGCTAATAACGCGAAGGTCACAGGTTCGAGACCTGTATGGGCCAAATTTTCACCATTTTTAATCCTTAAATTTTATTGAACCACATCCATCAAACACTTGATAAGTCAACACTTTTTAAGCATTTTTTCCACACACATACATTGCACAATTGCATATTTCACTTTGCAAAGGAGACTCACAACACTAAATAGCTATACCACAATGACCAAATTAGGAATGCCATCCCTCTAAATAACTATACCACAATGACCAAATTAGGAATTACAAAATGCTTTTGTGGAGGGAAGAAGCAAGTCGGGGGCGATGCATCCCTCGGCTACTTGCAGACAAGCAGAAAAAGCAACTGTATACGATGACCCCAGGACAGAAATCTAGGAGAAAGGAAACTTTGCTGCTCTAACGCATATCTCCATAAAAACTCTTTCACTTCGAAAGTCCTCGTGAACCTCCTCCCTTCACGGAGGGGCTAGTAATTGTCTGTGAACTCATACTTGCAGTTCTTAAAAGCCTGCGGAATTCTGATAAGCTTATCTTCCCATCTTTGTCGATGTCTGCTTCCTCTAGAAGTGGGTCTATGGAACCTTTTAAGCCCGTATGCTGCAAGACATTATTGTAATTAAACAGACATCCAAAATCATGTTTTGAACTTGTAAAGAGAGAGTTTTTGAATGTGCTGTCGTATATTGTCTCAAACTGTCTTATAGAAAAGAGAATACAAAGCCCTATAAATAGGTGCTAGAAGACTACGAATAGGAAACAAGTTTCCATATGTCTACCTACCTAAATCCGACTGCCTAATCTATAGAGATTCCATATATTAAATATATATTCCTAAGATTGCCTAATCTATAACAGAACTCAAAGAGAAAGTGCATCTGATCTTAAAGCTTCTAAAAGTGTGCCAAGTAAGCATCTTTTCATTTTATTTTTTTATCGAGATTGACACGTGTGCAAAGTAGAGGAGCAAGCATATGCACTTATTAACCAGTCAAGAATAAAATGCTGACCATTTTAAGTTCTTCGGGAGTAATAAATCCATCTCTATCAACATCGAATTTCTGAAAAGCAGCTTGTGATCTTTGCAGCCATTTTTCTGAGTTGTGTTCCTCCATCTGATGAACATGTAAAGTGGCAGCAACAAACTCGGGGAAATCTATGAGACCATCAGTATTGACATCAATCTGCAAAGCAAATGCCTATTACCAATCAGGAACCGTGGGAAGTTAAATTGAATAAGCACAACAGACTTGACGCTGTTCAAAATGAAGCTTTTCTTTAGTTGCATGATATGCATGAAAGTTGCAAAGGAAATCCCGGGGACATATGATGCAATAGATGCTTCAAACCCAAGCATTTCCTCCATTATCACTCTATCACCATTTTCTCCGTTTTTTCCCCTCTAAACATGCAATATATGACATACACAAGGGGATTGATGAACAGGTAGGTGTGAGACAAAATAAAGGATGCTTAAAACTCGAATGAACATACCGCTTGAAGAATCTCAATTACGCGTGAGTCTTTCATTCTCCATGGACGATCCTTAGCAAGAGCCTGCATCAAACGTGTTTGTATATATATGAGCATCAAGCACAGCCATTTTAGCCTTGCACTGTATGGAAGAGACTTACCTGTCTCATTTCTTCAAGACTAATGACACCATTTTTATCCACATCAATGGCAGCAAATTGATCTTTTAGATCAGCCAACTCCTCATCGTCTAGTGTGGTTGCTAATGCCTGCAAGATAATGAACCAACATTTTAAAAAAATGAAAACTATGGTGGAGAGAATGGATTAATTTGAACTAAATGAATATATGAAATTACCCGTAAAGCAAACTGCTTTAGGCGGCTGTATTTAACAAATTGTCGCATATTGGACAGAACAGAGATGTCTAGAGGAATGTCGGATGCATTACCACCTTCTCGGACCCATGGATGTGCTGCAAATTTTGAACTAGATAGGTTAAACAATCCAGAAGCATATAGGTTGAAACCTTCATGAACCATTTGCCACTGCAATTCTCTTAAAAATAGTAACTTTCAAATGCAGAATAATAGGACTTACACAGGGCCTGGGCAGCAGTAAGTCTAGCACGAGGGTCCTTCACCAATAATTTTTTAACAAAATCTTTAGCACTGTTGCTTATGCTTGGCCATGGCTTGCGACGGAAATCAGGTTTGTTTCGTAGCACCTACAGACACCATGCACACACACACACACACATGTATATATATGAATTTGAATACTAAAGTTCATAAGGCATGGATTAAATTAGGATTCAATAAATAGCATTTAGAGAATATATTAGTCCAAACTTATTGATAATATTGATCCACTATGTGCATTTCGGGCACAGTAAGGAACAGTGGAAATATAAAGCAGAATTGCATGGAGCTAGTTGAAGAATATAATTCAAAGCTTTAAAGAATTCATAGAAGTCACAGGGAAAAAGTGTCAGTAATCTACCTCCTTGAATATCCCATCTTCGGTTTTATCCCAGAAGGGCCGCCTTCCACAAAGCAAAATATAGGTTATAACACCAATGCTCCATACATCTGATTGAGGACCTGATCTACGTTTCAGTACCTCTGGGGCAACGTAATATGCACTACCAACAATATCATGAAATTTCTTCCCTGCATTTTTATTCTTTCATGAGAAGTTCATAACTTGAAGATATCTTAGAGTAATCAAATATTAGAGTTAATAAAATGTCAAATAAAGTACATTCCAATATCTAATCACCTGGTCTTATGAAATCTGAAAGACCAAAATCCGTGGCCTTAAGTGGAGAATCCTCTTTTGGTGATTTGAGAAGAAAATTCTACAAACAAAAAAGGTGACAGGAAAGTAGCATATACAGCAGCACACTTAAAGGATCAAATACTAATGTTCATACCTCGGGTTTCATATCACGATGCACCAGGCCATGTAAATGACATTCTGCTGCAACTTTTAGCATCTGCCGTACAACTATAGCTGCATCTTTTTCAGTATAACGGCTGTCTTTTCTGCTTAAAGGAAACTATTTATAAGTCCTATATATTAATCCTTCTTATTCAGAAAATCATATGACAAAGCAGATATTCAACCTATGGGCTATGAATACATTCCATACCAAAAGTTGAGGAGACTTACTTTGCTAAAATACGGTCCAGAAGTTCTCCACCTTCACATAACCTTTAAAAAATTTTAAGAAAAAGACTTCAGAATAAGAGACATACTTGCAACAGCAGTTACATGATTATAAATGGGGTTTCATACAAATGGAGGCCCATGCACATAAACTTACTCCATTACAATATATACATAATCATCATCCTCAAATGCATTATGAAATTGAACCACGTTCTCATGACCAGTTAAGGCCTTTAATATTTTGACTTCTCGCTTGACATCCTCAACTGCCATGGGAAGAAGCATCTGTTCACAAATCCGAAATTGTTATTATAATCGCTACCAAAATAGTGAGAAATACACACTTCAACTGCAATGTAACTGATCACACGTTTTACTCAAACATTTCAGGTTTGGACTATGAATTTATAATCACGAGTTGCATGACAGTTGCACATTTATTTCATTAGATCTTCATAGGTATGAATAAAAGAATTGGTTTAAAGGAACCAGTGGAAGTTCATAAGACTTGGGAGAACCCCAGTAAAGCAGTCAACCTGAAACATATCAGTGGCTAGCTATAAATCTATAATTTAGCATATAATATATAGACATAAATGTGCAGGCTTTTAGTTGAGCAACAAAGCACATCCTTCAATTTGGTATCAAGCCAACCCCAAGGTCTTGAATATGTGCGCCACCCGATAAAAAGAGACTTGGAACCCATAAAAAAAAAAGGTAATCGGCCTACACATATGAGGGACGTGTTAAGTATATACGGAGTAATATATAAACATATGTGTGCAGTACAACTATCAGCTTAGTCTTTTAGTTACCGAATCATAAGAACTCCTCCACATTTACAGCATAGAGGCACACAAAATGATTGAGAAATTGGGAACATAATCTGAAATGAAATTCAAACTGATTTCCACTTTAGACAAAGTAACTAATCAAATAGGATAAGCTATATCCAGTAGTTAGGCCAAGAAAGCAAATTTAAGAACACAGAAAATAAAAAGGAAATAATGAGGACCTTCTTCTTCTCGATTCTTTTAACAGCAACTCGATCTCCAACAGACTTGTCAGTAGCAACATAAGTGTATCCAAATTGACCATGTCCCAACAACTTGCCAATTGTATACCGCTTATCAAAATCCTTATCATACCCAAAATCCGTTCTTTTCCCGCAAGGGATAACCACAGTTTGACTCCTGTGACTGGGCTTAACATTTAAATTCTTATATTTCTCGCATGGTTCTTTAGCCTTCCTTCGATTACAACGTGATCTCTCCTCATCTTGTGCTGATGTGGCAGTGGTGTCAGACCGCGGCTTTGCGGTGGGATTGCTGTTGCTGTTGGAGCCACTAACTTTTGAGCTCGAAAGGCATATACCCATTTCCCCAAATATGGATATGGATAAAACCCAAAGTTTTCTTCAGATTCTTTGACGGATCAGAAGGTTCACAAGCATAAGATGATGATTCAACAAAATATGGGAAATGATCATTATACACAAAAATAAAAGGGCGAATGGAGAATCAACTCCGCGTCCGTTTATACCAAAGTGAGAATTTAGGAGGAAGGTATGGTGGAGCAGCCAAGGAGGAAGAAGAGAAGAAGTTGCTGACTTGCTGGTCAAAATAGACTTTAGAGGAGACAGCAGAAGCCCGTTCCCGAAGGTGATCCCCTGCAGGGGTTTGCCTGAAGAACCTCCAAATTTCTTTCTTTTCAATATTATTTTTGTACACAAGACTTTAATAATTATTTTATTTCTCTCATTCAGTCATACTTATTGTTTTTTTTATCAAATTAATATTTTTAACTATTTTTTTATTTAATTTAAATTTAATTTTTGTGTTTAATAATAATTTTAAGTGTAATTTTTAAATATATAAATTTTTATATACTAATATTAAATTTAATATTATACAAAATTAAATTAAAAATAATTTCAGTTAATCCTCATTAATTGAAATAGACATTAAATGAGACGGAGTGAGTATTATTATTTGTCTCAGTATCAACTCAATTAATTGATTAATTCAAAATAAGTTAACAAATTTATTTTATTAGTAGATGTAGCGTGCAGGTTCAAAGAGAGGTCGAATATGTATCTCTTACACCAAGTAGTCTTTAAGGCAAAAGCGATAGAAACATTGGAATCTAATCGTTTCATAATAATTATTTGTAATTTAATTTGTTGTAAAAAATATCATTGTCAATTTGGTTTTTTTTTTTTTTTTTAACATAATATATTAAGAACGAATAGAGTGACATACTACTTGGAATAGTAATAATGATGCCACCAAATCACAATCTACTTGATTGAATTTGAAAATGGTTAATGTAATTTCAATTCAAATTCAATGAAAGGAATTTAAACATCAAATTAATGACAAATCATTTTTTTAAATGGAACATTTGGCATGTCAAAATTGCAACAACCCGAGATTTCGAAATCCGCTTCTAAACTTAGAAAATAATAAAATTAAGAGTAAATACCCAAAATGGTCCCTCAACTATAGCTAAATTCACAAATTGGTCTTCAACTTTTTTAACCAATTAAGTCCTTAACTTTGTAATTTTAACACGATTTGGTCCTTCGGACACTTCTGCATTAACGCCCGCGCCCGCGCCGTCATCGACGATCTCTAGAAGAACCTGCAGCTCTCTTCGGAGCACATGGAAACCTCCAGGATGACGCTGCACCGGTTCGGAAACATGTTGTCTTCTTCACTCTGGTACGAACTCAACTACATTGAATCTAAAGGGAGGAAGAAGAAAGGCGACAGGATTTGGCAGATTGCTTTCGGCGGTGGATCCAAATATAACAGTGCGGTCTGAAAATGCAACCGAAACCCTAAAAAATCGACGATGGACCATGAAATTACATATATATCCTCAAAAATCACAGTCAACAAACGGTCAAATAGACGGAGGACCAAATCGTGTTAAAATTACAAAATTAAGGACTTAATTGATTAAAATTAAAAGTCAATGACCAATTTGTAAATTTAGCTATAGTCGAAGGACCATTTTAGTATTTACTCTAAAATTAATGTAATGACTACCTTATCATTTTTGTAATTTCAAAACCTCTCCACTAATGTGAAACTTTCGGCGTTACCAACTCACTTCCACGATCGGCCTGAGCTCTAGCCCGCACATCCTCGAGGTTGCCGCCGAGGAACAGGTGGTGGTGAAGCAGCGCTGACTGGTCGGAGCTACTTCGGATCCACCGCTGCACACCATTCGCCTAGGAGTGCCTCTCAATTTGCGTTGAACAATATGTTGTACTAGCTTTTAAATATGTTTTATAATAATGTTATATTAATTTTCAATATTCTTTAGTTAATTTGTATTGTTTTGTATTATTTTACGTTTGATGCCCTGATTGTATAGACCAATATTAATACGTATTCAGCAAAATTATTGATAAATTTAAAATTAATAAAATAAAATTTTGAGTATTCCAAAATAACCTAAAATGTTATCACCTGAATCATATATATATGATATATCTAAATTATTATTTAGTTTGAATATCACTTGAACCGAATTGAATAGATGCCCACTGCTGCAAATAAACAAGGATGAAATTTTGTGGGTTCAACTCAAGTCGAATTTAAATTAGTCTCACATAAAAAAGTAAATAAATAAAAAAGACTTCTTTTGTTTATTATTCACCTAAACTAACAACCAAATTCAATGAATCATTATTGTTTCTAAATTCGTTGGTTATTGTACCTTCCAAATTAAATCAATTTTTTTTTTCTTTTTTCCCATAAAAGTTCCTCTTAAAATCATTAAAAAAAATATTCAAAAACCACTTATAAAAAGAACCTTCAACCACTTTTCAATTAAATATTTTGTACATAAATAATGACTTCTTCTTATTTTAAGTTTCCTTTTATAATATAAAACATGAATATGAAAAATCAAGTAAAATCAATTAATAAAAAATATATTTAGAAATGCGATATAAATCTAACTAAAATATGCACAAGGTCTTAAGGTTATTATGTATAAATTTTATATTATTTTTTGAAGTGAAATAAATATGTAAAAATGTGTCTAACTTTCACCACCATAGGCCATAGTTACTTTTTACGATGAAATAATTGCATGAAATTAAAAATCGTGGAATATATTTATTACACGTGCACAAAGTGTGCTTTAATCTACTTTGTTATCAAAATAATTTTGTTTTAAAGATCCAAAAAAGTGTAGAACCATATGAACAAAGTCCCATCACTATTGGGAAAAAAAAACACAAAAAAAAAATAAAATAAAATCAATTCAATTGTTCACACTGACGGGGAATCCCTAGTGTCACCATCGCTTTCGGAACAACTACACAATTAAGTTTCACACTTCAAATAAATTATTTAAAAATTTGGGAGCAGTGGGACCTACCTTCATAAATCGTAGTCAACTAACTCGGTCTTTGTTTGGTACTTGTATATATTGACTTGGTCTCATTTTGGAACATTAAAATTGCTTAGAGCATCTTTAAGACTTAAGAGGTTTTTTTTTTTTTTTTTTTTTTTTTTCTTTGAAGAGAACTTAATAGGGTTTTTGAGTAATTTTTTTTCAAAAAGAAAAAGTTAGAGGTGAACTTTTACTCTTTAATTCTTGCATGAGTCACATTCTTCCAATTTTAAAAATAATGTCCTACAACTTGAAATAGTTCGTAAATAATTGATAATTAAATTTAAGATCAATAGATGGTTCATGTATGACAAGTAAGAATCAAATTTTAATTTACATACATGATTTGAACCAAGTATTAGCAGTCTAATTCGCAAGGTTAATCATGTTAACGTTAATCATTGAAAAAAATAATTATTGTCAAAATAGTCGATAGATCAAAGGACAATTATTACTAATTGTTACAAATTAAATAGAAATATAAATTGTCATAACGGTTATTACTTATTACCCAGTAATAATAAGTTATAAAGGTCCTTCATTCACCATGATGGCTAATTACTCCCACCATGAATACATTACTATTTTTCACTATAAAAAGACACCATGATGGATGAAAGGGGAGGAACATCCATTTTAACTCAACAAAAATTTCTCTACACTTCTAAATTCTATGATGAAATTGTTGATAGTTCAAATTCTCTAATTAAAATACGTTAAGGGTATTAAAGTAAAAAAAAAAAAAAAAAAAAAAGAGTCTAGCATAAAAGATAACATCTTAACCAAACAAGTTTATATTACATATTTCAGTTTTAATAAAAAAACATGAATTTAACATTCTTAAAGTCATTTGAACTTCACTCCTATTCAGATAATTTTCTGGATTCACCACTGTAACTGCAAAATTTATAACATATCACTCTATCGAATTTACAAAGCATATTTCTAGATTTTTTTTATATTTCATTTACGCAGTAGAGATTATTTAAACTTGTCAATATAAATACTTCAAACATTCATGACATTAAGGCATTGAAACAAAACAATGGAATAAACTATAAAAGTATTATAGTTAACGCTATCTCTTTACTAAATACTTATTACATGATATAAACTTTACGAATTATGATAGGAAATTCATTATAATATAGTTAAGTATAAGTGTGGTAAAAATTGGCAAGAAGCTAAGGTGAATAAAAGGATGATATTTATAAAGATTTTTGTGTAAAACATGTGGTTTGATGTGCATACTCAGCTCGAATGATCTTGACAGCACGTGACATGCATGATATGATGCTTAATATATAATAATTGTACTTTGGAGCCCTACTCTAAACCTAAAACCCACCGGCCCTTGCCATTTTCTTCTTTTAGTTCTTTGGTTGGCATTTTTTCTAGCCACGTGCATCTTTTCCCCTAAACTTTTGTAGTTTTTGTCTACTTCGTTTAGGGTTAGTTGCCAATTCAATTGTATTTAAAATCAATAAAACTTTTGATTCTTCATCCCAACAAGAACAACAACGGAGAAGATTTTCAAAGAACGTCGACAAAAATAAATCGGGGAAGAGGAAAACGGGAGGCTTTTACCTTTCTCGTTCTGCCCCAGTATATATATATATATATATATATATATATATATATATATATATATATATAAGTTTTGTGCTTAATGTGCGTGAGTTTTGTGCTTAACGTGCGTGGGTTGGTGCTTAATGTGAGTAGTTGTTGAAACTTAAAATGTCCCTGAGTTTTGTGCTTAACATGTGTGAGACTTGTGCTTAACATGCGTGGGGTTATGTTTTTGAGGTGTTTTGTTTGTGTGCGTATGTATTATACTTTAAAGGCGTCTGATTAATGCTTAACGTGCGTCTACCCGCACAATGACACGAGAAGCCCCACCCACACCTGATCCCTTTCCTACCGAGACAATCCGTTTGATTTTGGACAAATTTTATTTGGCTATTAGACTTATATATATCTCTTCGGATTAATTGATTCATTCTAATATAGTTATTGGGCCAACAGAGTGTGAGCCGAACTAGACTAGAAAAGGACAATGGGCTGATTGTTTGGGTTCAAAGGCCCAGCCCGTCTTCAAAAGGACCAATCTAAAACCAAGTTCAAATTCCAAAGGCTGGGAGCCACGCCGCCTCAATATTCTAACGGTCATTTCATTTTTGCAAGTTTCCCCCTTCATCCACGCCTCGACAAACTCTATTTTACTAACGCTTTAAAACTGCCATTTTTTTATTTTATTTTATTTTTTTAAATCTCGCTCTCTCTGAAGATCGTAGGCGATCAAGAGAATCTCTGCCATTGTTATAGCTCTGAGGATTCAAATGGAGACCCCATCATCAACCAGAAGAGTGACAAGATCACAGACCTTGGCTTCAAACGCCTCCGCCATCCCCAATTCAAGTGAGCGATCTTATAATCTAATTTCTATTTCTACTTGTTTTCAATTTCCGAAATTCTTGATTTGATGTTTCAATGCCGGCTTCGGAGTTGAGAGAAAGCAACAAGATCTGATTTTTGTGATACCCATTTTTGGAGTTTAGAGAAAAGCGAAGAGTCTGAGAAGAAAGGATCAGAATTGAGGGCGAGAAATGGGAAAGTGCAGCAAGAAAGATCAGCCATGATGGACATCAGCAATGACTCATCACCCATTGTTGGGCTAACAGCGGAGACTCTGGAGACTCCATTATCAAGCATGTCTAAGAAAATGGTGAACAGTAACAGTCAAAGCAAGCACAGCAAGACTCCTGGCTCAGGAGAGGCTCTGCTGAGGGGCCAAGTTAAAACCTTGTTGCAGAAAGTTGAAGAAGAAGCTGAACTCTCTAAATTCCCCTTTGACCAAAACCCTTCTATAACCCCTCAGGTATTTTAAACCATCTCTTTTGTTAGGATCAAACGCTTACAACTACTCAAAACCTATAATTTGTTTGTTGAGACTAGAACCCAACAATCTCCAACCACATGGTGCTGGATTTGGTCCTTCGTGCCTCTGGCCAACATCTTTGTTAAATTCTTGATTTTGGGGTCATGATGAATTTAATCAATCTTTTTTTTTTTTTAGATGATTGATGGGAAGAAAGAAGAAGAGGTTGAATCTGATAAAGGTATGGTGGTTACTCGGTCACTGTTATCGGATTTTTCTACTGAGAAGTCAGAGGCGGCAGATTCATCATCAGACCGCTCATCCATTTGGTCAATTCAGGTGAATGCAAGTGTGGGGGATGAGGATGAAGATGAGAAAAGCGTTGTTGATGATGATGAAGATGTATGCGATGATTATTACGAAGAAGAAGAAGAGGATGAGTGGGGGAGGGGTGGAGGATTGATTGATGAACTTTGTGAAGGAATAGGGAAGATGAGTGTTAAAGCTAAATTTGCAGGTAAGCACACACGATTTGTGTACAACAGCGACGGCGAGCTTGAAGGAGTGGAAGAGGAGAGTGCAGCCGCCGGTGGCGCCGCCGCCGCCTTGCATGGTGCTTTGCATTTGAAGGGGTTGCCTACGCCAAAAGGAAAACACATTCGTTTTTCTGAAGAGGATAACTGAAATTCAAACTGCTTCAACTTTTTTTTTTTTTTTTTTTCCTATACGGATTATTTGTATAGGAAAAAGATTTGCCTTCATTGATATCTAAGAGCGCAAAATCAAATACAATGTGAGAGTTTCACCCTTTTGTGGAAATGTAGACTCCTTCACAATTCCTATAAAGATAAGAGATTTCACAATCTTTTTTTTTTTTTGAAAACGATTTCACAATCTTTATAAGCCCAAAGAATTAATAAGATTTAATTTCTTAAATGGAGTTAAATACTTTGGACTAATTTTTTTTTTTTAATTTTTTTTTGAATTAGTAGATTTGTTTTGTCCTTTTAACTTTTTACTTTTTATTTTTTTAGAAGAAAAACCATATATATTATAAATTCATAATATCATTACAAAGAGCTTGGAAAATAAAAGAAGGACCGGCATCACACGAAAATCGAGAACCCACAAAACGACAATAAACATTTGATAAAAAATTTAAAAGAGTACGAATATCGTGAACAATCAAACCAAATGACCAAATGGCGATCGATCCTAGCTGATTAATAAGATGTTTTGCATCTGTTTCAATTATAAAACCATCATAATTTCGATCCTTTAGTCAACTCAAAGCTTCCCTCACCGCTAAAGCCTCCGCCTCTCGTGCCAAACATGCCCCCTCTCTCCCCACTGCCCCTGCAACGAATTCCCCCGCCAATCCCGAATAACCCACCCCATACCCATCGTGTTAGCATCGATACACATTGTGGCGTCCACAACATACTGTTAATTTTTATATACCCCATTTTGAAATAATATACTCTGTGATATTTATTCATGGTAAAAATTTGTGTGAGATAAGTCTGGTTAAGATGAAAATGTGTACTAACAATCAAAATAAAATTTTTATTACTTTTTTTTTTTTTTTGGTAACAAACACTCGCAAAACATTATTTATAAGGGAAATGTAATATTTTTATATCAAAATGTAAAAGTATTATACTTTCTCTAAGTAACAAACAAACAATTATTCCAAATCAATATTACATTTTCATTGACGAACCTGACCAATCCGACTCACATAAAAAAAATCGTGAGACATCTTACACAAGCCTACGTAACGCTTTATTCATTGATGGGTTGTAATGAATTGAAATTGTGTGCATTTGAAGTTGGGGAGTGTGGGCTCAAGAGTATTCAACCTCCATCTCCCTGCAGGGATATGATAAGGAGGAAAAGGAAGCATGTCCATATCAAGAGTAGCTTCAAGTATTTACCACAACACAAAATAAATAAATAAATAAAATGAATTGAATTAAGATGGTGCAACTAACCACTTAAGCAGCCGCCAGGCCACCACATTTCACCATCAATAAACAAACTACTATACATTAACAGACTACCCGTGAATTGAAGTGGACGCAAAGAAATTAACAAATTTAAATTTCCCCATTGCATCATATGATAATGATTCTTCATTCTTCATTCTGTTTCTTTTCCATTTTTCCTTTATACTCCCCAACCCCCCTTAGGTGTTCTTATAATAATTAGGAATTATCACAAACCATTACTAACAAACAACCCTTAGCTAATTAGCTTTTGCTGATCCCCCGCCCCCCCCCCCCCCCCCCCCCCTTATATATACCCAAAATTAATGCACCAAACTCACACCACAAAACTTTGTCCTCATCTTCATTAATACTCACTACTGCAAGATATATTGCTACTATTGTGATGGAGGGTGCGGTGGAGGGTGTGGTGGTGCGCGGCCGTGTCCAGATCGACACCCGGAAGCCTTTCCGGTCGGTTAAGGAGGCTGTCCTAATGTTTGGGGAGAAGATTTTGGCCCCAGAAATTTATGCCAAGCAAATCAACACTACTCAGGTTTTTCTCCTCCCTCCCATTCACTCTATTCTTACTTTCCATGATGTATGTGTGTAGGCAATAAGCTCATCGTACTGGTTGATCAATTCAAAAAAAAAAAGAGTTAATAGTTCTGTTTCGCTAACAGTTCAACCTTAGGGATGCATGCTTAACTAAGTTCATGCAAGAAGTTAATAAATCTATCCACAAAAGATGAAATTTCCTCGAGCCCTACAAAGACTCAGCGGTCAATCAGGTGGAAAGACCTGTATTTGGTACTCACAAGGAGCACACATATTGGAGTAGCCACTAAGGATTCCGATCAGTGTTCTTACTCACGTACAATCAACCACCCAGGATCCAACTAATTAAGTTGTTTGTGCAGACAAAAATTAATAATATATCCTGCATGCATGGATGAGTAATATGTTTTTTGGTAGGTGCATTCAAAAACAAGTGGGGAATTAGGAGAAAAGCAGACGACTACCACAAGATTTGGAGGAGTAAAAGCTGCAATAGAGCTAGAAGAGACAAAGCAAGAGCTCGGAAAAGCCAAAGAAGAAGGAACATTAATGGCGCAGTGCCTTCAATCTCTCAAGGAAGAACTGGAACAAACAAAGAGAGAAATCCAGCAGCTCAAGGCGGCAAAAGAACAGCGCGGGGCAGAGATTGAAGAGCTCAAGTTTATTGAGAAAGCGCCACCCAAACCCGAAGGTTATGATGAAGAAGAAGAAGATCAATTATTCGAGAGAAAGAAGTCAGTGAAGTTCGCTAACCCTCCGGCGCTCACAAGGGTGATTAATCTCACTAAAGATAATAATAATAATAATACTGATAGCCCTTCACTACAGGCGAAGAAGAAGTTGAAGAGGAGGCCTCTCATCCCTCTCATTGGAGCATTGTTTACAAAGAAAAAGGGAAGCCAATGAAATATTATATTGGAAGATCATATCAATTCATAAAGTTGTTGTTTGTAAGTGTGAGGATCGAACTTTAATTAATTTGGACAAGAAATTCAAAATAAATCAGAGAGAGTAAATTCCATTTCATGTTACTATAAAGTTAGCTGTTTCACTTTTTCCATTAACTCTCAATCAAACTCACTTTAATTATATTGCGCTATTATTACATACATTATTATGTGTGTATTTTTCACTTAATATCTTATTATTGAAAAACTCTAAATTTTTTTTTTTAATTAGAAATTAATTTTAATATCATTAGTATGATAGCCGTACTCATTATTTTTCATATGCTTAAGGTTCATATATTTGTCATGATCTGTTCATTGTTCATGATTATTATCATCCATATAGCATGATCATTAGCTATAAAATTAACATTAACCCTATTTGTCGCGCGGAAAATTTAGAGAATAAATGGTTGTGGAGTTATATATTATTTACAATGTCTATAATTAGCTTGGGATATTGGGGAAAATTAAAATTTTGAATACTACACCATTAATAATCCTTTACTTTTTAGCTAAACCTAACCCAATACCAATATTAACAGAGATGTCATCCAAAAAAGGGAGATCCAATAATGGATAAGGTATACAAACTAGGGTCATGTAGAGACAGATGCCCAAAACTGATGGGACTTTTCAGTTCATTTTAGTCATAATGAGTATCAATGAAATGACTAGGAATCTCCGCTTGAGAGGATGAAACTCGGGCCCTTCTGGAGTAGTTTGGTGCGGCCCAATTTGTTGATAGGATTTTGCAATATGTGAGTTCTCAAATCTCAATTGATAGATGAAATAACAGACAAGAATTTCAACTATTGACTCTTGATGGTGAAAAGGGATTTATGTTTCAAATTATTGGTAATTATGGCCTTGTTTGGTAAAATAGTTAGCTTATAGATTAATTTTGTTTTATTTGATTATTATTAATTTTTTTGTGGTTAAAAAATTAATATAGTGTTTGACTAATTAGTATTTTACAATTTTAAAATGTTAAAATTCAAAAAGCTACTTTTAGACCACATTTTCTATACATGCTTTTAGTGAGATTCGGATCTCCACACTATTGCCTCTCTTCGTAACCTTTTAAGTAAGACAACGAACCACCTACGTAATAAAAATTTAAATAATGAAATAATTTTCTAAGAACATTAATTATTATAATAAAAATTTAAATAATGAAATAATTTTCTAAGAACATTAATTATTATATTTCTGTGGAAACCAAACTAACAGAGTGACAGGCAGGCAACTAAATCCTGAGCCATAGCAAAATAAGTACTACTACATAGACTGCCAAATTTTACTCCCTCATTTCCACTCCACAAACCAAGATTGATTATTTTTATCATGTGGGTTCACAGAAAAGTGTCTATATCAATAACATGTGAGAGGGAGTACAAATTAGGAGTATAAAATGAGAATACACCAAAGTATTTTCCTAGCAAAATAGCATTAAGTAAAGCAATTAAGCAAGCTACATAATATTCATACAACACATCGCAATCTTTTTCATTTTTTTTTTATAGAAGGTTGTTGTCCAACTACAAATCCACCCAAATTGACACAACAATTGGGGGAAAATATTGAAAAATAATTGCTCAGCTTGTAAAAAGAATATACAAGGCACATAAGACAATGAACAGCATCACGCAAACTCAA
Organism: Ipomoea nil; assembly: GCF_001879475.1. NCBI lineage: Eukaryota > Viridiplantae > Streptophyta > Magnoliopsida > Solanales > Convolvulaceae > Ipomoea > Ipomoea nil. The sequence continues at coordinate 2,269,369 of NW_017616846.1, forward strand.
TAACAACCATCTATCAAATAAATCAAATTTTCCTTTCCCTCGGCATGCATTATTCAACAAAGAAGCCTCATCTCAGAAGCTGGGCAGGACCATACAAGCTGCAACCCGAAAGACGAAGAGAACACATAAATTGAGCCACAGATAAGCGAGTAGGCTATGCATTCCTTCCTCTCTCACTTGACAAAACATGATCCTCTTCCACGTTTAAGAATATTTCCAACAGTTACCATGCAAAATAAGGCACCAAAGCGAAGTAATATAATTGCCCAAATAAGATCAATAACAACCAAGAGGCCTCTCCATGGCATCAGTTTATAGATAAGGATGTACAACTTAAAATTTCAAATCCACTCTTAACCTTCACTCCTTCCCCTATTGAAGGGCCTTTGTCGACCTGAGTAGCGGGGCTCTGAACTCCTTTCTGCTGATACTTTTAGTTTGTCTGTGTTCTCCTCTCGCCTGACAGCCTGTTTCCTCATAGACCGTCTTGAGTACACATCTTTTGATTTCCTGGATCGGTCTACTTCATAGGTTAGAGGCTCAAGTCCCTGTAAATCAGGCTCAGGAACAAATCCAACTGGTCGTTTAGATTCATCCATTCTCCTAAATGTAATTGAGATCCTTCATAAAATTGTAAGTAATAAGGTGTTAGCACATTATGGCAAAAGTGACATGATTGAAATTACGACAGGAGATCTCCAATAGTACCTTTTAGTAGGAACAGAAGGAACACAATGTTTAGCCACATCAGCAGAATTTCCATTTATCACAAGAACGGATCTGGAGGAACATTTACTCACAAACTTCAAATTCCTGAAAGATCAAGGAAAAGACTAAAGAGTACAAATTTTAAAAGCACTTACCCCACTGGCAAGGGAATTGCAATAGCACCTGCAAACTCACCAGGACCCACCACGCTCAAGTTTAATCCAAAAACTATATTGCACTCACTAAGGAATGACACGGTACAAAAGGGACGGACAAAATCATGATTGTCAATATGCGGTGGTATACAATCTCCCTCATCATAAATATTCACAATACAGCTGTCAGGAATGCAGTTTGGAGGCATAACATGCCATTTAACAAGCCTTCTAATCATAACCTTAAAAAGCTGAGGTATGGGATCAACGGTATCATCTCTGATGATGCCTGGAGGATTGCCATTTTTATCCTGTCATCAAGCACTTCAACCATCAGGTCATATGTATGTTCAACTTTCTTCTGTTATTAGTCCAAACTCAAAAACATTCCCCAACCACCCCCCCCCCCCCCCCCCAAATAAAAAAATAAAAAAACAGAAGAAAATTACAAAAAATTAAGGGGGAGGGGGGTGAGTATGATAATTTAATTAACCACGCTATTATGGGCCCTCCAAAGGGAAAAAGATTGCAGATGCAGAAAGACTTACGGTTGCATAGTTGTAACAACAACCAAATTGGATAGTCACACGACCTTTGCCCCTCATCCACTTCTGGGGGGCAGTATAAGTACGCCCTGTGATAAACAAAATAGGAACATAAGTAAGCCTGTGTAAAGAATGCACCACAAGACCAATTAATGCCAGAGCATCTTAAAACCAATATAAGCACATGTAAGAAAAGGAAAAACGGTCATTACACACAAGGAATAATCAGAAAATATCATACATCCAAATTAAGAAATTATCTTACTAGCATGGATATCACAAGTGTAGGTTGGTTAAAGACCAACAACTTAGCATTACTAAGTCAAAGGATGGCTAATTTGAGAAGTGGATTAGGTGGAAAGTTTAGTTTCACCAGGAAAAACAGACTGGAGAGTATGGAAAACATAAAGGAAATAGACGTAAAAGACATTGACAGTAGTTTGTTATACGTGTAACAGGGGTTAGCAGGTAATGTAAGACACTAAAGGTAAAAATTCCTACCACATAGTTCAAAAATAGAAAAGAATCTCACAATTATAAGTACTAGAATTAAAAAAGAGGGTGTAATTTGATACGAATTGATTATATAATACATAAGTCCTGTCAAGAAATAACAAAGAAAAAGTATTTGCATGATTTTAATGAATCCACCGCTCAATCAAGAGGAATTGTAGACTCCCAATTAAATTGCTCAAGCAATAAACAAAAGCACTTAGTCATATAAAAAAGTTCCAGCTGCCATATAATTCAAGGAGTCAGTAACAAAAAAATATAGTTCCACACTTCCACGAGTTGATTACCCAAGCCAGTTAATTTATTTGGATCTTTTTGTCTCAGAGAGTACAAGTAATATGACTTAATCTACTTCATAAAATGGATCCACAAGTCCACAACTGTATTTGAGGCCATAGTCCAGATGCTTCCAAGTTGCTTGACAGTACCCACTACCCAGTCTTACTGAAAACGTGTGGATTTTTTAATTTATTTTTGGTAGCCTCACAGCTTTATCGGTGTTATTTCAGCTTAAGACACAATTTCAAGAATTCTCCACAAAATAATTCAAATGGCCTGCTTACTTTACAGCTTATAAGAAGAACAAGCCTCTTAACCAGGTAGCCATGAAGTAAAAAGGACATTTTAGCATTTACAAGACCCACAAACACTAGAACCACAAGATGAAGATGAACTAAATCAAGGTTTAAGCAATATGCAGGAAAGGAGTTTAGACTTAATATGATTCATTCACTCATTCCAACAGTCTAGAACGAAAATTTTGAGTATCTCCTTAAATCTTTTACCATTTCCCATCTAGAATTCTGGAACATAGATTCTTTATTGTTTTCTTGATGACTTGAAAAGAAGGAAAAATAAGCAAGCACCATTTATAGTTTCAGACCGCTGATTATCAAAATAGGAAATAAAATGTATAATTGATGGTTTAAAATGGCGTGTCTGAGGCTCGCCTCAGAGTGAGGCGCTGCAGTTGGGTTCTGAAGCTTACGCCCCTTAGGCTGAATTAGATGCATACGCCTCAACCCTATGGGGCGTATGCCTCATATGCACCTCAATACGTTTCTGAGGCGTATCAAGCTTAGCCTAAATTTTTTTAGATAATTTAGGCCCAAAATATATTTCTATAGCCCAATAGGAGATGACCCAACCCTAATTAGATTAGAATTAGGAGAAAATATTTGACTTGAGACTTTGTGGTGTGTTTGCTTGAGACTTTTAGCTTATGAAACTTTAATCTTGGATTGTGGTGTATTTTATGAATAATGTTTATAGTTTATTAATATATTTTATATAAAAATTGAGGCTTATGCCTCAGTGCGCCTTGAGGCTTACACCTCACCTCAGCATTACAAAACGCCTTGAGGCACACCTCCACCTTTTTAAACTTTATAAAAACAGTTCATCTAGAGCTAAAAGAAACATAGGCAACTAGTAAACCAGTACATGCTTATTCAATAAAAGTATTCTGAGAATCAATTGAAATGAATTAGAATAAAACTAATAAGATTAATGTGGGAAATAAAGAAGTCTAAACTTACAAACCTTTTAGTTGTCCTTTCTTTCCCATCTCTTGAAGTGATTCCACATAATTCACTATCCTAATTTGTTCTGCGGCACTAAAAACACCAGTATGTAGCTCCAAGCCATCAAGTATATTCACAAATTTCCCATTGACCCTCTCCAAACATATAAAATCCTTCTTCCTTTTAACATTACTAAACCGGATGTGCTCCCTTTGCTCCCTTGAAAGCTCAGTCTTTGGCTTAGACATCTTCTCAGCAGTTCCCTCCCCAGCAAAGCCATCTCCATTGCCTAACTGCCTACTTGAACCAGTTGACTCGGTCTCTTCCTCTGCCTCGAGCTCATCCTCCTGAGCCATATCTGCCCATGACATTTTCACTTTCCGGCTATCAACTGACACGGGTGTGCTAAACGTGTCACTTGTTGATGCCTCAACAGAAGTTTGTGGTAGAGCATCTTTCAAACTAGCACTCGGGCCTGATTCCATAGAGACCTCGGCAACAGGCTCTGGAGACCCATCTGCCCCATCCTTCCAACTCCCCAGCGAGTTCGTATCCGCTGTATCATTCAAATCCGCGCCGTCCTTCCAACTTCCAACAGAATGGGCGTCACAGTTAGCTAGATCTCCACTACACCCATTCAGGCACGTACTGTCGTCGTGCTCTTCATCTCGTATGGCTTCTACAATCAAACAAAAGGCTCACTAATCAGAAAAGTGACTTTCAGAAACCCTAACTTCCAACAGAGTGCGTCTACACATAAATGTAACAAGTGCACAAAAATTTACACATGTATTCGAATATTCATCAATACACGTATTATGTGTGGAACTAGCGGGGAAAGAGAAAGAGAGAGTACCGGGATGGATGGATCGGACGCGATCGGAGAGAGAGAGAGTACAGGAGTGACAGAGGTCACGGGAGAGAAAAGGGAGCCAATTGGAGAGGAACTCGGAGGCGATTCGGAGCTCTTCGGGGCTAAATTTGAGCAGGAAGGGGTCATCCTTGAGAGTTCTCTGCTGGTCAGCCATGGCGAACTGAGTCGTCCGGCAGAGCAGATAGGCGAGTCAATGATGAGTGGTTTTGATCGTGAGAACTGAGAATAGAGAAATTCTATTTTAGGTGGTGTATTCAACCATTCACCCATATACGGAGTAGAATTTTATAAACTTCTATCAAATAGACCACTCAGAAATCAAATTGTAATTAGGTTATTGAATTTAAATATATATATATATATATATATATATATATATATATATATATAATTTTTTTGAAAAAAAATACAATTTAATCTTTAAATAGTATAAATTCATTCAATTTAATCTAAAATGACATATTTATTTGAAAGTACGCTGACGTGTTACAAATTTTAAAAATAATTTTAGATAAAATAATTTAAAATAAATAAAATTACAAAAAATAAAAATAAAAAAAAAAAAATTGCCCACTTTTGTCTCTATGGTCGGAGATGAAGGAACCTTCCTCTCTATTGCCGAAGACGAAGATGAGATAAAGGAACCTTCGTCTCCATTGCCGGAGACGAAGATGCAGTTCTTGTTTGTTTTTTTTTTTTTTTTAATATAATTAATTATTTTATTTAAAATTATTATTTTTAAAAAATACTTTTAAAATTGATAACCACCATGTCAGGCATCAACGTACTTTCAAGTAAACATGTCATTTTGAATTAAATTATATGAGTCTTTGTTGTTCATGGATCCAATTATGATTTTTTTTTTTTAAGTTTGATGAATTAATTGTAATTTGGTGTGTAGTTGTGACTTATTTGATCCTTATTCCTAATTTTTAATATATTTGTATAAAATTTCTTAAATTTTTGTAAATGGGTAACTTTTATAAGAATTCATAAAAGTATTGTATCATACAATTTTATAACAAATTAATAAAATTTTATAAAAATTTTAGAAAGTTCTTTAAAGTGGGTGATATTGAATTTACGAATTTTTAATTGGGATTTATTAATTTAGAGTTAATATATAATTTGGTCCATTGACTATTAAGATTTTATTAATTTGGTCATCAATTACTAAAGTTGTTCAATTTAATCACTAATTATGCAATTTTTACTTAAAATGGTCTATCGATTATTATGATTTCACAACTTTGATCATCGACTACCAAAATTGCTCATTTTAGTCCATAATTATACAATTTTTATCTAAAATGATCCCTCGACTATTATGATTTCACTACTTTGGTCCTCAACTCTCCAAAAATGTCCCCAAATCCACACTTAAACTTACATTTTAGGTTAACATTTACATAGTTGGAGACTAAATTGAACAACTTTGATAGTCGACCTGGGAAGTCAACAGCCAAGATGACCCGAATCATGGGTGGGACTTGATCTTGAGGCATGGCCGAATTTTAGGTTTTTGTGGTCCTGTTCTGGTAAATAACTGAGCCCCTCCAAAATCATAATTTTTAAAACTAACATATGCGAATTTCGAACTTTTGACCTCCAAGTTAAAATACAATAAATATACATTGCTACCATCTCTTCATAAAACCCTTTAAGTTTAATTAAAAAAATTTAGTTTTTATTTTGAAACTAGTTAGGTAAATATTAAATATTTGACCTCTAAAATTTGGGGCCAGCTTGTACAGCCTAAAATCCGGCTCTGTCTTGAGACCCGGGGTCTTCGATACTCCATTTCTCCAGGTGGGTTCATCTATTTTCAATATGTTCGTTATCTACTTTCTCTCAACTAATGATGAGTCCTAAAACTTGAAATATTAAATTAAAAGAAGGCATAATCTATAATGTGACAAATAATAATAATAATAAACTATCTTTATTGAGTTAATACCCAAAATCATCCTCAACTATAGTGGTTTTTCTCAATTTCGTCCTAAACGACTTTGGTGACCTAATATCGTCCCAGGCTTTTGTGTTTCGCTCAATTTAGTCCTCCATTTGTTATTCCGTCAAATTGGTGTTAAATTAAGGGACAATTCAGTAATGTCAATATTGATCTCTCTTTACTTTCAACTTGTGAAGTGCGAAATTCCTCTTTCTTGTACGAATTACACCCAGATTTACTCCTGGACCTGCAAATCAAATTTTATATTCGCAGTTTTAGGAGTAATTCTGGAGTAATTCGTAAAACAAAAAGGGATTTCGCAGTTCACATGTCTATGAGTAAAGAGATGCCAATATTAAAATTACTGAATTGTCTATTTATTTAACACCAAATTGACAGAATAACAAATGAGGGACTAAATTGAGCAAAAACACAAAAATCTGGGACTAAATTGAGCGAAACACAAAAGTCTGGGACGATATTAGGTCACCAAAGTCGTTTAGGACGAAATTGAGAAAAACCACTATAATCGAGGACCATTTTGAGTATTAACTCTATCTTTATTACTTCAAAGTATTGGTCTTTAAGAACGGATAATACAAAAGGATAAGAAAGTGAGGCATTGGCAGCCTGAGCAGCTCCTGGCCTCATCCTTCAACTTCACACAAATTAATCCACCACTCAACTCAAACCATGTTCTCCATCACCCACCAATTCACCACAACACTCACAAGCTTCCCGTCTAGATCACACCGGCACGGCACCTCTTTCCGCTCCTTCTCACTATCTCCGATCAAAGCCAGCACCGCCGGCGGCAATGGCGTCAACGACGAGGGAAGCGATCCGTCTCCGCCTGCCCCGCCATCGAGCACGGTGGGGATTCGGTTCCGGAGAGGGTCCAGAAAACGGAGACAGCAGCGTCAGCAGGAGGAGGAGGACAGGAGACAGGGAATGAAAGCAAAACCAGCGCCAAAGGACTGGGATTCGATGAGCCTTAACGAGAAAGCCGTGGAGTTGTACATGGGGGAGAAGGGTGCGCTATTCTGGCTCAACAAATTTGCGTACGCCTCCATCTTCATCGTGATTGGTGGATGGATATTGTTCCGGTTCGTGGGTCCGTCCCTCAATCTTTACCAGCTGGACACGCCTCCCCTGGCGCCACAATCCATGTTCAAGGGTTCAGAATAGAAATGAGGTTTCGAAGAATTGAAGTTTCATAGCTTTATCGTAGTTTCCAGCAATCAAATCTTGTAGCCTTAAATTTGTTGTAGTTTGCTATACACTTAGAAAGAATAATGTTATACATCTGATATTTACATTACATGGCAACTGGCAACTAATCAATACAGTAACTGTGGTGGTATAAACACAAATTGTAGTTTTAGGATGGAGTAATAAGAAACATTTAAGTAGAAGAATCCCAATCAATTTATTTATTTCCTCATTTGCTGGACTATAAGATAGAGTGCTAGGTTAAACCTAGAACACGAAATATCTAAGACCAAAATAGATATGAATTTAACAATTAATTTCAAAATTTTACTCAAATGCCCAAGCATTCTCCCTACGAATTTGTTCTTCTTCCTCAGGTGTTGAAAATTTTGCGGATGGTGACTTGTCCTTGATAATATCTGCAACAGCTTGACTGGTAAGATCTAACATTGGTGATGGGAATAGTAGTATGATAATATCTGCAACAGCTTGACTGGTAAGATCTAACATTGGTGATGGGAATAGTAGTATCGACGCATTCATCATCAATCATGCACTTGATCGTGTGCATCTCAAGAACATCTCTCCGTCAGAACTCCTCAACACAATCATCTTTGGGATGATCTCGTCTGCCCTGCTAAATGCTAAAGAACGTTTAATAAATTAAACGCAATAATACAATACTTTTCAAGGACTGGAGTTCCATTTTATAAGGTTAGAACACCTCGTTGATAAGAAATGGGCAAACTTCAAACTAGGATAGAGTTCTCCAATTTCGGCACTCTTAGAATCCTTATGCATCTCAGACTTGTATGGAATATTAAAACTCTGATCTTATGGAAAATAATAAAAAACAGAAAACGCATAATTTTTCAATTCTTTTGTTTTGTTTTTTTGTTTTTGTTTTTGTTTTTTTGTTTTTGTTTTTAGTTGCCCGTGTCAGCACATGAAGTACGTGATTAGCTGAGCAGACCCATTATATTGAATTTTACGTGATTCGCTGAGCAGACCCATTATATTGAATTTTACATATTAGAGAAAATTTAAACTCCTAACTTATAAACTGGTTAAATGTATTTTTCTAATGTTTTTATTTAATGATAGAACTTTGATGGATAAATGTGTGATCAATCTTCCTTTTTATAGAATATGATCATCTTCTCATTTTAATCCCTCTATATGTGTGTGTGAGAGTTTAAAAGTTTAATCCAAATTTTTATTATTATTTTGAATACTATTGACTCTATTATAAGGTAATATCTCTTATATACTTTCTTTATTTATTGCAGCTTAAATAGTCAATATTTTACAAGGCACAATCCAAACCATAGAGATGTTATTGAGTACAAAGTGCTTGGTTGTTTAATCTAAACTTTTAAAAATTCAAATTACGTTTTTAAAACCTTTTTCAAAACTAAAATAGGACAATATTAATGAATGTTAAAAAAACAAATGATATTTCAACACAGAGAATATGGTTTGGTCCACTATCCCAGTTCGGTTCAGCCCATCCACCCGCCGGCAACAGTTCCACCATCTTTCCTTCCCGCCACCACTAGTGCCACCGCATCTCCGCCATGCACGGCGTCTGCACCTCAGCCGCTTACCTATCTAGGCAATCAATGCTGTCCAGCACTACGACTTCGATCGATGCTCAGGTGTCGAACAACTTCATTGACACCAGTAAGCTGAAAATCTCGGTTCAGAAACTTTCGGCGAATTCCTCTCCCAAGCTTTCTTTTCTCAAACACCACTTCTGTTCTTTGCCTATTTTCTTATCAATTGCTCTTTCATAGCTCCTTCAGTTTATATGCTCGTCTTTCAGAATCCTATATTCTGTGCACCTTGCCCTAGCAATGGTAGTTTGGCTATGAAAATTCTAAGTACATGAATATCTTGAGGAATCATTTTGTAGAAATTAATGAGCTCAATAGTGATCATAGATGTACATTGCTTTCTGTTTACCTTTTTGTTATGTCGACAAATGAGCCCCCCTACCTGTTTCTCTTGAGTTACTATTTTTTGGCTTTTTTTTATTTGTCGGTGTTATAGCTTTGTATGGACTACTTTAATCTAAAATCAAAGATATGTTTTTTGCAAAATATTATAGCCTGTGATCTTTCTGTTTGTGATTGTGCACCTTTTTAAGATCATTACTACTCAAATTTGATTTCCCAACAACTTGTGTTTTATTTTACCCTGGAGAATGCAGGCTCTATTTTTTTTTGGGTGGGGTGGGGTAGGTGCAAATAGAATTAAGTTAAAAACACTTTCTGTCTAGAAAAATGTGGAATTACTCCCATTAGGTAAAAATATGCTAGACATGGGGCAACCCAACCAAGTTGGTTGGATGGTCAAGGAGGAGTTGGTCAATTGACCTTCTTGATTTGAGCTGATTAGTTATGGGCAACCTAGGTTGATTTACCTCCTTGTGGTTCTTTACCGGCTAGGGTTACAAGACAGACTTCACCCAGTGCTCACCTTTGGGTAGCGGCTACGGGCTTTCCCGTAAATCAAATATGCTAGACATGGCGTGTTATAATTCACTATCTCTCAAATTGAGAGACTCATGATTGAACAATTAACTAATTATAATATGTTACATCAAGCAGAATTTTTATTGAGAAAGTAAATGTAATGTTATTCATTTTAATGAGTGGTTTCCACCTCTATGCTTTTGAACCAAATATATATATCTTGTATAATTGTAAACCAAAAGGAAATTGTACAGGTTTGTTACTTAGGCTGGTTTCATATTGATATAAATGATATGTGTTTTTGGACAGCTTATCATTTTGTTTGAAAGCATAACCATTGAAGCTTTAATTTGAAATTTTCTTCATTGGTTGATGTATTTTCCAGTGGTATGTACCAAATCATTTGTCTAATCTCTGGTTGTTATACTTTAGCTGACAGCCTAACTCCCATGGTACTTTTCTAATGAGATGTATGAGTCGAATCATGAATTATTATCTCTAAATAGCAATGTGCTGAAGGTTGTTCTTAGCCTAGCTTTGATGTATCTACCGTTGTTATGTACTAAGTCATTTGTCTAAACCCGTGGTTGTTGCACTTTAGCTGACAGCCAGACTCTTAATAGTATTTTGTACTTGATGCATAATAAGTCTAATCATGAATTATTATGCCTCTAAAAGGCATTGTGAAGAAGGTTATGCTTGGCCATGAAAGAACAATGCAAGATTATGGCTCTGAGTGCTTTTATTATCTAGTTTGCAGGGCTTATGCTGCATCACCAGTTGCTGTTGTCTCTATTAATCCGATCTCACCAGCTATCCTCGTGGCAGATAAAGGTGAGTTCTGCAAATGCATCTATTCTTTTACATTCACCTTTGAGAGAACCTTGTTGCATTTGTCTTGCGTATGTAACTCCACAAGATATTATTACTTGGTTTTGTTGTTTGTGGCATCCTTAAGCACTGTGTTTGATTTTGAATTGTTGTCATGTGGTCCGAGGCACCTACACATAAATGCAATTTCTCACCTAATGTCTTTGATTTGATATCATATCATGTGCGAATAGAACATCAAGACTAGGACTTGAATGATCCAAATTAGCGAATATAGCTGTAGTCTGATTGGTGCAGTGAGACAGAGTCTCTTTACATAGTCTGTATGATACAAAAAGGTCAGGATCAAAAGCGTAGTTAGGGGCATTATGTCCTCGTACTCACCAACTAATCTAATCATCCCATATGTTAAACATTTTTCATTCATAGAACATGGGAGAACCCCCTCCGTTTATCAATTTTTGTTGACCAGTACTTTATCTTCCAGCCTTATCTGTACTTGTGTCTTCATGCATGAATATAACGCATAAGTTGCTTTGATTTTTTTGGAGAAACCAACTCTAAGCAGCCTAACAAATCTGTATTTGAGATATATTGTTGAGGTCTACTGGATACATACACAACTTTCATGTTGCTTTTTGATATTGATGCTTGTTTGTTTTAGGCCTTGGAACATGGGAATGCCCCTCTTTTTGCTAGTCATCAGAGCTGAAGCCACAATTCTTGTGGTGCTTATTTCCATTTAGGATGGGGTGCAACATTTTTTTATTTTTATTTTTGTTTACACATTCCTTTATATCTTTAGCCTCCAGTTATGTTGTCTGCTTGTATGTTTCTTGAAATGGTGTTTGGAATTTGGTGTAGGCAGGACCACATGGCTGTTTCTTATAGGTAAACACCAGCATCTCTTAATGCCAAAAATAATAGCACTTTATGTGAAAAATGTAAATTTTCCTTGTTAAAATAACTCCCTTACCTTTACTTTATGACGAGTCATTTATTTTTTTGAGTACTAATGACTCTGTTTTAATGTAGTATCTATTCATAACTACTTTCTCAACCTATTGAAATACAAAGAGTCAATACTTTCTGACAGGTCATTTATATGTTTTGAAAATGGAAAAGTTTATGGTGGATGGTTTGGCCCACGAGATTTCTAAAGGCAAATTATTGTGTGGACCATAACAAAAGTATATTTTCAATATACTAAAAGTGCATTATTCGTGTATTGAATTAATATTAACAAAATAATGTACTTTTAGTACTCAAATAATGTATTTTTTTGGAATGTAATGTACATTTTTAATATACTAAAATTACTACATTATTTGTATACTGAATGTATATTATTTGATAGTATGACCCACAAAGCTGTGTGGACCAATACTAATTGATGTCTAAAAGTGATTTTAGTAGGAGAATGTAACACTAGTCATGAGATATACCGACTGATCTTAAAATCTTAATATGCATTGATAAGTAAAATGCAATGGACAAGGGGGCTGTTATGAATCTTAATTATCTACTTTGGGAGTGCCTGGTATGTTGTGTCCTGAGTTTATTTGCATGTAATTATAACCCTCTTGGTAGCCAAAAATGGACAAAAATTCTTTAGTTCAAAACAGATTATCCAAAAAACCATCCAGCCTGTTCTTGTCCCACACATTTGAATTTATAGATAATGTAGATGAGGTAAATATTTTGAAATTGAGAAAGAAAATAGATAATAAAAAAGCTATGAAACCAAAAATACAAAAACTTGCATTTAATCATCTCAAAAATAAGAATTTGAAAATTTTATAAAATATGTTAGGGTAAAACACATTTTGAGCTCCTCAATTAGTAGAAAATAGATAACATCTTTACTTGTTTCACATGATTGTCAAATTCACCCCCTAAGTTGTTAAATTGATAATTCGACACTTAAAATCTATTAATACAAAACCATACCAAGGGATTAATATGAAGGCCAAAAAAGTTCATCTTCAACTTCATCCACAAACTTCTCAAGGCAAAGATTTCTGTTGATTATCCCACATTTTGATTACAGATTTAGGAGAGCAAAAACTTAATTTAAAGAAATATGTGTGCAGACTGCTGAAAGGAATCATAGATTACATTAAATTGGAGTACAAAACCTAAATTTTCAGTTTTATCCTTCATTTTAACACCAACTTAACGCCAAAGCTAACGGAGGACCATTTTGGCTTAAAATTCAAAAGTCGGAAGACCACTTTTGAAAAATTAAAAGTCAAGAGACCAATTTGAAAAAAGGCCATAGTCGGAGGACCATTTTGAGAATTAACTCTAGTTTATAATTATCTAAGTCTTAATTTTTTTTAAAAAAAAAAATTAAAAAGTAAAAAATAGAATAAAAAATACACAGGCACCTAGGTATCATTAATCGCTAGCTAAGTGTCCTAGGCGCCCCGAGCGTCCGAGGAGCGTCTAGCGATTTTCTCAAGTGAGAGATAAATGAGATGACAATGTGGTGGAGATTTTGTAGTTTAGTTGGGGAAGTGTTGTTGTTAAGTGTTAAGTGGTCCATGCACATGCCGGTTTGGGGAGAGGTGAGCAAGTAGGGCAAAGTCCAATGGGGCAAAACGCCCTGAAGCAAAGCACATGCCTCTGTTCTCTCATAATCTCCCACCCCCCACCACCTTAAATACCTCTTCTCACTTCTCTCGCCCCCTCACTTCCCTCCAACCACAACCATCACACAATCAATCCATCCCCTCTTTTCATCATTCCACTCTCACCACACTTTCTCCCATCCAAGACAACAACAAGAAAATGGCAGTCAAGAAAACATCATCATCTACACAGACTTTAGCCCTGAAGGAAATCCTCAAAAGATGCTCCAGCTTCGGCAGGAAACAACAGCACGGCGGCGGCGGCTACGATGATGTCCCAAAAGGCCACTTCGTCGTCTACGTGGGACAACACCGCAGCAGATACATTATCCCCATTTCTTGGCTCTCCCACCATCAATTCCAGACCTTGCTTCACCAAGCCGAAGAAGAGTTCGGCTTTAACCATGACAGTGGCCTCACCATTCCTTGCGACGAACACCATTTCTGCTCTCTAATTTCCATGCTCAGATGAATATAATATATCTATCTTGCTTTTACCTTTTCTTCCTCCTCCTCTGCCGTTGAAACCCCAACCAAGTTCGTTGGACTGTCTGTCTTGGTAACCACAGAGTTACAAGTTCGACTTTCAGTAGGAGTGGCCTATGTCCTTCATGAGGAGGAGAGGTTTTTCGCCACTCAAAAAAAAAAAAAAAAAAAACTACTGACAAGAATCATATGATGTTTGATCTAACACTTTAATTTTCTGGGCTTGCAAATGTATGTATGTATATGTTGGTGTGCATGGATGGCTTAGCTTGCTTGCACCCTTCACAAGAATATGAAAAATAACCAGTTTTGTCCACACTCTCAGCTCTTTATTATCTCCCCCTCCATTATATATACCATTCTTCAAAATCATCAAGTCGCAATATTAATTACATACAAGACAAATTTGATTCAATTTATTTCTGATGTTGCAGAACCACACAACATCATACCATTATTATTAAAAAAAAAAAAAAGAAAAAAAAAAAACTGGACCATATATATACCATCAAATTTAATGTGCACTTTCACAATTATATATATCAATAAATTTTAACTAATAATGTAAATTTCTCATACACATTAAAATCAGAAGAGTTTGAGTTCAAATGTAATTCTTAGGTCTTGTGAGTTAGGTTGTTTAACCTTTGGACTTGTAAAAATTTATTAGCATTTTCCAACTTTTTGTAGACAGATTGAAAGACAAATTTTGATTTGTACTCCCTATATGATTATAGTCAATAAAGTATTTTTTTTTCTAGAATCAATTAAAGTTTTCAAAGTCATACCTACCCAAAGATATTTGTATTGAATGATGTGACTTTGAAGTGCTAATAATCTTCTTATTGAAGTGCTAATAATCTTCTTATTCATTATGAAGGAGTAATAATCACAAGAATTAATTTTGATTTTGATTTTGCAAATATTGCATTTTTATTTTATTTTGTTTTACTTTTAGCCCTTGAATTTAAATTCACCAAATATAGTCTCCAACAATTAAAAATGTATCTCTTTTAGTGTAAAAACTAAAAATGACATATTATATAAATTTTTCGATATAAATATTATATTTTTATCTTGATCTGACCTCTCTGAGAATTCCTCTATATATGTAATAATACAAAATTTGATTTTGTTGAAAATAGTTTGATAAAAACAATGCTATAGTGGTAGGTTTGGTCTTTCAATTCATACCAAAAATTGATGACAACTGATCTGACATGGAATTAATACCATTAATTCAACAATCTTTTTCTATGAATTAAATTGCATGTGTCATAAAATTCAAACACTTGGACTGTTTCCACACCTCAATTTCTCATGCACCTTTTCCCAAAGATGGTGAAAACACCATATTCCTATTCTATTTATGTTGCTGACCAAACCAATGCCAAATTTTCAAATGTACTCCCTACAATAAAATCAATGTGATATATTCTATGTTTTTTTTTTTTCCAATTAAAATGGTATTTTTTTACTTATAATTTAAAATTGTATTTTATTTTTCATTTTTAGTGCTCAACTCTATAAATGTTTCATTTCTAATTTAAAATGTCCAAAATATCATCATATGCATTAAGATAAGTTTTGGAGGAATTCTTATAAAGTGAGGATATTTCAAAAGTTTTAAATTAAAAGTATAATGTTTTTAAAATCAAAAGATTAAAAGTAAATTATAAGGCAGATATTAAAATTGGAAGAAAAAAAAATTACAGTGGAATATTATAAGTGAAAATGTCATTATAGTTTTATAATATATTCTTATAAAATAGACATAAAAATATATTCTTATATTATATACACAATATATATTTCCAAACAAACAAGCTTTGATTCCAAAAGAGGAATAAAATCTTTACTCCGACAAGACTTAGCTCAGCTAAGTGGGATGGCATTCTGATTCTAAGAAGATCACATACATAAATGGTTTAGGTGAGATCACAAATATTTGAAAGATTACTAACACAATTTTATATACATATCACCATAAACTCTTTTATCTATTCTCATTACAAATTTAAAAGCAAATTAATAATTAACAAAAAAAAACATTTGATAAAAGACAGAGATGCATTATTGTAATGTGTTTTTAGCTAGACCAGATTCTATTCATTTATTAGGAATTTTGGGTTAGAAATAGAGGTCCCATATGCCTTTGTACCCACTGCCAAGTAGCAATACATGCTAGAAGACCTCCATCGATATGACTTACTTCAATCTCTAAAAGTATCATTGTTAGCTAGGGCTTAAACTTTGATGGAGATAATAGAAATTTTTTACCGTAATATAATTATGTAGATATGTGTAATTATATCTGTTTACACTTGTGTTTATATAGTACAACCAAGCATGTCTGCATGGTTGTACTCGATATAACTCAACATTGATATCAATTAACACTTTAAAATTAAAATGTATCATAAATTATATTAATGTTAGCTAGGACTTAGCTTGATGGACTTAGTTTGGAGAAAATGAATCAGGTTATCCCTCCAATACAATTTTTTTTTTTTTTTTAAAGACTAAGAGTTTGGTGAGAACGATATCTTTGGGCTAATCCAACTATTTCAATCGTACAGCCACCGCTCTAATCACTTTTCAATTCCCAAATAGAACCTTGGTTTCTCAAGTATAGTGTGAATTTTAAGTTGAGTCCATATATTTTGGTCAAGACACATTTAATTCTTTGTATGAAAAATTAGTTCTCTTAAGCCATAGATTGTTGGTGGTGGCCTATTGATGTAATATGATGTGATAACATGCATGCATGTTGAAGATTTTAGATTGTTGTGTGCATAACTTTCTCAAACACAATCAACTCTCCAAGGACAATGCACAAGCTAGCTAGGTGCTTCTATCCAAAGGGTATCAAATAACAATCAAACTTATTGTATGACTATGAAGCTAATGATTATTTCTCTTTAGATCTCAAGAAAATTGTACAAATTAAATCCAAAAGCTTCCCTGAATTCAGTGATGAAATCAAATGGAGTATGATATATATCTTATAGTGTTGTAATATGAGTTGTTTTTTTTTTTTTGGATGGAACTTAGGCTATCCACCATTGCACACAGTGACTAATCCTTATTAAATTGGAGATTTAAAACTGTTCCATTTCCAAAATCAAGAATCGATCCCTTTCACTCAATCACACTTCGGGTTTAACATGGGTTGATAAATTGAGCAAATGAGGGAAGGACACACAATTCTTCAGTGCACATGCAAGTAGGGACCCATCAGGATATTCCTAAATCAGCTCCATGATTTAGATTTCCCCACAGCTCAGAGAAATACATAAAGAGTTGATTTTCTGACTTCTTTTTTTATGGGCAGCACAACAAATAAATTATAATTTAAAATAAGGTTAAAATGGGTGCAAACATCACATGTGAACAGTGTGATTAACCAAAAGTGCCACTAATCACTCACATCATCAATGGATTAAAAAGCAAGATTTTATTCTAATCTAACAGCCTAGCATAGGGGTTGCGGCAAATTATGGTGTGCACACCTTGTAAGGTGGACACGATTTCAAAACTGTTCGTAATTGTGAATATAGAGTTCAAAAATTATGAATACAGAGTTCTGTAATTGTGAATATAGAGATCAATAATTGTAAATATGAAGTTCAAAAATTATGAATATAGAGTTTTATAATTATGAACATAGAGTTCAGTAATTATGAACATAGAATTCTGTAATTGTGAATATAGAATTCAATAATTGTGAATATGAAGTTCAAAAATTATGAACATAGAGTTTTATAATTATGAATATAGAGTTCAGTAATTATGAACATAGAACCGTGTCCACCTTGCAAGGTGGACACGGTTCCACAACATAACAATTGAGGGGTTGCCTACACGGGCTTAGCTCAATAATTTAGTAGGCAGTATTTGAGAGAAGAGATCAATGGTCAAATTCCGGTGGCGGCACTGTGAGAATTATGCCTAAAGTGGAAAGATTCCTTGTGTGGTGCTTTTATGTATACCTAATGGTGTGTTCTTTGGTGATGCGTATCTAATAGTGCATATTTGTGTTGTGTATTTCCTAACATTGTTAGTGCATATTTGCATAATTATTGGTGTGGCCTTACATTAAGGGATTAAAAATTAAACTTCAAATATTGATGTGATTTAACTAGAAAATTTTGGACACTGAATGGAGAAAGCATAAACAAGTTGTACGTGAGAGAAAGGCATTGAAGCAATGATAGGTATTGGTACGTACTTGCGTATGGCTGAACCCTTCCTGCTTGAATGCAATCACTGTTTCTGTTATCAATCTTTTTCTGCTTCAATTCAAACATTAGGCAATGGACAGAATGGCTTAATTATCTTTCATCTGCTCGACTAATCATGTTTGACAGCAGATCAACGTGAGTTATGTATGATAAACGATGAACATGCCCAACAGGTGTTTGATAAAAGTTCAATGAGAGGTAAGCAGTTCGGTGACTCTAAACATTTCTGGATCTTGGTATGCAATTCAATTAGGTTATCGTCGTCGCCAAACTCGAGAACATGGTTATGTTTCTCTCTCATCATGCAAGCGCTGCCTTCGCCCTGGCTAGCTCAGAATTGCTCCTTAGATATTCAACACTGAAATATACGATGCACCATAATTGTAACCTCGAAACACTCGAAACAACCCGTAGACAGGCCAACTCTGACATTCTCCCATACTCCAAACATCATCGTCCTTGTTGATTATAGGAAACACCTAACACAACTCAAAGAACAGTGATTGATTCCTGTATTTTTTTCTCTTTTTCTTCTTTGGATACACTATGGAATGAAGATATTGAAATTTAGGGGTAACTCCAATCAAGATGGCAAGACATCCACACTTGTAACCTAACATAGTAGCTTAAGTAGCAAATGAGCTCTGTGTGGAGAAGAATTTCGAAATAACCCGAGTGATGGATTTAATTAACCCGGGTAGCCCAAATCACTAAACCCGATTAAGAACGTAAATAGGAAATGGATAGGTAATACGATGTCGTAAGGTCGGACCGTATATTGTATTAGATAACGATAAATAGGCTATTACAACGATGCTTTTAGGACAAAGTAGATAAGATAGAGTGAACATGTCTTAATGAGACAAGATGGAGGTTTTTATACAAGCCAAACCCCCAACCGCCCCACCTAAATCGAGGGATGGTTGCATCTCTGTGCTGACTGCATCCAGGTGTGGACCGGGTCCGCGGGTCAACACGACCGAGGTGTCTTGGGCCGAGCACGGGGCTCAACCTCGGGGCCCCGGGCCCACTCCATACTTCCTTGCTCCGTTTTCTCGGGTCGGTTTGCTCTGGTCATAATATATCCATCACCGAGTTTGATTCTCACAAGTGACAATTCCCCCTAGGCCAGCTCCTGTGCCTCTCGGAGCGAGCGGGGATTAGTCAGGTGGACCCAGACCGTAAGACGAACAGAGAAAGACCCGGAACATCTCGTGGTTTACACCAAAAAAAAAAAAGTCACAAGTTCGAATCCTTACGCCCTAGTTTGAGCCATCTATGGGTAACCTAAGCTGGTTTACTTCATTGTGATCCTTTGCCGGTTAGGGTCACAATGCAGGGTTTACCTACACCCGAAAGGGTTGTGGGGTTTCTCTCCTCATCCCAAAAAAAAAAAAAAAAAAAAAGATAGTGAAATTTAGACTTATGAAATTGAAACAACTATTTGATGTATTTCACTCTATATAAGTATGTATTAGATGTATATATTAAAAGAGACTTTTGCTTCAAAAATTCTGTAATGTGCCCATAAAAGTTGCCAAAAGAAAGGTGTTCAAGAACAAGGCACTCACTGAACCGAACTGCAGTAACAAGATGGTAAGTATAATATGTAAGGAAAAAAAAAAATGAAATGGTAAAGACATTAAAAGAACAGTAGAAACTGGGTAACCCCACAATTCTAAAAGGACTCGAGGTGTTTGTCGGTAGAACACAAGTTGTACTTCCAACAGCCTTCTAATAGGAAACCAAGCATATGTAAATTCTCAAGCAAGGTTTAGAGATTTGATTCATGAAATCAAAAGCAGAGTAAACCATGACTTGCCTGGGGTATTCACCTCCTTACAGGTGGCACAACACCCCTGCCAGGTGCAGCTCCTCGACCTGCAGCCTGCGCCTGCCAACAAGAAATTAGACAGCGACCCGCATTTTGTCAATGAATGATGGTTGGTGTTACTCTACAATAATACCATATCTGTCTATATTTGAAAGAACACTATTCCTCTTTCCAGTTTCACCCTACCAAACAGTTTTTCACTATACTCAAAACTCCCAACAGCCAAGCAAGATCTAAATTCTAAAGAGCCGTACCTTACACGTAAGTTTTCAAATTACAAGAGACAGTAATCAGTAATGTGGCATGCCAAGGGTTTACTCTTATATTTAAACCAAATAGAATATAGTCATCAACATTGGAGAATAAAAGAAATAAAACTCACTTTGGCTCGCATGGCAATGGCACGTCCTCGTCCAACTCCGAGTGATGTACCTTTGCCCTAAAATAAATAACTTCAAACATTAGGAAACCAGAAAATAAAATGAGAAATAAACACAGAGCCCACCAAGGAAAGTACCTTGATTTTAGCGTCTAGACGCTTGAACATAGGAGCATTCTTAAGCATATCAGGAATTATCATGAATCTGAAAATTCACACAAGTTAACATATGATATGCTCAAGTCAGAGAAAAAAAATCCTAGAAATTACAACTTGTTATATACCTGACTTTGCTTCCTCGAATAAAAACATGTTCAAGTTGTGAAACGCTTCCATCCTGAGCAAAATTACCAACAGTTTAATAGAGCATATACACAATAGTTAGGAATTCCTGTAGTATTTAGCTTTATCTGATACACTTGATTTTAGCTAAAAGTTCCTTTTTTCTGATCATATGAAGGGAGTGGGGATTCAACCTCTTCTAAGACACCTAAATATTACTTTAATATTTAGCACTACAACTTATATATTTTAGAAATGCCAATGGAAGAGGCATGTTTCTAGGGTATGACTATGGCATCTTATCAGCAGTCTTCCTATTATTATCTTAAAAACTTACAAGCATGTATGATGCTGATAGGGTAAAGAGGCAGACAGAGAGATTTGAATAGAAACAGGAAATAGGTGGATTGCAAAGTAGGAAAGAAAATACAAGAGATACAGAACCGTACTCTCCAGCAAGAATGGCTCTTAAGTCTTACCCCTCACCTTATTGCTTATTATTTCTAACAATCGCTGCATATTTCCCTTCTAAGAGAATGTGTTATTTATAGTCTATAAAATATAAATAGGCGAGATTCAATCAAAGATAATCAATCAATTTGTAATTCCTTGATTTCAGCTCCCCAATATCATGGAATTTGGATCCCTTGATCATATTCCCTATCAGATGCTAAAGTTAGTTCCAGCCATTCATGATGACATCTGAAAATGCCCCTAAACGAATAAGATTTAATTAATGCTATTGTAAAGCAACTGGTTGACAAGTTTTACAACTCCTTGACCCACAACTGTTGATTCCTAAGCATTTCAATGAATGATTTTGGGCTTGGTATGGTTGCTAACTCTTCATCCAATGGCCCATCAGGTCATGGGTTTACACAATGGAGACATCTTCTGAAAAACAGAGGTAAAGTTGTGGAGATCTTCAGACATTAAATAAATGAAAACAGATCATATCCCTTAAACAATTAGCAATAATTGGTACACTGGAAAAGGAGTTTACAACCTCTAGAAGAGGAAAAATTACTTTTTGCATTCATGATAATAATCCTAAACTAATTCAGAAGAAGAGGACAGAGCATACAGTGCATCACGATTCCCAAGCTTAATGTGGGATATGTTGGAAAATACAGAAGAACCACAAGAATATCAACATTTACAGTATCAACCACTTGAACACAACAAAAACAGTAAATCAAAGCCTCTATAACTAATGTCACAACAAAATACTCTCTCTGTCCTATTTTGTGTCTGATTCGATCAACTAGACTTAACTCAAACTATATACAAATCAAATTTTTCACAACATTTAGTTTAGCGTTAGTATATAAAAATATATTTAGAGACTGCATTAAAAGTACTATTAAACACAAAATTGAATTTAAAAATTATAAGAAAACATTAAAGAAAATAAGTGAACAAGAAGAGTTTGTTTAACCAATAAATAGTAAATATGATAGGTAAAATAGAACACAGGGAGTATCTAACTAGTCTTAAAGTGGTCATAAATTTGAATAGTGGAAGTTTCACCCAACACAAGAGGTTATTCAATCACTACTGGTTAGCATGACTTGCTGAGGAAAACAATCTCAAGGAAGGAGACGCTTGTGTGCTTGATCATATGTTTACTGATCTTGATAAATTCCTTTAGAGATTAGAATGGTTTCAATATGTGTTAGTATTCAATCAATCCTTGTGAACACTGGTACTTTTTCAGCAAAAACAATGCCACACCCAGGAATGAAAATTTGTTGGCAAATAAAAAGAAACCATAGGATTTCTGCCAAAGTGCCAATGAAAATGGTGTAAGGTTTGAAGTATTTCAAAGATGAAAATAGCACTCAAATGGTGGGTTTTTGGCCAAGTTCTATTCCAACCCCTACTATCCAAACCTTATGATCCGAATTGCAAAAGACAACCATTGTTTTTTCACTAGGAAGGGGACCGACCAGAGCATGTTGTCTGTATGGGTATGCTCTGCAAATAAATCACAAGATAATTTATCACCCAAAGAGACCACATGCCCTAGTATACTTCCTAGTGAAAAAATAATGGTTGTCCTCAGCAATTCAAACCATAAGATTTGAATAGTAGGAGTTATACCCAACACAAGAGGTCATTCAGTCATTACTAGTTGGCATAAATTGGTCAAGGAAAACAATCTCAATGAGATGTTTGTGTTTGATCACGTGTCTACTGATCTTGATAAATCCCTTCAAAGATTGGAATGATTTCAAATTGTATTAGAATTCATCAATCCTGGAGAACATTGGTATTTCTTTACCAACAACGATTAAGCACCTGGGAGTGGAAATCTTTTGGCACATGAATGACCATAGAATTTCTGCCACTGAAAATGGTGAAGCTTCAAACTCTTACAACGGTGAAAATAGCAATCCATTGGTGAACTCCTTGGCTAAGTTTCATTATTCTTCCTTAGCAAGGCATCACTACTGTCTACTGGGCTAAGTTTCATTATTGCTCTGTCTCTGGTTTTCCTTCTCCATTATTGGGTTTGCCTTCATTGTCCACTATACCATTCTAGGATGTCTGGCTTTCACCCAGCATACCTGGGTTCGATTCCCAGCAATGGAACCAATGTTATGTGTTCTTTGTCAAGACAAGAAAACACAAAAGAAAAGAACCCCAAAAAAAAAAAAAAAAAAAACCCCAATTTTTATTTTTTGAAATTTAACCCCAATGATGTGAGTAGAGACTTCAATTAGGCACATCCTTTGCCATCTCCAAGTGTTTCTATTGCAATTTAACCCCAAAAGTTTATAAGGAGAAGGATATACCCCTGCATTATTATTATGGCTTTTATTAGATTACTATTACCTAAAGAGGGAAACTAATATTAAGGGTCAAAAGCACCACTTTAGGAATAACTGAGGGATTAAAATTGGGCATGCCTACAACTAAGGGATTGAGTCTATATCTTAGGTATAACTCAAGAACCAAAAGTGCTATTTTCCCTTAGTAATATGCGAAGAATGCAGTTCTTAGTAGTTCACTTCATACATTTACTAGTACATAAGGTACATTTGGTTCACGAAATAAGTCGAAAATGGGATAGCATTCTCGGGAGTTAGCTTATTCCATTATTTGGTAATCATTTTATTCCCGTGAATGAGCTATTAAGGGGAATAGCTCTTTCAAGGGGGAATTGGTATTAGACTATTCCTGAGTTCTCGGGAAGGGTATTTTGCTAATGCCTAATTTGTCATTAACTATTTTTGTTATGTATTACAAATGTCTTCTATAACAACAACAACAACAACAACAACAACAACAACAATAATAATAATAATAATAATAATAATAATATTATTATTATTATTATTACACACACATTTATTTATTTTTATATGTGGCCTATTTTTGTTATGTATCATAAATATATGCTACAAATCCTACAACACAAATGTGTATTTCTTGAAATGTATTCATTGTTTGTCTTTTGAATATTTATTTCATTTATATTCCTTAAATTAAGGAAAGACGGAAGTTGGGGTGTAAATGAGCCGAGCGGCTTGCGAACCGCTCGGTCAACTTCGAGCCGAGCCGAACTCGAGCTGACTCATTTAGTAACCGAGCCGAGCTCGAGCTCAGATATTTTAGGCTCCGAGCTGAGCTAGAGCTCGAGCCCACCTATTATTTATTGAGCTCGAGCTCGGTTCGGCTCGTTTGCAAGCCTAGACGAGAGTACAATTCTTGGAGTCTATTCCTTTCACGAACCAAACAATTAATAGAATTCCTATTCTATTCTTTGCCTATTTCATTTCCTATTGAATAGAATTTCTCTTCCTCCAAAATTCATTATGTAAACCAAATATGTTCTTAAAGAATATATATATAACTTACCTGGCTACTTAGATCTTTTCAATACGCTAAAAGATGAGTTTTTTTTTTTTTTTTTGCAACTAAAATATTTTATTCATCAAGTAAACAAATGTCTTTCAGAAGGCATTATTGGAGCTCTAACCTATAGGAGAAAAGATGTTCAAGAAATTCTACAATTCAACATGAAGACAAATTGCATATTGACGGCAGAGTCATGCCTTGAGTGCGGCTTTCACAAATTTATTTCCGTCACATATAATTTGTAAACTTTGAATAAAGGATCTTAAATTGATTTAGACATGGTGCGTGTTTGGCCAATGAGTTTATCTACTTCAAAAAGCATAAGCTGCTTCAAACACTAAAATGAGTCTTTCATAACTAGAAATGAGGCAAAAGCCTCTTCTTTGTTTAGCAAGGATTTAAAACCCTAAACATTAAAATTATTCACATGATCAATGGAGAGCTTAGCTCTATACTTGAAATCTTTAGCAATTAAAATCTTCAAAAAACTACAAAAGTTGAGTCTACACTAGAAGATCAGTTCCTTAACCACCATTACTATTAAGTAACTACTCTAATATATTCACATCATTGATACAAAATTTGGGTTCTGTTTGACTGAAGCACTAAGTTATGCAGTCCACATTTTGTTCTAATTTATAATAATAATAATGTTTGCAAATGAACCAATTAAATTTCAAATTTTGCACTCCCTGATATTTTAATCATATTCTCGGTCCTAGTATCGAAGATTTAGAGCTAGGGTTTAAGAAGCAGCGTAAAAGCATTGATAGAAAAGCAGGAAAGAAAAATGCGTACTTTGGCAGTGTAAGTGATGCTCTCCAGTTGGCAGTTCCAGTTGTCCTCGCACTCCACCATGCTTCCTCTGTAGAGCTCGCCGCTCTTCATCTCCACGGTGACGACGTGCCCCGTCGACTCGTGTAGAAGCTTCACCGGGATTCCCAAGCTACGACTCATCGTCGCAAGAAACTCCGGCGTGGGTCAGATTTGGATATATAAACAATATGCTCCGCTTGTGTTAGTCCCACAACGTCTCACGAACAGTGACCCGTGTACTCCGTATGAACAGATTTTGCGGCTCCTAAGCTCTTATTACACTTTTTTTTTTTGAACAAAACCTCTTATTAATCTAACTAGTATTTTGTACGCGCAATGCGCGAAAATTTATGCCCAATATTAAAATATTTGTAAATAACAAAATTTAAAAAATCAATTAAAATTATGTTTTGCAATTTCTTAAAGTGATGATACTTTTGAATTATCATATATTTGAATAATATAGTGATCAAAATAAAAAAAATAATAAATTATATTTTTATATAATAATAATTTACAAATAATACTAAGCTAACACTCACATATATGATATATTGATATGGATACAAATAACATATATATATATAATTTAGCATTCATATAAATATTTAATTAAAATATAATTTATAATTAAATTAATTGTTATATGATAATTTTAATAAAATGATAATTAAAAATAGAAAAAAGATATGATAGATGTAGGTGTATGGTAAAATTGGTAGATATATTAAAAACTAACGATGTTATAACGGTGTAAGGGTGATTTTGTCCAATGCAAATGAATGTACAACAATTAAAGCAAAATGTATATATTTATTAGCATATAGAAAAAGAACAAAAATCAAGGACATAACTTGTATTGACACTTATTAATGTTTTTAGATTAGATTAGATTACTCTTTGTTTTCAAAAAAAAAAAGTCTTATTACTCTATAATACTTGTTGTGTAAATGTTTTTTTTTTTCTTTAATCGTGTACTCACTTATAATGTGAGTGTAAATGTTTTTTTTTCCTATTACAATAAAAAAAAAATTTGAGTATTATGAAAATTGAACTCATGACATTCCATTTGGAAAAGTCACTTCATGCCACTAGGATTGTTATGCCATGGATTCGAGTCCAAAACAGCGTTATTTTGCTTCAAAATGATGCTGTCTAATTTTTTTTTAAAAAAATTGCTTCTTTCCTTGCCGTTTGTGTTCATAATTCGTTCCTCTATATTCATAATTTTTGGACTCTACGTTCACAATTTTATAACTCTATATTCACAATTTTAGATCTCAATATACAAAATTACAAAACTCAATATTCACAATTGCAGAACTCTATATTCACAATTTTTTAACTTTATATTTACAATTTTTTAACTCTATATTCACAATTACAGGACTCTATTGTTGATTTTAGGACTTTTGGGATCCACGAACGTCCAATACAATCTGTTAGATTGGTGAATTTACCGGTAAATAAAATAGAGAAATAAGCGATTTGTATAAAATATAAATAATGAAAGATCAGTGTGTATATTTTGTATGTATGGCTATTTTTGATACATAAAAGAGATGTGGGGCCTTATTTGTGATAAAATGGAGTCTTCTTCAAGAATAGTGCTTCGCGTGATGAT
The DNA here is from genome assembly GCF_001879475.1 of Ipomoea nil. Classification (NCBI taxonomy): domain Eukaryota; kingdom Viridiplantae; phylum Streptophyta; class Magnoliopsida; order Solanales; family Convolvulaceae; genus Ipomoea; species Ipomoea nil. Next base: position 2,296,320 of record NW_017616846.1, read on the forward strand.
GGAAGAGTACTAGAGTGGAAGAGGGGTTGTGGAGAAGAGTCATGAGGAAGGGTCCTCATATGTGAAGAAGAGTGGTAGAGTCATTCCCCTTCAGAGAGAATAGTATGTGGGGAGATGAATATGGTGTTATTACCTTATTATTGATATTTGTACCACCATTTGATCAAAAGTGAGTATAAAGTATCTTGAAATTGATAAAAGGTAAAAACTTTTTATAAAATTACATTGGTGGTGTAAATAGCCAAATAAATGTACATTTTGCTATTTGAACCACCTTGATCAAACTTGTAATTAATAATTTTTTAATTAAAACATTAAAAAAAAATGAACCCCTCGCCTTCTCCGGTGAGAAGGCAGTCCCCCCGCCTTCACACCGGAGAAGGTGACGGGTTATTTTGTTTTGTTTTGTTTGTTTTCTTTTTTTGCTTTTTTTTTTTTAATAATTAACATTTTGATTGTTTAAAAAAAAGGATAATAAATATTAATCTTTGACCACATTTAATGATGATGGTGCAAATAGTACTTTTTTATTTGCACCACATATAAAATTATTAGACTTATTAAATAAGTGGTACAAATAGTAAAATAGGTGGTGTGAATAGAATTTCTTGATGAATTATGTCCCTTCTCTTTTTCTTTAGTCTTCTTTTATAGTAGTAGGATGAGTAGTGTAGGCTTTATTACCATTAGTGGGTTTTATGATGGGGGTTAATGGACATTTAATGAGTTTTAATAAGATTTATGGGTATACAATTAGGGGCAAATTATATCATGTACCGCGGTGCATAATCGATTATGCACCACGCATCAAAACGACGTCGTTTTGTTTAATAAAAAAAAGGGCATCCGTTTCCCGTCGTTCCGCACCCTTCCACGAAAAGTAACTCTGTTATTTAGTTTCATTTTGTTTACACCGCAGTTTTGGTTCAACACAACTACAGTTTCATTTCGATATAACGACAGTTTTATTCGATATTTATAGACTCAAATATGTGAAAATGTTATTTAATTTTATTTTATATACACTATAGTTTTATTAAAACACAACTACATGATCATTTTGATATAGTTACAGCTTCATTGTACAATATACACTCAAATATGCGAAATGTTATTCAGTTTCATTTTATATACACATCAGTTTCATTTCACCACAGCTACAATATCATTTTGATATAACTGCAGTTTCATTTGATAATATAAAAATAATACGTGAAGCAGTGTCGGTTTAGATATATTGTAATGTCAATTGATAATTAATATACAAAAAAATGCGTGCTCCGTTAAAACTAACGGCGCGTCGTTTCTTTACTTAAAGAAACGGTGCCGTTTTGACCGCGGTGCACATGCACCGCGGTCCACGATATAACGACTGATAATTAGGGGGGTTAGGATATTAAGTTGGGTAATTTAGTGGGGTAATAAGTTGGAGGTTAGGATGATGTCGATTAATAGGCAATAATATTGAGGGTTAAGGGGTAGTTAATAGGCTTTATGGTTGATAAGGAAAAATAATGGCTAGTCAACGGAGAATTTATTAGGGTAATTAATGGGTACTTGTTTTGAGGGTTACGGGGTGGTTTAGGCGGTCCAATCGGGGCTAGGCGATCCAATTGGGTTCAAATATCGGGTACCTATATTCACAATTTAATAACTCTATATTCACAATTAAATAACTCTATATTCACAATTACAGAACTCTATACTCAATAGTATAACACAATTTTGAATCTATATTCACTATTTTTGAACTATATATTCACAATTTTTGAACTATATATTCACAATTCTTGAACTCTATATTCACCAAAAAAAAAAAAAAAAAAAAAAAAAAAGGCTAAGGAAAGGCACCACTAACGGTATCGTTATTCCAAATGCGCGTTTTGGACCTTGGTCCATATTGCAAGGTGGACCCGGATTCACAACATAATTTGTCATGCCACTAGACCACAATGTCATTGACACAAAATAAAAACGTTATTCTTAAGATTCGAGAATAGCTATGGGCCGAAAAAATTGTTATTCCCCCTACACAGGGAATAACTCGTTCATTCCTATGAATGTTAATCATGTGAATAAAATATCAAAAATAAGTAATGAAATATGCTTATTCCAAGGATTGTTATTTCATTTTTGACACATTTTTTAAAAAAATACTTATAATTCTTTACAAGAGTAAATACCACCTATGGTCCTTCGAGTTTGGTGGCATCGCCATCAATGGTCCCTAACTTCCGTAATTACCATCCGTCATCATCCGAGTTGTCAAAAGTTACCTTCTAGCGTCCTTCCGTTACTTCCTCCCGTCTCAGCCGTCAAAATGGAGGGTAATATTGTCATTTGACTTATACGAAAAGAGTTAATACCAGCTAAGGTCCCTCGAGTTTGGTGGTTTGACCATCTTTAGTCCCAAATTTCGCTGCATCATATTCCATTATTTTCCTTCTTTCGTATTCTCTTCTTCAAATGTATTATTATTACTATTATTTATAGTTATTATTAAATTCTTATTATTATTACTATTATTTAAAGTTATTATTGTTATTATTAAATTATTATTATTAAATTATTATTATTATTATTGTTATTTTTATTATTATATTATTAGCATTAAATTATTATTATTATTATTGTTGTTGTTGTTATTATTATTATTATTATCATTATTATTATAATATTCATATTCATATTATTATTGTTTTTGTTATTGTTATTATTAAATTACTAGTATTTGTCCCGTGCGATGCACGGAAAATATGTTATAAAAATATACCCTATATGAGGTTTATTCATATATAAAATTTTTGTTATTTAATAATTATTATGTGTGAATTCCTATGATAAAATTATGAACATAAATATATTTACAATGAAAATAATATTTAAGGTGGGTGATTACTACAAATCTTAAACTATATTAAAATTTAGTACATAGTATTTAATATTACAAATTTTTAAGAACTTAGTAAACTACAATAGTAATTGAATTACAATTTTAGAGTCACCACGGATCAAAATTTTTAGACCTTTGAGATTTCTAACTCTAGATGTAGCAACATACAATTGACATTTAAAGACCAAAATCACAATCTTAGTTCGAACATTGATTTTTTCTTCCAAATACTATCGAATTAAGTGTGTAATCAATAAAAGATGAGAACTAATAATTTGAGAATATAATCTTAATGTTACTAAGCCACTTCACGTCAATTAAGTTGGAGAGTGTTGTTGGATAGTATCCGATGAATCTACGAATAACGCATCTTTGTCTCCGTAGTCCTCAATATGCACATCAACAATCTTAAATATTAGGCCGCCTAGCTATGCCATATATTAATTTCAAACTTATGAACTTTGGGGTTGCATGCAATAAAAAGTATATTTTAAATATACTAAGGGTGCATTATATATGTATGTAAGGTACTTTCAATATAAAAATAATGTATTTTTAATATATTAAAAATGTATTTGATATTCATGAGCCATACAATTATGTGGACCATCGTTCCTCACAATAATTTGCCAGTAGAAATTGAAATATAAATAAATATAATAAATAAATAAGTAAATATATATATATATATATATATATATATATATATTAGAAACTGTCCGTGGAAATTATTATCATTATTATTATTATTGCAATTATTATTATTATTATTATTATTATTATTATTATTATTATTATTATTATTATTGTTATTATTATAATTAACAATATTATTATGATTTTGTGAAAATTAAATGTTGATTATCAACATTTAATTTTCACAATAACAATATTATTATGGTCTTGTGAAAATTAAATGTTGCACAAGACCATATAGCTTTATTATATATAGGATTATTATTATTATTATTATTTATTGTTATTATTTTTTTTTAAATTATTATTATTATTATTATTGTTGTTGTTGTTGTTATTGTTGTTGTTGTTGTTTTTGTTGTTGTAGAAATGTACAAATGCTATTATTATTATTATTATTATTATTATTATTATTATTATTATTATTATTATTATTATTGTTATTGTTATTATTATTATTATTAAATTATTAAATTATTATTATTGTTGTTGTTGTTGTTGTAGAAATGTGCAAATGCTATATAGGATGAGTGTATTTAATAAAATCAGAAAATTAGAGAAATAAAAATCTGGAGGAATGGAAAAATGGAAAACTGAAAAAATGGAGAAGGAAAACTGGAAAAATGGAGAAGGAAAACTGGAAAAATGGAGAAAGAAAACTGGAGAAATGGAAAACTGGAAATGAAAAAACAGATAAATGAAGTAAACGACCCCTATACATTTGTAAATTTTTTTTAATATTGTATAGGAGAAGAGGGAGTTCGAGTTGGAAGTTGAGAAACCACCAACTTTCTTTAATATTGTTTGGCCAAGTTTGGGACTAAAGATGGCCAAACCACCAAACTCGAGGGACCTTAGCTGGTATTAACTCTTTTCGTATAAGTCAAATGACAATATTACCCTCCATTTTGACGGCTAAGACGGGAGGAAGTAACGGAAGGACGCTAGAAGGTAACTTTTCACAACTCGGAGGATGACGGATGGTAATTACGGAAGTTAGGGACCATGGATGGCGATGCCACCAAACTCGAGGGACCATAGGTGGTATACTAATATTTATTATATATATTTTTAAAATATTTTCAACATAAAAGAATCTAAGCCCCGATCATCGTGGTTCAAACCTAGTTGATCGCTCATTATTGGCATATTTCATAAACCAGATATGCTTTTAATAATTTATTAAATGAAATTAGAAATCTAGAATCAACATATTAAAATCATTATATTTCCAAAAACGATTTTCTTAATTTATTAAATTAAATTAGAAATAAATAATCAAGATATTAAAATCATTAGCGTTAGAACTGATTTTTATATTTTATTTAACTTAAAATAGATGTCAAAAATCAAGATATTAAAATCGTTATTGTCCTAGAATCGGTTTTCATATTTTATTAACTTAAAATAGATATCAAGAATCAAGATATTAAAATTGTTATAGTCTTAGAAACAATTTTCATAATTTATTAACTTAAAATAGATATCAAGAATCAAGATATTAAAATCGTTATAGTTTAATTTTATAATTCATTAACTTAAAATAGATATCAAGAATCAAAATATTAAAATCGTTATATTTTTAAAAATAATTTTCATTTTTTTTTGAAATATTCATGATTCTTTCTCAAACATCTTTATTCGAACCTATAGTCTTTGAAACAATTTTCATAATTTATTAACTTAAAATAGATATCAAGAATTAAGATATAAAAATCGTTATAGTCTTAAAAATATTTCATAACTTATTAACCTAAAATAGATATTAAGAATTAAGAATTAAGATATTAAAATCATTATAGTGGTAGAAACGATTTTCAAAATTAATTTACTTAAAATAGATATCAATATAGTTTTGGAAACGATTTTCATAATTTACTAAATTAAATTAGACACTAAAATCATAGAGATGGTTTCCATAATTTAGTGTATTTAAAGGGGGTACAAATTTTGATTTTTGAGAAAATATTCTATACTAGTGATAATCAACTTTTGTTGTGATTATATAGTGAGTCAATTAGATACAGTCAAGTCGACATTTCCATTTTGCCCCATTTTCCCAAGACCCAACACCGTCATGGCTTCCGACAGATCTGAATCCACCGCTAACGGCGGCGAAATGCCATCCCCAACTCCGGCGCTTCAAACTCCCCGGAAAATCGCACTGATAACTGGCATCACTGGCCAAGACGGCTCATACCTCACTGAACTTCTCCTGGACAAAGGCTATGAAGTTCACGGCCTCATTCGTAGATCTTCGAATTTTAATACGCAGAGGATCAATCACATCTACATCGATCCCCACAATGCTCACAAGGCGCGTATGAAGCTCCACTACGCCGACCTCACCGACGCCTCCTCTCTCCGCCGCTGGCTCGACACCATCCTTCCCGACGAGGTCTACAACCTCGCCGCTCAGTCTCACGTCGCTGTCTCCTTCGAAATCCCTGATTACACCGCCGACGTGGTCGCCACCGGCGCGCTCCGCCTCCTGGAGGCGGTGCGGTCCCACATCTCGGCCACCGGTAGGTCTCATATGAGGTACTACCAAGCCGGGTCGTCGGAGATGTTCGGATCCACTCCGCCGCCGCAGTCGGAGTCGACTCCTTTCCATCCGAGATCTCCCTACGCGGCGTCGAAATGCGCGGCTCATTGGTACACCGTGAATTACCGGGAGGCCTACGGGATCTTCGCGTGCAACGGCATCCTGTTCAACCACGAATCCCCGAGACGCGGGGAGAATTTCGTGACCCGGAAGATCACCCGGGCCGTGGGGCGGATCAAAATCGGGCTCCAAAGCAAGCTCTTCCTGGGGAACTTACAGGCGTCAAGGGACTGGGGATTCGCAGGGGACTATGTGGAAGCAATGTGGATGATGCTTCAGCAGGAGAAGCCGGACGATTACGTGGTGGCCACGGAGGAGTCTCACACCGTGCAGGAGTTCTTGGAGGTGGCGTTTGGGTATGTTGGGCTGAACTGGAAAGATCACGTCGTGATTGACAAGCGCTACTTCCGGCCGACGGAGGTGGATAATCTGAAAGGCGATGCCAGCAAGGCGAAGAAGGTGTTGGGGTGGAAACCCAAAGTGGGATTTCAGCAGCTGGTGAAGATGATGGTGGATGAAGATATCGATATGGCTAAAAGGGAGAAGGTTCTTGTAGATGCTGGATACATGGATGCCCAGCAACAACCTTAATCACTTCCATTCAACTCAACGGTAGCTACAAACAATATCATTTATCTGTTGTTTTCCAGAATCACTTTTCTTCTTCTTCTTCTTAATATACATCGAGTTTTAGTCATTGAGTTCATCATTCAAAATTACAGTAGTTTACTACTTATTATCCAGTTTTACTGCAATTAAGAAATGGTTTGAATTGGTTGTGTCGGCGGCACATACATTTTACATTTCAGCTTATAATGTCACATTTTTTTTTTCTTATTTGTGTTGCTTAGAGCAGCTAGGGTGTGTGAGTGTGTCCAATCTACTGCCTGTTTGGTAAAATGGTTGTTAACTGATTGTGTTAATTAGAGGGTATAAATAGTTGATAATATTAGCTGATTATAAAAAAGTGTTTGGTAACCAAACTAGCTATTAGTTGATAGCTGTTTGGTATAATTTATTTTCTCAAAAAGTTAATTGAAAAAGTTGTTTGGAGTAACTTTTTTAATTTTAGCCTTTTGAAATTGCAAAAAGCAAATTAACCAAATATTTATATTGATATTTTAACTAAATCAAACAATTAATAATGATCAATAAGCCAAAATTGGCTTATAGGCCAATTTTTTTTACCAAACAGGGCTATTGGCGTGATAAGGAATGGGAAGTACAATCTATAATTAAAACGAAAAAAGAAAAGGGATGGAAAATGTGCTAGTAAGTTTCTAAGCAATCTTCTGCCCGTCATCAGTGTCGCTTTGCAAAGAGTCGGATCTGCGAGCATCTTCTGGGTTCACAGAGGCTACTGTAAATGGCTTGATAGAAGATCGAAGTGATTCTGGTCCTTCAGACTCGATCCTCTTGCACAACGCATCGCAGTTGCTGATTACCTCAGTCAATCTCCCTTTCAACTCTCCAAGTTCCACTTGTAATACATGTACTGCAGTGCAATTGAATGAAAGGTTTAATAAGAATGAAGTTTTGTGAATATGCTTAAGCTGTTATCACAAGGGCTTTTTCTTTTCTCCCATCAGCATAATAGTTGTCATTTTTTCAAAGAAAATTAGATACTCCATATACCTTCTGACAGATGCTGTGATGTTGCTTTCATTGCTGAGACTGAGTAGTTGTATCGCTGAAGAAGCTTAATTGCCAATGCATCTACTACTTCTATTTTGTTATCTATCTCTTCCTGCATCAATCACCAAGAAATGGAAATGTTTTATTCCAAGAATTTCTTCATTTTTCCTGTTTTAGCAAAAAACACTTGCACCTTGTTCACTATGTGTATTTAAACAAAAAGGGAGAAAAAGAAAGATGTTTCAGGGGGAATATACTTTTTTTTAGTGTTTAGTTTTGTTTAGATTGTCATAATCGGAAAAAGCTGTAAAATAAGTTAAAACACTTAATACAGGACAAGACTTCAGACATTGAATACAAATGTCTTCAGCATCTTATTCTATTCCATCCTTTTAGGTGCTTCAAGACAAATGATTTACACATTGAACACAAGTAGTAGATAGTGAAAAAATCAACAACCTCAAACAATCAATCAAGTTTCTTTACAGTTGCATCAGCCTATGGTCTCAAATCTGGACCCTTTTTTTTGGGTACATTAAGTGATGAAGTTATAGACTGAAAGCACACAAGTGAAGCTGCTGATATAATGGAGCTTGTTTTATGTGAGGAAAATAGGCTGTTAACAAGAAGATAAATGTTGAAGCACTTTAATGGTTTTTGGTCCTAAGTGAAAGCCTGAAATGGACTCTTCAAGTGGTGTATAAGTCACTAGCATGAGTAAATATTAATGTACCCAGCAAGCATATTTTTTTTTGTACCTCCAAAGCTTCTCTGACCCACCAAAGATAGACTGAAAACAAAGTGTAGGCTAAGAGAACACAGGGAGAAAACTAAAAACAAAATGAATGAAGAAAGCTGGTTTTAGATGGCTATAAATTACTTTCTTAGAGATTGAATCCCATATAAGATGGGAGTGAACATATTACTCAAAGACAAGAGTATACACGGAAATCTGGCAGAGATCCAATCTTCTAACTCTCAGGTTAACCTCACCAGAAAACAATCAAACATGAAGAGATGACTTTTCAACATTGACTGCCTCAAAGATGCATGATATGTGGCAAACCTGTTTTTTATTGATCGTCTGGACCTTATCCTCTTGCCAATTACGGTATGTGGAGAAGAGCTCCAGTAGGACTTTTGGGTCTACACAACCTATAACAAGCACACAAGTATTGACATCATTATTCACCAAAATTATCTCTGCCCACCCCCCCCCCCCCCCCCCCCCCCAAAAAAAAGTGTCTATTTGTTGTTTCATGACCTTATTTTGTACTACCATAACAAAGAGTGCAGAATAACATGAATATAATCGAGTTGAGCAATGGAGAACAGTTAGCAATCCATTAAAATTCTAAACATTAAACAACCATATGCCTGCAGTTCACCCTCAACTCCAAAGTCCAACAGTCTTCAGCTCTTGCACGACTCCAGGTGTCTCTCTCGCTTACTGCTTGCCTTACAAACACACATGCGTGCACCCAGTATTCCCTAAAAATTGCTTGATTAAGTTATAGACAGACAACTATTGCCATTGTGGGTTTCAAGCCAGAAGACATCAATAGGGTACGGCCTCTGGGCACTAACCATTCTAATTAGTACACTCCTCTTGATTAAAGAATAGATACAAATGAAAATTAGCATCTTTGAATTGAACATTCTGCAGAAGATGATTCTGCTACTTCTTGAAATGATTGAACAAAATAAAACGTGATGGAAGAGGGTTGATGCAATGGTATCTACCAGACCAGAAGCATAGACTATAATTCATAGCATAGGATCCTTTTCGACAGAAAGTGAATATGGTTCTTGTGCCAAGGATAGTGGGCATTCCATTACCATTTATCACAACAGAATTAGTCCACTCTCTAGCTTCAGCTCTAAGACATGCTTGCTAATTGCCATAGTTATAAATTTATTGGTTGGATAGTTTACTGTTTACTACTTCAGTTTGGCAGAGATTTTAAACACTTGCATTCACTTCTCTAAAACTGACTGCCAAGAGATGCAAATAGATCAAAAACTCCACCTCAAGTTCAATTACGTGCACATTTTTAAAACACAAGAACTACTCGTATGATCTTTTCGAAATAAAATATTCAACAAGAAGAAGTATAAGCACCCTCTTTAAATACCTGAATTCGAAGCATATGGCGTCTTTCTCACCAATATGTCTGTCAGACTACTCTCTGCTAGTGGCGACGTCAGGATCGGCTTAGACTGCGAAATTGCGAATACAAACACACGCACACTTGAGCTCAACAATGATCGAACAAACAATTAAAAGCCAAAAACAAAATGAAGGCTCACAATTTGAAGGGACCTCAGCCTCTCCAAGACAGGATCTACGCCTTCAGCGCGCTCCGAAACCGTGGTAATCTCATCGACCGGCCTCTTAATTAAATCATAAAAAGTAAAATAATAAGAAAATTTCAATGATTTTCAAATTAACTGGGGAGTTCAGAGGTTGAATTTGAATAAGTACCTGTGAGCTCGAGAGAACTGACTCTGATGCACCCATGGATAGGGTTCTTTTCGAGAGATTCCGATGACCTGTCCTTGCTTGGAACTTGGAAGACGACTATCGCCGATCGAATCGAAGTATCGAACCGCCGAGTCAGTCCGGTTGTTCTGCGACCATCTAATGGGTGGGGGCGGGTCATTTTGCCCCGACTGTTTCTAACGAATTTTATAATTTCTAGATGGGAAAATACCTGAGATTATTTACACTTCAAAGTTCAACCATTCTAAGCAACTTTACATTCACCACTTATAAATAATCACCTTTTAACGTCACAATTATATGTTTGAATTGTTATTACATGTTTTTTATATGATATTTTGCCACATCAAAATAACTTGTAATTTTACAATATAACATTTTCATTTACACTTTTAACTATGTATTTATTTATTATTATTAAAGTACGGAGTAATTTTTTTGTGAGTAGCATGTCGATGGTAACTCCCTTGTATTACTTCCCATAACTGACACTTGTGTGTTAATAAGAAGTGGAGGACTAGTGATATCGATATACGGAACGTATATAACAACTTTTTGACATTTTTCAACACCAGTAGTGTATTTTTTGACCTTCGGAACTAAAAAGTAAACCCTATTTGGACGAACAAGCAACACGTGAAGTGTAATCTCAATCATCACATCCATATGAATTTCTTCAGCACTAACATGTGGCGTAACCGACTTGACTGACTTGTAGTGAGCGCAACATGTCCATTGTCAACGAGAATTTTCACATATACTCACTGGTCCAGTTCTATATAAGATAGCTTGTTCCACAGTAGAGGAGATTTCAAATTTAGAACATTTTTAACATTTGCCTACTTGTTGAGGGCTTTTCGACCTTCTTAACTCCTGAACCTCGTGTGTCAATAATTATATATATAAAAACTCATCTTTTATTAACAAGTACATATTAATCTCTAATGTAGTAACTTAAGATAATTAAGTATGAAAATTCAGTTCCAGTTTGGACATGAATATTTTATTTTTTTTCAAATTATATTCTTAAAATTATTCAAATTTAACATTCAACTTTAAAATCAAATATTCATACTTTTAGTGGTGGTGGTGATTAAAAAAAAAGGTTCTACATGGTTCCTATAATTTGCAAATCAAATTTGAAATCGTTATATGATTTTGATTCAGTTTTAGTTTTAATGTGTGTAATATTTAGTTTAATTTAAATTGAACGGATGTTATTTCTATCGAAATTATTATGTACATTATCTCAAAATATCATTTGAACCAAACACTTCTTAGGAGATCATAAAACCATGAACTATATATGTAAGTTGTTTTATTGGTGTTTTCCTCCTCTTTTGAGGTTTTATTTGGTAACCCTAAAAACAAAGTGAAACTTCAACCAAATTTCATGATTCCAGCCACATTAGAACAGGAATTCTCTTGGCTTCAATCACATAAAAATTTGAAACCTTAATTCAAAATCTGTGAATTGATACAGAATTTCAAAAGTTAATTAGAAAACACATCCTTCTAATACACATACCCGGCAAAAAAACTGAATAACTGAAAAGAAAAACCGTCCCTGTATCCCTCTGATCTGTAGATAAGAACGACACCTCTCAATCCGATTCACCTTATAATCGACGACTATATACAATCCACGTTTCAATCCCCTTTCAATCGAATCAACCAATGGGATTTGAGAAACTTGGATTGAAGTGATTCTTGCCGGTTATAAATATGGAAAGATACGGCTGCAATGATCATAGAGTTGTGTGGTGACGTTTCTACAGAGGTGTTTGTGATTGTTGCAATGGCGTCAATCGGAGAAGTGGAGAAACCTAATCTGGAGCAGCCGGCCGGGGAGGCTCAAGCGGCGGCGAAGCCTGTTAAGGAGAAGAAGGTCAGGGTTCCGAAAGAGAAAAAGGCTAAAGCCGCCAAAACTGCGACTCATCCTCCTTACTTTCAGGTGCGCATACAGTTTCAATTACTCGTATTTGATTATGCATTTATGCCCTATTGATTTTGATCGAACTCATCGATTCGAACCGGTTGCGTCGATTGCCGAGAAATTCTCTGTTATTTTTATGTGTGTTTAAGCTGAGAAACATGATTGATTTCAGAAACGGAATTTGTAGAAATTGAATTGGTTGAATTGATGTTTAATCGGAGCAGTGCGATTGAGTTTTGGAAATGAAATTTGTGCAGATGATCAAGGAGGCTCTGTCGGCTCTGAACGAAAAGAACGGCTCGAGTCCATACGCGATCGCGAAGCACATGGAGGAGAAGCACAAGGGCGAACTGCCGGCGAATTTCCGGAAGATTCTGGGCCTGCAACTGAAGAACAGCGCCGCTAAGGGCAAACTGATCAAAATCAAGGCTTCCTACAAGCTATCCGAGGCGGGTAAGAAGAACAAAACGGCAGCGAAGAAGCCGAAATCGAGCAGTGCCGCCGCGGCGCCCAAAGCGGTTGAGGAAGCGAAGGCGGCGGCGGTGAAGAAGGGTGGTATCCAGAAGAAAGTTACGGCTAAGAGGAGCAAGAAATCTACTCCGACGAAGCCGAAGCAGCCCAAGTCTATCAAGTCTCCGGCGAAGAAAACCAGGAAGGCCGTTGCTGCATGAGAGTTGTGTATATATACAGTTTAAATACATAATTAAAACGAATAAAGCTACTGTGTGAATTACCTCCCTATTAAATGTAAGAAAAGTCCTCTTTTTCTGTATATGTTTGTAGGATTATAACATCTTAGATCTTTGTTTCTGCAAATTATGTAATCAAACTTGTTTGCAGCTTCAAATTACTTAGCTAAACATCAACCTAAACCCTTACCCTCAATAACATATCTCTCCCAAATGGAAGAGCAATATACAATCAATCATCTTAACAGATCTCCCAAGACCCAAGATGGTAAAATATTACGCAGTAAAGTTTAATATACAAGAATGAAGGCACACCATCAAAGCAATAAATACCCAGAAAAATATACATTCCTTCTTCCCACATCTTTACTACAAAATAGAAATCAAGCTGCGCTTGAAGCTATAGCTCGGTGAAGTACGGGTTCTTCCAAAGTCGAGCCCAAACACTTCCTTTGGAGCCTTCTCCACCTCCATGAACCTCACGAGCTTCGCAACTAAGTAGGCACTGTCAGAGATGTGGTTCATATCGTCGGTCCTGGTCCACAACCGGTTAACCAACTGCACCCTCCGGGTTTTTGAAGTAAGCCCGATTCCCCACTTCAGGTAGAGGCTCACGCGTTCTTGTTCTGTTAGCTTCTTCAGCATTTGCTTCGTCAGCATCCGTTTCTCTGCTCGAAGATCCTTAATGCTGTTTTTCGTTTTAAATAAAACAAGATTCTTAAACACCTTTTCTAGCTAAAAAAAAAAAGGTTTTCGGATTGGGATTTAGTATACTATTATTACCTTTGTTCAATTGATAAGATACGTCCATTCAAGACCGTCTTCTGGCCACGAACATATGCGTCCTTGAGGAAGGAGAGTCTCCTCAACTCTACCTCCATATAGATAGAGTCAGAGGAATCGCCTTGGAAAAGTAGGAAGAAATATGTTCGGTGAACAAGCGAAACATTGCAAACATGCCACAGTTCGATTATCTCTTTTCGGAGTCTCTTGAATTCCGATGGCCAATTGGTAAGACTTCTGAGTTCATCTTCTATTGGGTCCAGGCCGACATCTTTTACACTCTTTTTTGGCTTATCTGCCCCTCGCTCAGTTTGCTTAACCTGCAGCATACAAACATCACACTTACTTCCAAAAGTTTTCACGTGCAAAATACAAATTGTTGCATAATCTGAAAAAGTAAAAATGGCCTCGAGTTTCTCTCTTTTAATGGATTTTGCTTAACTGAGTCATGATTTAGATACAAAAAGAGATAAACCATAAAAGCTCAGGGGCGACTATTGACTCCTTGTGCTTCAGTAGGTTGAGAAAGTAGTTATGAACAGATACTGCACTGTATCTGTTATCTGTTCATAACTACTTTGCTTAACTGAGTCGACCTTGTGGTCTAGTGGCACCAAGTTGCTCCCCATATAGGAGGTTGTGGATTCGAGCCTTAGGGGAGGCAGACTATTGACTCTTAGTTATGAACAGATACTTCATTGTAACTTGAGTCAGTAGTACTCAAAAAAAAAAAAAAAAAGCTCAGGGGGCGAGGGGCGGGGGTCGGGATAATAGATAGCACTCACAGCCACAGCAAAATCAGTGACGTCCTCCTCACGTTGAAAAGCAGTCATTTCCTTAGTCCCCGCATCGCATGTATAGCCAGTAATAGCATTATCATCATCGGAAGTTTTCTCTTTTGGCGGTGCTTCAAGCTGAATATCAACACCGCTGTCTGCAGAAAGAGTGAAATGCTCTTCTTCCATGGAGGCTTTGATGCTTGCTCCAGAGTTGAACGAAGAAATTTCCTTTTCAAAACCCTGAGGTTCTTCATTCAATTTTCTCTCTGAGCCAGTGTCCTCAGGGTATTCTTCCTCTTCGTTCCATGGAGATGATGGATCGATAACTAGATCTGCTTCACAGCTTCTACTTATCGTTATTCTTGAGCCTCTCAAGTCAGATGAATCACTTTCCATCGGTAACTCCTCATCTACCTTTGATGCGTCTTGTGCCGATTTTCCGCCATCCTCGAATGACGGTGACGCTAATTCTTGCTCATCCTCAACAGGTAAGACCGATTCTCGATTAGATTTCCCGTCTTCATCGAATGATGATGCAAATACTAATTTGTGGTCTAATTTCAATGGCACTAACGATGATCCGCTATCTTCCTCGATTGGAGGTGATGCTGGTATACTGTACGGCGATAGATTTCCCCGAGCTGTTTTTCCAATAGCAATTCTTGCTGAAAATCCACTGTTTTCTTCAAGAAACGGATAGCTCAATCTTACCGGTTCATTAACTTCTGAATCTTCTATATCAATACACCGAACTTCCTTGCATAGATCCTCCGAAATCCTATCACTTTGTTTTTCTAGATCATCCCATCCCTGACAAGAATCGGTTTCACTATAGGTTGAGCTACTAACTATTACTCGTTGAGAAGAATTGTTATGAAGGAAATCCTCTTCAAAGCTCGAGACACGTATAAATTGCTCGTCAGAGCTACTCCGGCTGTGTCCATCGGAACATGTTCTGACGTCAGCATCCATCGAGTGAGGAACCGTCATAATGGACATCTCGGGTGCAGGGCACTGATCATCCGCTGACCTTAGTACTCGCAAATTCGGGTAGTTCCCCAAACCAACCTGGAGAACGGTACGTAGAAGAACTTTAGCCCGAAGAAATGAAATATAGATGGTAAACATAAGTTTCGATGGTTATATTTACCCGTATCACTGAACTTTCATCATCCCGAACCTGGAGAAACATTAGAAAACTTTAGCCAGGAGTGTTAAGGAATATATATTTGATATATAGAATCTTTATATATTAGGCAGTTTAGGGTTTTAGGTAGGTAGGACATATGAAAACTTGTTTCCTATTCATAGTCTTCTAGCACCTATTTATATGGCTTTGTATTCTCTGTTCTATATGACAGTTTGAGACAATATACGACAGCACATTAGAAACTCTCTCTCTTCACTTTCGTAACAAGGAGAAAGGGAAAACAGATAGTTTTCGATGGTTATATTTACCCGTATCACTGAACTTTCATCATCCCGAACCTGGAGAAACATTAGAAAACTTTAGCCAGGAGTGTTAAGAAATATATATTTGATATATAGAATCTCTATATATTAGGCAGTTTAGGGTTTTAGGTAGGTAGGTAGGACATGTGAAAACTTGTTTCCTATTCATAGTCTTCTAGCACCTATTTATAAGGCTTTGTATTCTCTGTTCTATATGACAGTTTGAGACAATATACGACAGGACATTAGAAACTCTCTCTCTTCACTTTCGTAACAAGGAGAAAGGGAAAACAGATAGTTTTCGATGAATATATTTACCCGTATCACGGACTTCCTTTCCTCCCCGAGCATTTGCTTCAAATCCCTAACTTGAGCTTGAGCAATGTCACGCTCCATTCTCAATTCTTTTACCTCCTTCTCAAGCTAGAAAGAACAAAGAGTGATAATGCATCTAAGATATTCATAATCTCCCCGGGTGAAGTAATGAAGTAATCGATTACCTTTTCGATTTGCAGATCCTTCTCTTGCAACAAAGCAGCATTATCCGACGTTTCAAAATTCTCAGAGGTTGGACTCTTCAACTCACTCTCGAGCCTCGCCAACTCCCTTTGCAAATGCTTTACTAAAATTTTGTCCGACATAACTACATTGACTTGAGCATTAGTAGTCACTTCCTTGGCACAACTAGCAAAAAGAAGCGTATTTCTGGATTGCTCAACATGAGACCGTGCAGGGCTCATCGTACAGATGATCGCTGTCTTGGCATTGCCTCCTAAGGATGTTTGTAGTATCCGAGTTAGCTTCGAATCTCTGAAAGGAATGTGCCCGTTTCTCCCCTTGCTGTTTCCCGTCACACAACCCCATTAAAAAAAAAAAAACAAAAAACAAAAAAAAAAATTAGTAGAATATTTTGGCGTAAAGCTAGTTCCCATTTTTATTTTTCCAAACACAGAAGAAAATATGTTGAATTGTGAAAAGTAAAGGGAAGTTAATGACCTTAATTTGCGAATCACAGTGCCCAGGGTCAATAAACTACGGTTTATATGACAGCCTTCTTTCAGCCGGGCCCCAGCTGATAAAGATTGAGATGCACGCTCACTTCCGGCCAAATCAACAAAATTCTGTATTAGAATGCGAAAAAACAAGATAAGTAATCCTCAATAGTGTGTAGTACAAATGAATATAGTCTAGAAAGCGAATTTCGTAAAAGAGATGCAACATACCACGGTAGCTATAAGAGAGTTTGAATTGTCCCTCCCTAAGAATTCGCGAACTGAGCTTTCGACGGTCTGCAACGATTCATCAGTTCAGTGAAACTCTAATAACTTTATAAGGACTTAAGCTCATTAAACCGATACACAAGACTGATATTCAACAAGCATACCAATCTGATTATTTGGTGAGATCGAGAGCTCGTTTCATTTAGGTTCGTTTCCCCAATCTGTCTTTGAGCTGTGAAAAGTTGATCGAAACTTTCAGCAACACATAGAGAAATTGAAGCATGTGCTCCATCTCAACTAAAAGCTGGCTCTGATACCAAATTGAAGCATGTGCTCCATCTCAACTAAAAGCCTAAGCTGATAGTTGGGTTGCACATTAATGGTTATATGCTCACAGAGCCACAACCACTAGTTAAGGTAAAAATTACTAAGGTCCCCGTTAGGCCGTTACCTTCGCATATGGAAAGAAGATCCACCACATGGTTCCAGTCCTCCACAGTTTCTTCAGTGAGTTTCTCAACAACCGTCCCTCTCTGGTAAAAGTACCCATTTGTCATCACGCAAAAATATCTCTTCTGAACCAATTAGTTCATCGGGGAAAAACATCACTCACCTCGGGATCATCCAGAAGTCTAAGTGGAGTGACATCTGAAGAGAGAAGGTCCCTAACAGACTCGTTGTAGATCTCCATAGCCGACAACTTCAAAACATAATCTCTCTCGGTATGCTGGAGAAAAGCAAAACAGCACACCATATAAGCAAGTAAGATTACAATAAACGCCACAATTGATCAAACATTTAACCTTTAACTTACTTTTTGTATATGGTCATATATATCGGAAATGGCATACTCTGTAATTCCAGTCATGGTATACGTCTTTCCACTGCTCGTTTGTCCATACGCAAAAACACTTGCTGGAGAGTACATTGATTACAACATTAAAAACAAATGGAACAGTAAAAGATTATATAGTACCAGAAACCGGTGAAAACTGAAAAGAAGGCAAGATAATGTCTTCTCTCAACTCACAATTGAATCCATTAACAACGGATAGAGCAACTTCCTTAGCTGCTTCCTCGTACACCTTTCTCGTGGAGCAATCACTGTTAAATACCCTGTCTAGAACCAAAACCACAATCCAAGAATTACAAAGGAAAACACAAATTAGCTTCAGAACTCTTTAGACTACAATCAACTAATCAGACAAAAATACAAGATGATGATCAAAATCCCAAATTTAAAATTTAAAATTTCAAGAACTGATCATTTGCTTACCAAATCCATAGACGGAGGGATACATAGACCTCTCAGAAGCCGAGAGATCAACATTCCTGTAAACAATGGTGGTTTGATTGACACACCCCCAATCCGAAACATCATTCCTTAAAATCTCCTTGTGATTCAAAGGCCTTAGCCGCACCGACACCAAAATCCTCTCCCCTCTCATCGTCTCTTCTCCTCCTCCCTCCATGCCACCTTTTTCTTCCCAAAGCACATATGACTACAAAATTCCACACAATAATTTTTCAATGCATTGAACAAAAAAAACACAGATGGGCCTCCATAATAATATCACTGGAAACAACACAATTTATAAGTCAAGAATGGCGCTTTCTCCTTCTTCATTTATATACACTGCCCTCCTTGTCTTCTTCCGTTCATTTCCAATACCCATATATTTTATATAAATAAAAATTCAATTTTTTTCCCGTATTTGTTAATGATGATGGGGCGTGGGGCGGATGTAACTCACTGGTCCCCAATTACAGACTGTCACAAGTGTCTTGATTCTCCATTTAATGTTCCAGAAAATTTAAAAATGGAGGATTAGGTCGAGAATTTCATGTCTGTATTTGAAACCAAAAACATTTTATACAATTTATACGATAAAAATAAAAATAAAGATAAAAAATCTCTCTCTTTCACCTGGGAAAAATGGAGAAAAATTCTTCCTCAGCCTCTGGGTCGTTTTCTTGGATGCTTGATGTGACGCTTCGATTTATTAAAAGATATATAATATAGATATATAATATATATGCCTACGTAATTGTACGTATAGGTAAGGGATTGACGAACTCTCTGCTTCTTGAAGATAATCCACAGCTGCCCAGAAAAACAGAGAGTTGACAATGGCAGTTGTTTCTTGGCCCTTTTCACCGTTTGGTTGGGGGCAATTTTCCTTTTGGTATTTTGTGTTTGTTATAATCTCCTTTCCACCCCCCATATTTTTACACCACATTCATTCTCCATTTTTACTACAATTTTTTTTAACACTGATTTCTCGATTTCGTTGAACTATATTATGGACCAGGTTAATTTATCCTAAACTCATGAGAAGATATAATCAAATCGATTTAATTTTGAAATTTAATACTAAACTGTATGTTTTTGTGCCAAGGTTTTTTAGATGAATGTTGTTTGTTTTATTTATAGTACACATAAATACATAATCATATGCTATTGTTCCTCTACCCAATTATTGTCACATTTCAACCATTTTAGTGGTTAATGGACAATATTATTTAATTTTGCAATTATAAGTGCTAATCATATAGCAAAGACAAAATAAACAACTGCATTTTTGGTTTCCCAATATGTGGTCAATGAGAAATGCAAGCATATGAACTTTGATATCTTGTAGATTTTGGATTAGGGAACAATTTAATTAGAATAATTTAATAATAACAATTTAATTAGGATAATTTAGTAACAACATTAGTATAATACTCTTGTACCATTTATTTTAGAATAAAATTTAGTAATAGCATTAGTATAATACTTTTGTACCATTTTTTTTTTCCTTTGAAAAGATGCATGAGTGGTTGGCAATATAATTAGCTGGTAACTAATACGGAGTATTTGATAAATGATTGATTTATACAATAACTTATTGTGTTAGTTTGATAGTTAAACAAATCAAGTTTTGCTTGATAAGCCATTTTCTAAATACATCGACAAATCTTTAAATTTTGAAAAATATTAATTCAAAATCAATACATACCAATCTCAATAAGATTTACAATGAAATTTGCAGATCCCATATAAAGAATTAAGTAGTGTTGACAATAATGATTGAATATGAACATTTTGTTGTTTAGAGAAATAAACAATTCTGACTATCTTAACTAATTAAATCCTGAAAATGGGGGTGTTATTGGCTCTTTGCGTTTCAGTAGGTTGAGAAAGTATATGAACAGATACTACATTGTAATAGAGCTAGTAGCATTCAAAAAAAAAAAAAAAAACTAATTAAATCATGTAAGCTAATAATTTTATACTTCAACAACATATATTATTTATAATTTTAAAAATAAAAAATAGAATTTTAGCCACTTAATTATTCTTGTTTAGTTATTTTAGTCTTTGATAAATGTCAATTGCAAAATTAGTTCTTAATGTAGCCGAATATGTGTGATTTTAGTCTATTTATTAACATTTGGTGTCAACTACTAATGTTTTTTTACCTAGTATGTAACTCGATACAATATATGTAAAATACTTAATGGTAAAATTGTGTAACATAGTATTAAGTGTCAAATAAAACACAAATTGTAAGTGCCGATAAAGTTAGCACATATTGATCAAAATTGCATTTTTTTTTGGTTAGATCACGATGTGTTCTGAGTATGTCCTAACTATAGAAGGAAAATTTAGTTACACTGCGAACTAGTTTTACAATTGATAGTTATTATCGACGACTAAAGTGACTAAATGAGAATAATTGAGAGGTTAAAATACATTTTTCCTAGAAAATAATGATTTTTTTTAGTAATAAGAGCAAAATAGTAACAATATTATTTTGAGAGTTAATTTCAAATTTGGTTTTAGATTTATAGTTGGCAGTCCACTTTTTTTTTTTTTTTTTTTTTTTTTTAATCAAAACATCCACATTTGGTTATAGTATTATTGTAACATGAACATTTTTTGTCCTCTATCAACAAAACAGTTTTAATGCCGTTAAATACAAAGCCATTCCGATCTACAATTACAGGCTTTTTCAAAAAAAAAAAAATAAACATGAAAATATAGCGGGGTGAATTCACTAATCATAACTAAATTTCAAAGATTTTTTATAAAAATGATCAAAATGTTTTTGTATTTAACGACATTTCAAAGATTTTGTTGGTAGAGGACCAAAAATGATAATGCCACAATAATATTATAATCAAATGTGGATGTTTTGATAAAAAAAAAAATTAAAAGTAGACTACGACCTATAAATTTATGACCAAAAATAAAATTAACTCTTATTTTGATAAGTGATGAGAAATTCAAAATATTACTATGAATTTTTTTTTTAATTTTTTTTAAAAATAGAGGTCTAGTTGTCATTTTCAAGTGACTATATTCACCATTCTTTATATTGTGTGTATATTCAAATAGAGTGATGTAAATGCTAACAACCTCACATACACATCATCATAACTTTTGTTAACTAATTTGCTTAATTCCATAAACAAGTTGTTGTTTAATTTGTTGCTGATATGTGACAATATAACTATATATGATTAAACGTATGATTTCAATTACATGGTTGTTAACATTTCAATTCAATGGATTAGAACTCTAATGATGAATTGACACATAGTATCAAACCTAGATTTATCCAATTCCCTAAATGAAATGAAAAGCCCTAATACTTAATAATTGCAAATGGGAGGTCCTTTTCAATCATCAAAAAAATTGAAGGGTCCGGTTTGTAAAGTACGCAATGTCTAGCACAATTAAAAGTTTGACATTGGGGATTGTATATTTGTATACTATTCCATTGGTCATATGATGAGTTGATGACCTAATGTTATGATATGGTTTTATTCACTCCAATAATGTAATATTTATACACATTTATAATACTTGTGTAGCTTTTATTGATAAGTTCTTATTAAGAGAGGTCAATTCTGGTAAATAAACATAAAATAAAACATAAAATTATATAAATATGGTCATGTTTGGTAAATGGCTGTTAGATGTTAACTGATTGGGTTAATTTGATGGTATAACTAGTTGATAACATTAGCTGATTGTAGAAAAGTGTTTGGTAAATTAGCTGTTAGCTGATAGCTGTTTGGTATAATTTCTTTTCTCGAAAATCTAATTAAAAAAGTTGTTTCGAGTAGCTTTTCGAATTTTAGCATTTTGGTGTACAAAAAAATAAGTAATCAAACACTTATATTGATTTTTAAACCAAATCAAACAACTAATAGTGGTCAAATAAGCCAAAATTGGCCTATAGACTAACTATTTTACCATACATGGTCAATGAATGGTCACGGTATCGAATCTTGGTGAAGACATTAATATGATTCTTTGAACTGAAAGTAGATTGAGAAATTATAATATATATACTACTTGTAAAGAATATGAGTGTTTAAAAAAATAAAAATTGATGTCAAAGTCAATAGGAACAAATGTAAGAAAAATAAATTAAGAGTATATATTTTTTTGAATGCTACTAGGTCTATTACATAGTAGTATACCTTTTCAACCTATTGAAACACAAAGAACTAATAACACCTCCATTGAGGTTCGAACTCACAACCTTCCAAATGGAAGTCCAACCCGGATACCATTAGACCACATAGTCCTGGTAATTAAGAGTATATATCATTGCTCTTTTTATTATAATTAACCACCCGTTTGGGAAGAATTATAATTAACAACGAGTAAATACCCAAAATGGTCCCTCGACTATAACTAAATTCACAAATTGGTCATCGACTTTCAATTTCAACCAATTAAGTCCTTAATTTTGTAATTTTGACACGATTTGGTCCTCCATCTATTTGACCGTTTGTTGACCGTGATCGACAATCTCCAGAAGAACCTTCAGCTCTCGTCGGAGCACGTGGTGGCCTCCGGGATGACGTTGCACTGGTTCAGAAACACGTCATCATCTTCGCTCTGGTACGAACTCAACTACATTGAATCCTAAGGGAGGATGAAGAAAGGCGACTAGATTTGGTAGATTGCTTTCGGCAGTGGATTCAAATGTAACAGTGCGGTCTGAAAATGCAACCAGAACCTTAAAAAATCGACGATGGACCATGAAATTACATATATATCCTCAAAAATCCAGTCAACAAACGGTCAAATAAACAGGGGACCAAATTGTGTTAAAATTATAAAGTTAAAGACTTAATTGGTTGAAATTGAAAATCGATGATCAATTTGTGAATTTAGCTATAGTCGAATGAACATTTTGGATATTTACTCATTAACCATTGCACCTTACTAAAGTATAGTACGAACCCCTCAAAAAAAAGTATAGTACGAAGATTCCACCCATTAATTGCGTGTTATGTCGGTAATTATGAATTATGATAGCAGATGGTGAAATTTCAAGTCAAACTTTTCTTTAATTTACTTATTATTGCCTATAATTTCACTAATAATAATAATTTTAAATTAATTTCAATAATCATGAGTCTTTATTTTTAATTTATAAGTTTCTCAATAAATGATAATGCTTTAGGTAATGCGGTTTTAAGTTTCTTTACCTGACCTTTCATATGCGGGATGTGTAAAATTTAGTGTTTATATACATTAATATTTAGATTTATGATCATGTGTAAAATAAAAATACTTTAAACATAATACATGATAAACCTAGGGCATTATAAACATAATACATGTTACAAGTTCGATTCCTAGCAGAATGTTTTATTGTTATTCTTGATTTAAGCCGATCAACTATAAGTAAGTAACTTAGGTTGATTTACCTCGATCTTTGTGATTCTTTACTACTAGGATCACAAGAAGAGATTTATCCACATGACCAGAATTTAGTCTTGAATTGATAAATGATTTTAATTGACTTATTAAAAATTTATGATTAAATAAAAAAGAAATAGTGGTGTTTTGTTTTTAAAAGAAAACAGTGGTTTCATGTGTTGGGGTTTTGAAGCTTCGAAATGGGTCCACATTCACATGATGATATCTTTTCACCCTCTCAAGTCAATAATAAAGTAATCCACCGGCCCATGTACCCAAAATTCTACTCTTACCTAACCAAAACATTAAATAAGATTTAATGCTGGCAACTTAACATTTTTTTAAATTTTTAAATTTTTAAATTTTGTTTTTCAAATCTCCAAGTTACAAATATTCCTTTACTGTCCTAAGATTTTTTTTTTTTTTTTTTTGAAATATACTGTCCTAAGAATCTAGTCGATAAAAAAACCCACAAATTAAATCACCAACTCCTGTGGTGTTTTGTACTTGGCATACTTTTCCTCCACTATCATTAATCATATAAACTAAACTAATCATTGTTGTCTCTACTCTAAACCCTATACTAATCAAGATTAAGCCAATATGCATGCCTAGATATTGCATGTATGGTGCCTGTCCTATTCCATGAAATTAAAGTTCTCCAGGCTTTGAAAAGAGTGATCGATATGATAAATTAAATGATCATTTTAAGGTAATATTCTGAATGGATTTATTTATTTTTTATTTAAATCAGCTCAAAGTATATTTGAATTTTCCTATGGTAGTGGGCATATTGCTTTCTCTTTTTTTTTTTTTTCTTTTTTCTTTTTCTTTTTCTTCTGTAATTGCAAAAGTAAAGACTGATGAATATTGTGTTTTTGGAGGGACATCTTTTGACCAAAAGAGTAATAATAATATAAGGTTGGAAGCTATGCATGTGCGGAGAAAAGCAGTGCTTTATCATTTCCCCCCTTCATTGTTGGAATTTGAATTGATAGATTTATCATATGCATGGCCAGGACAGGACCATTATATTCAATCATCATATATATATATGCCTTGTAATTTAATCAAAGGTTCTTCCCCTATCTGTCACCCCTTTTTTGTTTTTTTCCTCCTTCACAGCAATATAATTAACAATAATAATTCCTAAAAAATTTAATATGCCCCTTAATAAATAAATATTAATTATTCCGGTCAAATATTGATAATCATAAAACTTGGTCTTCTAATCTCATATTAAAAAGAATTTAATTCATTTATACATTTTTTTAGTACTACTCGTATTATTATCTGTCCATATATTCATTCTTCCAAAAGGCTAAATCCCAACCCTAAGAGTCCCCACACCCCGACCTGACAGTTTGAGAGGTTGCTCCCACACTGTCACTGGTGAGACTCAATCCTTGGTCATTCTTCCAAAGTTTCACCTCTATGACCAATTGAGCTACCCATGCGGGCCTGTCCATATATTCATAATTCTTCAAGTAGTAATGATGCACAAAGAGTCAATGTCCTAACTGGAGTTTGAACTTGTGACCTCTCAAAAATTGATCTTCTAATTTTATATTACATAGGAGCAGAGTTTACATGGTGTACACCTTATGGTAGTAGTTGCGGGTTTATATATATATATATATATATATATATATATATATATATATATATATATAGTATTTTATGAAGAAAATCTTGTTTTGCTTTATTTTTTTTCATTTAAAAAAAAAAATTTATCCAAATTAAAATACATATTTTGTTTTAATTTAATTAAAAATCTAAACTGTTAGTTTGAATACATACATATTTATATTTTATATTGCGGGTTTTCACAAAGTAAAGCTCTATATTTCTAAGAATTTTTTTTTTCTTTTTCAAATGATGAATGCCAAAAGTGATTCGAATTGAAGATCTATACTACATTCATCACGTACTGTTTTTCACATTATTCTTTGTTTGTTTATTTTGTACTTATGACGAAACCTGTGACTTCAAATTTGTAAAAGCTAAAAAATTAGAAGACAAAATAGCTCTGGCCTCTCAAATGAGAGGTTTCAGGTTAGAATCTCAGTGTGGGTATTGACTCTTTGTGCTTCACTAGGTTAAAAAAGTATGTATGAACAAATACTATATTGTAATAGAGTCAATAAAAAAAAAAAAGATTGACAGGGTAGTTTTAGTATATAGACTTATAAAATGAAGTTCGCATGGGCAACTCAGCTCTTAAGCCCGGTGAGGGGGTTCTTGTACTCAGTAAACAAATGTCTAGTCTCCGTGTTCAGCAAAATTACCATGATTTATATTCTCTCAGATGCCCTGTCAAGTTAGGGCATGTGGACCATTTAGATTGGAGATTCAACCTTTTAAGAACAACAAATAAATTATGGAAAAAACTAATTATGTGAGACCATCTCACGGGTCTCAATACGTAAGACGGGTCAGATATTTAATTAATGAGGTCAAAGATCTGATTCATTAATCAAAGATTTAAACCGTCTCACGGATTGAAATCCGTGAGATGGTCTCACACAAGTGTTTCAATCCGTGAGACGGTCTCACACAAGTGTTACCCCTAAATTATAAAATGAAAGTGGCCAGTAAAATAGTAACTAGAACAGTTGTAATATTATTATGATACTATTTTGTGAATTATGATTATATAATTATTTGAAGTTAAGTTCATTGAATTAGGCCGAGTATAATTATCCCGACAAAGACAATTGTCCCCCCCTCCCCTCCACACACACACATCCCCTCTTCTTTCTACATCGTGGACAATATGAACATCGCTTGGTTGAAAAATATAACTTAAAAATACTTATCTTTTAGAGTTAATATCTAAAGTCATCAATCCACTATGTCATAATTCACGAGTTGAGTTAATTTTAGGATTTGTCCTTAATTATTGATATTTATCAAATTTTATCATCGACTTTCAGTTTGATTATAAATAATTCTTTGATTATTGATTTTGTTCCAAATTTAATAATTTAGTTAAATATCTATTTAGTAAATTAAATTATAAATTTTCCCCAATTGTAAGAACCACTGCTAGAATAAAATAAATAAATAATAAAACACTAACGTTGCAAGTGTGCATAAAAAGCATCTACTTTTATTTTTAGGCTTCTTTTTTATTTATTTTTATTTATTTTTATTTTTTTAATGTATACCTCCATTTTACATGACATTTCAAAAATTGTAAAATAAAATATGGATTGATGAGTTTTCTCTAACAAAGTTTCATACATGTATGTATGTACTATTTGGAACCATGTAACATGTGGAATTATAATACTATACGGAGTACTACTTTCCATGCAATTAAGTTGATGCACACATATTGAATGAGTATTAAATTTGTGTCATTGCACGGATGTTATACACGAATTACATGTTTGTCACACATGTATTCACTTTTATTTTATTTTTTATGGAGAATTCTATTTGCACCACCCTAATTGCTATTTACACCACCTATTTAATAGGTGTGATAACTTTATAGGTGGTGTAAATAGAAAATTGATATTTGCACCACCTTCATTAATTTTAGTCAAACATTATTTTTTTTAACAAATATTTATTATAAATGACACTTTTTCCCCTTAGGTATATGCTTTTAACACTTTTTCCCTCTTAGTTATTCATGTATCCACATTTGCCTTCTAGTTATATAAAAAGTGACATGTTTTCTTCCTTTTATGTTTGATAGACATTTTTACCTTTAAAACTAAATATTTCATTTATTTTTCTTCTCCGACAAATTATTGTTTATTTTTTCTATTTATGTTTGATAGACATTTTTACCCTTAAAACTAAATTATTTATTTTATTTATTTTATTTTTTCGGTTCTGAATCGTAAGTAAAGCCAAAGGGAGTTTGTTTTAATTTGCAATCACACGTGTTATATGTTACTCTTTCGAACTTCATTCCCGTTAAAAAGGGGGGAAAAGTATTGATTTCTTAGACTTTCGCCGTCATATTGAAGTTGACAATCCATTACGTTTCAATGGCATTTTGGAGTGTGATTTTATATCTAAGATTATATTTGATTTCTCTCTTTTTGAGGAATGCACACCTTCATTAGAGGACATATATACTAGTAATCTAAAATTACTTTGATTTAACAGCAATTGGTTTTTATATGATTATTATATATAACTAGTATTTTCACTCGTGCGATGCACGGAATAGATTTGATGTAATATATTAAAAATATTTAGATTGATATATAATTATTTAAATTAGAACATCAAATCTTATATAGTGCAATTGAAGATACGGTTTGGATCACTTATGTGTTTTGGTGTTATCATTGCTGGAATTTAAGTAAATAATTGCTCAAATTAATAGCTAATGTGTAGATGTACGCATGCGGTGCTGTAACTTTGGAAATTTTATTTATCATTGTTTAGTATTTTTTTTATATAAATTAGGCAAATGTGCTCGTTCTCTAGCAACTCAGTTATATGAATTAATTTATATCTTAATTCATTTTTATGGAATATATATATATATATATATATATATATATATATATATATATATATATAGCAATTTTGTCATTTAAAAAAAAATATAATTTCAACGATTTTATTTACACATTATTGAAACCTCTTTGTGAACGACATTGGTAGTAGCAACACAATCTTGTCCATCATCGTCTAGAGCTAACACCTTCAATCGATTAGGATGGGTGACTCGTGTGAAAATATATAATTGTAGAATATTAGTTAATTAGCGATCCTTTTTATATTTTAAGTGAATTAGTACTATCAGATTAATTTTCAGCCAATTATTCTTTTTTATTTTTAGTCAATTAGAATATCATATGCAGTGATATTTTTACCTAATTTTCGTTCCATTTTTAATTGATCGATGATGATTTCCAAAACAGGAAAAAGAGGGAAATAGTGTAAAAGGAAAAATTATGATTTCCAAACTCACCAATCCATTGTATTTATAGGTAGAAAATATGAGAATTATAAACTTGTATAGTTTTTCAAAAATGAAAGGTGTAATTATGTAATATTACCAATTAATAAATTTTAATTAATTTCCATTTTACATTTGCTTACCAAATAAGTTTTACTACAAAAATTTAAGCGCGAAAATGAAATAGGAGGATTTTGTTTATATATATATATATATATATATATATATATATATATATATATATATATATATATGATTAAGCCAACTATCATGTAATATGATGGCATTTCAATTACCATTTCAAATAAATGGTCATAAGTCCGAACCTTTGGAGTGAAGCTTAGATTCTTAGGGTTAAAAATGTTTAAGAAAATATAAAAAAATATAACTAATTGTGAAGGCACAACACAACTTTATTTTCTTATACTTACGATTCAGAACCCAAAAAATGAAATAAAATAATATAAAATAATTATTAAATTTATATTATTTTAAAAATAAGAAATAGAATTTATAATAAATAAATAAATTTTGAATTGCAATAAAATAAAAAATTGTTCGAACTGACCCATAATCATCCGTACATATAAACAATAATTTGTTGGAGAAGAAAAAATAAATGAAATATTTAGTTTTAAGGGTAAAAATGTTCACCTAACATAAAATGGAGAAAATATGTCACTTTTAATATAATTGAGGGAGCAAATGTGGATAAACAAATAACTGAAAGGAAAAAAAGTGCTATAATCATATAACTCAGAGGGAAAAAATGTACAATTTTCCCTTAACCAGAAACTTTTAATTCGATTGCTATAGTGTACGGTTCAGTTAGAACCGAATCGTGGTCATCCCTACGTATACTCAATAATTTGTTAGAGAAGAAAAATAAATAAAATATTTACTTTAAGGGTAGAAATGTCAATTTAATATATCAGGGAGGAAAATCGTCCCTTTTAGAATAATTGAGGGGCTAATATGCTAATATGAATAATTCAGGGGAAAAAAGTGCTATAAGTATATAACTTAGGGTGAAAAAGTACCATTTTCTCTTAATTAAATTTTGAATTAAAAAATTATTAATTACATCTCATAAATGAGGTTTGACCAAGGTGGTGCAAATAGCAAAATGTACCACCATTTAACTATTTACACCACCTATTAATTATTAAAAAATTTCACCTTTTTACAATTTCAAGATACTTTATACCAACTTTTAGTCAAAGGGTGGTGCAAATAGCAACACCCTTTTTTATTTAGCTTGTATTGACTTATTTTGTTATATATATTTTAGGGAAAATGACACTTTTTCTCCCTGAGTTGTATACTTATAGCACTTTTTCCCCCTGAATTACTTAGGTAAGCACATTAGCCCCCTCAATTATTCTAAAAGTGGTGGTTTTCCCCCTGATATATTAAATTGACATTTCTACCCTTAAAGTAAACATTTTATTTATTTTACTTCTCCATCAAATTATTGCATATACGTACGGATGACCACGGTTCGGTTCGAACTGAACCTGACACTATAGCAATCGAATTAAAAGTTTTCGGTTATGATTCAGATCTAGAACCCAATATTGGATTTCAATTTATTAAAATTATGAATTAAAAAATTAGATCCCGAACTGTGAACGGGCGGTTCCGGATCCAGTTCGCGATTTTGAACCGGTTTTATTTTAATATTTTATTTTTATTTTAAAATAGTCTGAATTCAACAATAAATGTATTTTATTTTTTCAATTTGGAACATGAACCAGCCGTTCCGGTTCACGATTTTAATAAAATCTAAATATCGAATTTCGATTCTAAATTGTAATTGGAATATTTCGGTTTAGTTGCTATAATGTCTGTTTGGTTTGAATCAAATTATGGTCATAATTTGTTGGAGAAGAAAAATAAATAAAATATTTATTTTAAGGGTAAATATGTCCATTTAACATTTCAGGGGGAAAAACAGCCACTTGAACAATTCAGGGGGGGAAAATGCTATAAGTACATAACTCAGGGGGAAAAAGTGCTATTTTCCCTATATTTTATGTAATTTTTCATCTTGACTTTACTCAATATTTTTAGTGGGATGATTTAATTGATTTATGTAATTTTTCCTTACTAAAATAGAAAAATAGAGTGAAGTGAGTAATTAAATTAAATGGGAAATTGACAATAATATTATGACACCTAAACTAATTATTTTTGAAAGGAGACACCTAAACTAATTAAAAGGAAGAAAAAGGTGGTGTCGTGAGGCTGACTCAATACGACCGGCACATATATATATTCCAAACGAACGGTGCCTAACAATTGGTTTTTGTGGCATATAAGCAAAGGGGATCCACCGCCATTATTATTTGAAGAAGATAGATGATACGACGACGTAGTGTTTGTCTCTTTGAATCCCAGTATTTGCATGGAGACAATTTAGCAGATGAGATGATGAGTGAGGATTAGCACTTAGCAGCTAGCGCCGTCTGATCCAATCATGATGAGATGCGCAAACCAACATTATATTTGGTATGTTTGTGTATATTGGATTGGTTAACACTATGGTCTACCAAATTAAACATATCATATGTTGTGCCAATTCAATTTCACTCATCAATATAATCCATCATACTATACATTATGTGATTCTTTCGAAAAGGCTAAACTCCAACCTTAAGGGCCTCCCACCCTCGACCCAACAGAGCATCTGGAAGGATGTAAATTATGGTAACTCATGTTCCCACATTGCTGCTGATGAGACTCATCCCTGATCATTCTTTCCAACTTTCATCTTTATGCCCAATTGAGCTGTCGTGATTTGTTAGGGTCCTCTAATCACATAATATCGAGGTACCACACTGCCGCTGATGAGACTCGATCCCTGATCATTCTTTCAAACTTTCATCTTTATGACCAATTGAGCTGTCGTGATTTGTTAGGGTCCTCTAATCACATAATATCGAGGTACCACACTGCCGCTGATGAGACTCATCCCTGATCATTCTTTCCAACTTTCATCTTTATGCCCAATTGAGCTGTCGTGATTTGTTAGGGTCCTCTAATCACATAATATCGAGGTACCACACTGCCGCTGATCATTCTTTCCAACTTTCATCTTTATGACCAGTTGAGCTGTCGTGATTTGTTAGGGTTTGATATTTTGAGGATCCTCTAATCACATAATATCGAGGTAATTGTTCGATCAATTTGGCGGGAGCTGTCGTGATTTGTTAGGGTTTGATATTTTGAGGATCCTCTAATCACATAATATCGAGGTAATTGTTCGATCAATTTGGCGGGATATTTTTATCTTGATAATGTATGTATTCTGCATAGTGCATACTGAGAATAGTGAATGCTACAAAACGGCGATCACATGCCATGCCTTGCTTTCAGTTGTGTGCGCAGACGCAGCCAAAATTTCAGTTTGGCCAATGGTCAAATTCATTATATTTTGGAACATTGCTTGCTGCTTTGTCCCTGTAATGTCCAACATTATTTTATAATCTTTAAATCAAATCTCTTTGCCAATTGCAATCACACTATTAACACCCATATATTACATACAATGTACCTTCAGTTCAACCATCTCACTCTAAAAATATAGATCAAACAAACAAAAATAACATTATAAATTCAAACTCGAGGATAATTATAATAAATGATTATAATTAGACAACATAGTCCTGGTTCTTTGTGTTTCAGTAGGTTGAGAAAGTATATGAACAGATACTACAATGTAATAGAGCCAGTAACTTTCAAAAAAAAAAATAATAATAAATGAAGTTGAACAATTTTGATAATGTAACTAAATAAATTTTGCTGAACAAAAGCTTCATGAATATGGGTTTCTCAAAATTACAAGAGGGAGTAAACTAATTATTTCATGTAAATGTCAGTCCTCTAATGTTTTGTTTTTGGTATGTAAGATGGTAATAGACCAAATTTGGTCCCTGCAGACATGAAAAAAGTAACATAATTTGGAAGTATGTTTACATTATTTGCTTCCTCCTTTGCTGTTGTTGCCTCTGGATCTCTATCTAAAAGAACACTAGAAAGAGGGCAATTTTCTTGTATCAAAATACAAATTACAGAGTATAGTTCGCACTAACAAAATTTGATGAAGACAAATTCTGGAGGACGCTGATCCAGTAAGGTCTACATATCTATGTTTCTATGCTGCAAGTAAAGAAATCCCATCATGGGGCCATGAGTCCTTCGATTGTATAGGAAAGCGACTCTGCCCAATCTGACTTGAGCAACAGCGTCTGTAACGTGTGCATTACATCATAATCAGGATCAAGCTTCCGCTGCCAACCCTATCCAAACAAAGGATCGGATATCACTAGTAGAACTCATGACTAGTTAAACGTAATAAGCTCAAAAACCCTGCGATCTTTTTTTCTTCCCCCGTTTCCATATACCAAGACACTGACAAGTGTTGGGTACCCACCCCTCCCAAAAGAATAAAATAAATTTTATTGCCTTCTCCACGTATCCATGGTCGATGAAAAATAGATTAAGAGGCTAATGCTTTTCAATTTGTTAGTGCATCAAAGCACAATAGGGAGAGGAAAGAAAGTACCTCGAGGACTAAAGTTGTCACCATCACAGTGCACACATTCCCATCAATGTTAACTCTATGACGCCTAACTTGCTCAAGTAGACGCTGCATGCACTCAGCTGGATGAATTGAATTGCTTTCATCAGTACCCCAGAAATCAAATGACTCTTTCACTTCCTGTTGAGCAATGCCATTACAACACAAAATAAATACTCTGTACATCCATCAAAAACAATACTGTTTTACTTCTATAATCTTCTACTAAAACAGAGAAATAGAAGTCCATGTAACACACTACCGAACTTGGCTGCCAGAAAGGCCTAGTCAAGTTAAGCTCAAAATCTTTCAAACTAAAATTTTCAGCCGGACACTAAAATTATACACCTGCAGCACCCACAGTACCCAATTGAGACCAGGGTTATCTAGGCGTCGCCTAGGCGACGCCTAGGCGTCCGGTCGGTGAAGACCGAACGCCTAATATGCTCGCCTCGCCTAAGTGTAGAATACAACCCAAAACTCCACAAAACATACATGGGCAGAACCTACACACTAAGGCGAGTTGACCGGTGTAATTTTCAGCCGGAGAGGTCGCCGGAATCTGCCTCACGCGCCAGCACGTGGTGTCGGAGCAGCGGCACAGCGGCGGCGCGTGGTGGCTCTGATGGCGGCGCGGTTCAAGCTCCGGCGTCGTCCTCCTGTTCCGAGCAAAACCTACTCCCTCACTCTGGCATGTTATCAATATATACTAGACTTCTCACCACCTTAGGAAAAACTATTCATCTTCTCAAGACAACTTTAAGTAAATAGGGTTGTGAAAAGGCTGCCCAAGACAAGATATTTTCAATATACAATAAATACTAGACTTTTCACTATTCTAGGAAAAACTATTCATCTACTTGAAGTAAATATGCCAGCAAAAAGGCTGCCCAAGACAAGATATTTTCAATATATATATACTTTTTATTTATTTAATACTCATCGCCTAGTCATCGCCTAGGCGGTCGCCTAGTCGACTAGTCGACTAGGCAGTCGGTGGCATCTCGCCTAGAAAGTCCGCCTTGATAACCTTGATTGAGACTATCCTTTATACAAGTGGTGTTTGGTAAAGCTTACTGGAATAGACTATTGAGATTAGAAATTAAATAATCATTTCTTTACATATTTGGCAAAGATTATGGATTATAGATTGTATAAAGCTTTCTAGCTCATCTAAGCCAATAATCCTCAAGTAACGTAAGGTAGATCTTTGGCTTTTTCTTCTGTCTATTTTTTTTTTTTTTTTGGATAAGAAAATTAGATTATAGATTATTCAGAATCCACAATAATAAAACATTATCATAATCCATAAAATTAAGCTTTACCAAATGGGTACTGGCATATCTTTAGACTCCACAGAGGCAGAGATTACATTTACAAACAAAAGTAACACGACTAAGAAAAGTTATGGATACCATGCAATTTTATGCAGATAAGTTGAAATATGTTTAACTTTATAGATAGACAGGAAGAAAATGGTTATGCCCTCCTACATTGGATTGTAATTCCTCTTCTTTATTCATACTTTTTTCCTTCTGTTTTTGTTTATCCTTGTTCCTAGGGTTCCAACTTCCAACAATAGGAAAAAATCATCATCCACCTTAATAAAAGATTTCAAGTATTAGGTTCACCAATGAAATGGGCTGAGCATATAGTCTCATGTGTTACTCCTCTAACATGTGACAGACACTTTAATAAACACACCAATGTTGAATTGAAGAACTATATGGGCATAAAGGAAGATGAAACAATCAGCAATTTGTTCCTAGACTTGAAAAAACCCAGAGGTGGAAGTAAAAATTTTCCAGATTATAAGCACTTAAAAGTGTCATATTCAACCTTAATGAATGCCTCAGGATTAGGGCAGTTCTGTTTCTTTGATAATTTCAAAGTGCATTCTGCTGCAGTGCGCCCATCTCGTCGAGCAACAGCCTTAAAGAATTCCAGCAGCGATATTCGGTCGCTACTAGAAAGCTCAGCAGTCATGCCTACATCAAGGAAAATAACATGAGGCTTTGATTTGAAGATACGTTTCCGTGAAGACTTGCTCTGGGTTACCCGAACAAGGATATTTCCAGGATGCATGTCAGCATGCACAAAATTGTCCACCTAAAAGAAGGAAGAAATGAACTCTTAGAAGCCAGCAATATGCAATATTCACAACTAGCTAGAACAGTAGAACCATTAGAAATTTTGCACATTTGCCTTTATTTCTTCTAGAAGAATGTTTGCAATAACTTGTGTTTGGTGTAGGAGAGGGAGGTATAGAGAAAATGATTTAGGGACTTAGGGTAATGAAGCAGGATTTAAATGAAACTTTTTCAAAATCAGAACTTTCATATACCATCCTTCACTTTTCAGGCAAGAAAAAATCCACATTTCAAAAATCAATCCCTATAAAAGTTTCCTCCCACCTTTTGTACTTAGTCTATCCAATACTATTCCAGACTCTAGTTACAGTTAAATTTCCTCCTAAGCAAATTAGATGTATATCTTCAGATTAATCATCAAGATGAAGTCACGAAGGAAAGGAAGTACTGGACAAGGCAACAAGTCACTCCAAACATGAAGACACAACAAAACTAACAACATAAAATAAAGAACAAAAAAGATAAAATTACCAGAAGCATCTTGAGAAGTGCATGGGTTCCAATATGAGCAAGTGCACTTTTAATTCGTTCATGCCCCTGAAGCTCATCAACATAGTATGAAACACTTTCCCCTTGCTCAAATGTTTCCACCAATACTGCAGGATGTACTAATGGATATACAGGCTTTGGAAAAGAAACATCCTTCCATCTTCTAAAATTATAAATGAAGCGGCTTAAATGGGCAGCCTCCCTAGCAAGGTCAACTTGAGACATCATAAAAACAGCAAATTGCTGTACACTTTCATCCAATCTTAACCACTTAAGTGTAGGAATGAATTTTGATATCCTTGCAACTACATTGATTATCTCAAAATCTCTTTTTATTGATTCACCAACTCCAGGATGTCTAACCTTCACAGCCACTGCAATGGGCTTGATCTTCCTACCATGGTACCGATGCAAGGAAGCTCGATGAACTTGAGCAATACTTCCAGATGCTACAGGCTTTTCTTCAAAGTCATCAAAGATTTCAGCAATTTTACAACCAAAAGCTCTTTCTATGGTCTTTTTAGTGTAGGCAAAGCTATGTTCAGGGGCATTTGCCTGGAGCTTTGACAGTTCAGTACATAAACTGCTAGAGAAAAGATCTGGTCGCGTAGCTGCCCATTGGCCCCACTTTATAAATGCAGGGCCAGCTCTTTCCAGTGTTTGTCGAACAACCTGAAGCCAGATTTGCATGTAACGAGGTCCAAAAACTTCTACAAATGGAGCCATTACTATACTTGGTGAAAAGAGTACTGCTAAATAAAATGCTCTCAACAGCAGCACAATGCCATAAAATATAGAGCGTATGAATGAGGTAAAGTAAACATGTCCATCTTGAGCATGCATATACAGAGCATTCCTTTGGGAGACAAAATCTGCATCTGGTAGTGCTCGGGCCAGTGCTACATTTCTTCCACATGTTAATGCAAATATACCAGGAAAAGCCACATAAGAGCGGCTCAAAGCCAAGCTAACTACTTGCGCAATTCTATATATAGCAAGAAAAGTCCGTCCTCTAAATAAAGACTGTTGCTGGAACCTCTTCAATGTAAGATGGGCATGATTTGCTATAGTACTCCTCCTGTGAGTGGCCGAATAACTCTGGTGGAAGCTGTTCTGGATTCTGCATGTTGTGAATTTTGCTTGCCCTCTGTTAGGAAACATGTAATGTCCACAATATCTGTACTGAGGTGAACATATCCCGATTCTGATAAACAATCCATATTTTGTCCCTTCTGAACTGATGGCAGTTTGATTTTGTTGTGTGGACTTTGCAATTCTTTTAATATTCCCAATTGCCAAGAATCTACATATAGTCACAAGTTATATTAACAGGTATGAGAATGCTGCAATGTACTGTGAAAAAATCACCTTGCCACCAAGACTACTTGAATTAAATGATGAAATTTTAGTTTTCCTTTCAACAGGATAACAACCACTGGTAGCTCATTGATAAAATCAAATGCCAGCACAAATCAAATCTTAAGAGAAAATAAAAGAATAAGAGATTAACCAAATCTGCAATCACTAGAACACTGTTTAAACTGAGAGATCTTTCAAATATATCCCCCAAAAAAAGTTGTGAGCACATTAAAGCCTTTTATTAGCTAATCTAGTAATCCTCCCAACCGCCAAACCGAATAATGAATTATATTAGAGGAGAATGAAAATTGAATATAATAATAACGAATGTACAAACAAAATCGCAATTGGGAGATGAAATTCAAATATAATTTAGGCAAATCGAAAGGGATTAGAAAGAGCACGAAAGACCTGGACATGTCGGAGATAGGAAATCAAGAAAGCGGTCTGTGTTTGCGGAGACTAACGTTCGGAGGAGGTGTACGGCATCGCCGACGAGCATTTTCCGGTGATGGTGAGTGAGGGATGAGAGCAGACCATGTCATGAATTCGTAGTATTGACTATTGAGGTGGAAGGGGTTTTTTTTTTTTTTTTTTTTTTTTTTTTTTTTCAAGGGTCTTTTGAAAACCTAAACGGGACCGAGCCGGTGACGGAAGCAACGCAGGGTTCGAGCCTACGAAACTAATGGCCCTTTTTGGTAAAATGGCTGTTAGTTGATAGTTGTTTGTTGTTAGCTGATTGTGTTAATTAGAGGGTATAAATAGTTGATAACATTAGCTGATTGTAGAAAAGTGTTTGGTAAATTAGCTATAGCTGTTTAATATAATTTCTTTTCTCAAAAAACTAATTAAAAAAGTTGTTAGGAGTAGCTTTTTAAATTTTAGCCTTTTGGAATTGCAAAAAACTAACTAACCAAACATTTATATTGATATTTTAACTAAATCAAACAATTAATAATGGTTAAATAAGCCAAAATTGACCTATAGACCAATTTTTTACCAAACAGGGTCAATATGACCCTCTTCCTCGAGGCCGGACTCGAGGTTGGGCCATAAGAAAATGTTTATATTTATAATAAAAAAATATTTTTATAAAGTATACACTTATATATATAAGTTAGGGCATCTTCAATAGTGAAGTTTTTTAGGGGTCAAGTAGAGAGAGGAGGGAAAACGAAGAAGAAAAAAAAAAAAAAAAAAAAAAAAAAAAAAAGACAAACAATGATATGACACATAAAACAAAAGAGAAATAAAGTTGTGATGCGCTAGCGGGCGCGTGCATTGCATGATAGTCATTTGACCTGTGCGTGGAATCCACAAAAAAAAAAAAAAAAAAAAAAAAAAACCCTTACACGATGAGCTCTATATTTCTCTCTCATCCACCTCACTCATCTTGCCTCAAAATCTGATCCAAAAAACACTAATGTGGATGGCCTAAGGGCATCCCCAATAGGGAGATTTTACATGGTTTTTGCAGGTGGGGTGTGTATAGGTGGAGGAGATATATGGAAGAGAGAAGAAGTGGGGATGTTGCAAGAGGAGATGTTTTTTCAAAATTTTTCGGTCCAACTAAAACAAAAAGCAGCTCCCTTCCAACGCGTTTGCTTCACTTTGCGCGCCCAGTCGGGCGTGTGTACTACACGGCCCACTGGGCACGTTTAACTACAGATTTTTTTCTTAAAATTTTACTTTTTAGATATTAGTTTTCTTTTTCTTTTTTCCTTCTCCTCTCATCTTTTTTTAATAATCACACCTGCAAAAACTCCTCAAAAACCTCACACTATCGAGGATGTTCTAAGCGCACCAACCACACGAACCACTCCCACCATAGAGTATATGCACACACACTATAGCAAGATTGCACATACGTACCATCATTCACCCTCACAAAGGTTTATAAAGAAAAACTAAAAAAACTAATTGATGGGAAGAAAAATATAGAGAAAAAATCGGAGACACTAAAAGCACAGAGGAAAAAATTTCGGGATTACGAAGACCAAGGATGCACATAGGGCACATAGCACATATAATTTACTTTAGTACCCCTGAAATTTCTGTTAAAAAAAAAAAAGCACTTTCATTTAAAGAAAAGTCGCCAAATAAGAAAAAAAACATTTCCAAAATGAAAAAGAAAAAAAATGTTACCTTCCAAAATTCTAGTACTACGTTATCATCATTATTGCTTGTAATAATTTGATGAAAGAGTCCATATATATCTCAACGTGACTACGCTAGGGTGGGATGGGACGACGATAATTATAGAAAAAATTGTCCTATTAGCCAAATAGCCAACACGAACCTACCTAGAAGCTTCGCTGCGCCCTCCACTCTTTGAGCCGTACGTACTATACGAGTAGTCTACCAGATATGATACCCACAGAAACACTCCCACTCCCCATTAATTAATGTCTCAATTAAGATCATCTCATCTTCTATAAAGAGAAAGGTAGCTAGAGAGATCATATCCTTGTAAGAGGCTAGCCGCCCCTAACTCATCATCATCGATCATATCAAAGAATTGAATTGAAGATGATTAAGGAAGCTGCTGGCACCACCCCCCAGGCCCTCCCTCTTCTGTCTCTCAACCACGTTTCCCTCTTGGTTAAGGATGTGTTTAGTTCGGTTCGTTTCTACGAGGATGTCTTGGGCTTTTGCCTCGTCAAACGCCCTTCCTCCTTCAATTTCCATGGAGCCTGGTCGGTCAGCTTTTTATTTGCTAGCTAGCGAACTACCTCCATCTCCATGCATGCATAACATGCATTCTACCATTTCTGTGTATCTAGTGTTTTATAACACACTATTCTTGTTCTGGGTATTTTTGTTTACTTCAGGTTGTATAACTATGGCATTGGCATACATTTGCTAGAGAGGGAATCCTCGCAGAACTGTGACACTGTCACCGATGAGCCTCGACCAATTAATCCCAAAGATAATCACATTTCCTTTCAGGTAATTAATCACTATATACTGTAATTTTTTATCTGTAAAAAGCGAAATTTTCTGGTCTCTGTGTTCCTAAAATATAGTGAAAGTATAAATTAGGGTGACTTGACAGTCCATTAAATGAGAGAACTAATGGCTGGTGTCTAAAATCATTAGGGTTTACACTTTTTTGACACATTTGAATTGAAAGATGATAATTTAGATTGAACTAATGTTGTTGGTGTTGCCGGAAAAGTAGTGCACGGATGTGGAGGAGGTGAAGAGAAGATTGGAGGAGATGGGAATGAAGTACGCGACGGCGGTGGTGGAGGAGGAGGGTATAACGGTGGACCAAGTGTTCTTCCACGACCCTGATGGCTACATGGTTGAGATCTGCAACTGTGACAACCTACCTATGCTGCCTATCTCCTCCGCCGCCAGCTGCCCTCTCCGGCGACCCGACTTTACCAGCACGGCACCGGCGCAGCCTTCCACCGGCTACGGGAGCTGTGGGTTCATGGAGGCGATGATGATGGAGAGCTTGAGCATGGACATGCTCAACTTCTCATTCTAAGTACTACAAATTAAATTAAATTAAATTAAATTAAATGCAAATCTTGGAATTATATTAAACAAAATGTCCGATCCGGTTTCAATTTTGGTTAAAGTGTTTGTCTACTTAGCTAGACCAGACCACAATTTATCTATACAAATTTGAAATAAATAATAATAATTTTCTTGATTTATTTTCTTTCAATTGTTATCCTTTCTTAATTTTTCAACGTATGACTGTTATTTTTAGTACTTGGAAGGTGGTAACAAACCTTACTATCAAACCAGAGATATAAATTAAAGGTTGTTTGGCAGGTTAATGTATGTGGCTTCTAGGAAGCTTCAGTACGTCGACGCAAACATATGTCCAACACGACAAAAATTGAAAAATACTATTTTTATTTTTATTTTTTTTTATATTTAATATTGGAGAAAATATTAGTTATATTACTTCGAGTGGGAATTGAACTATAGACCATTTGTTTTGCTTATATTATTCGATTTTCATGATTTTATCAAATTTATTTATAGATAAATGGTTTAGACACAATATGACATTGACTTTTATGATTTTATTATTATTAAATTTAATTAGTTTTCTTAAATCATAAAAAATATATGACACCTACTATTAACTATATGCACAAATGATAAAGCCTTAATGTCATCTGATCTCCTATATCAATAGCCAACCTCATTCGAACCCTAATAATAGTACGCAGTACAATAGATTATAGATTATATCATAAAATAATGAAAATCAATGCCAAAATATGGTGAAATTGTTTTTCGATAACTAAATATGGTGAAGTTGTTTATCCATAGTTATATTTTGAACTAGGTCCATGTAGCAAGAGCATTCTCTCTTCTTTTTTTTTTTTTCTTTTTTTTTTTTCCTTATTTTTCTCAACTGAATTTTTTTTTTTTTTAAGAAGCAACATCATGAACCTACTACTAAATAAATGAAAATACATATGATGTATATACGGTCTAGTATTTATATACATTAAGGTTTATGTTTAGGAACATATAAAATAAATATCACAGAATATGAACATAGTCGTACAAGATAATGTTATTAAACATGACACACTGATTGTCGCTTTTTTGAACCAAAGTTTACAATTCAAGATGAAACCTGGTCTACGATATAATTTGCGATACTGCATTTACTCAAGAAAAAGAAAAAAAAAAGTGGTTGTTGGCTTCAATCAATCACTCAAAATCAAAATTTCTATGTGTTTGTTGATATAGACTTTACAATCAACAGTATGGTTGTTGGATTTCACCAACTGGTAACATGTTTAGTTGAGTTACGTTGTTGTAACATTGGACAGTAAATATAATTGTCGAACGATTCTGAAATATTGGTCTTATATTCTTCATTTTTCCATTTACTCCTTATTGCAGTTGGGTTTGACTTGAATTTCTACCATATTTGAACATAATTAATGAAAAGTTGTATTAATTATTGTTTGGACTTGAACCTTGTGATTGTACTAATTGGTATTCTTAATGGATCTTCAGTATGCTGGGCCGTATCATCCTTCCCTTCTTGAAAATGATCCGACCTCGAATATAATATGTAGAATCATACAGGGACAAGTCTGAAACATTGAATGTAGAAGATATATTGTATTCTCCGATCCCCTAAGATCAACTTTATAAGAATTATCTTCGATCCGTGATATCACTTGAAATAGGTCACTATAATACTTTCATATATCAAATAGAATTCTTATTGAACTTTCTTGTTATTTCTTCCACCAATGATGCTTTTACTTTTTATTTGATTCGGTGTGGGCGGATTCCTATCAAGTTGGTTAGCCATTAACCCATTACCGATGAAATAATCTATGAAAATTATACATTATGTTCAAATAAAAAAATTATACGAAGTACTACATAAAATATAATTTTTATGAAAAAGAATACTTAATACTAATAAATTATATTATGTCATTATTATATGCTTTTTAGATAATTAATAATTAATTTATCAAATATATTTGTAGTTAGCGGGTATCCCCTTCTCTATTTGAACTAAAAAAAAAAATATTTGTAGTTTCTAATAAATTATAAACTACGTAGTATATAAGAGTGAATCTTGGTAAAATTTTAATAAGAAGTATTTAAAAAAAAAAAAAAAAAAATCTTTATGTATTTACCATCTATTTAATTTTGAAATCAATTTGAACTTTATAATAAGTCCAATGAAATTTATTTGATTAAAAAAAATTGAAATATAAACTAGAGAGCCTAGACTGAAGTGTGGTCCACGAGATATTGCTCTATATCCCCGAGATGGAGGTGGTCGGGTTGAAAGCCGTCGCAAAACTCCAAAACACGAAAACTTGAAGCATCAATTTTAGCCTAATCCTCATATTTATTTATTTATTCTCTATGAGTCCCTTTTTATTAATTACGAAACTTTAATTCATTAATTTATGAATAATTTATACATGAGAAATATACTACTCCGTAATATTTTTTGCATATTACATAATTCAAAAAAATTATTGAGAAAGAAAAATAACAGATAAAAATATTCATTTAACATATCAAGGTCAAAGACCTTGCGGTCAAGCGGTATGAAGTGACTCTCACAAATGAAAGGTCATGAGTCTTAATAGATGCAATATTGACTCGTGCCCTTCCGTAGGTCATAATGAAAAAATATTAAAAAAAGTAGTATATGTAAAGAGTTCTACTACATGTACTCTCAAATCTTATTCGTTGATGAGACGAGTTTTGATAGGTTATTTTTTTTTATGTGAATCTCAATACAAGTGTCTACATCAAAATTTTAGATATGGAAATACACATAACATTTTTCATATGTAAGACTTGAAAAACACATGGGGAGTTGAGAGCCACAGAATATAAAAGTGGACCCACCCGGAGATATCTAAACTGGTGGCTCACGATGACCCCTTCAGAATTTTCTACTCTTCTGCCTTTATTCTTGTGGCCAAGGGGCATTGCCTGACTAGACTCCATTTCACCATTTTTGTGCCTTTCTTTAACCAACCAATCTATCATCACATCCAAACAAAACACATATCAATTTCTTGGATTTTTTAAATACATAATATAAGTTTAAATTTAGATGCCCCTTCAAATTTTCATTCTCAATATAATCCAATTGATCGAAAATATATTTTAGATTAAACTCATCTTGTAATTTTAAACAGTAAATGATCACAAAGAGATAAATCAAATTATGTTTCTCATAATTGACTGACACTTATTAAGCTAACTGTCTTGATAAATTCGATATAAAATTTGGTACAATAAATATACTGAATTATTTTTATATGTACAAGAATTGAATTATAATATCTAAGAGGTATGCATGTACCGATACAAGAATAAATTGTTAGGGCAGTAATAACAAAAGGAATATAAAATATCTTCTTTAGGAATTGACTAACATGCCCTATTGGAGATTTACACCACAATCTTTTTCATTAGTCCAACACGTCATTTGACTAAAGGTTCCTTGTTTTAGGATGGTTTTGATTGAATAATGTAAATTCATAATCCTCAAAAAAAAAAAAATTAATTGTTATAATCTTAAATTAGATTATACTAAAAATTGAATCCATATAATCTTATAAATTCATACATTCTTTCTTATTTTATCAATGTGGACTCTTAACCAGTCAAGAGAAATTAAATGTGTTGCACAATGCACTAATGGTAGTCCACGTAAGCTCCATTGTCAAATCACGTATCAAAGAGAAGGTTCCACATTCACCAACAACACAACAACACCCACAAAAACATTAGACTAAACAACAAAACAATATCATTGGTATTTATACCCTTCTGGAGTTTGCTGTATTTCCAACTAACATTTTTCCTTGTCTCCTCTCTTCTTCTTCTTCAATTTGATTTTCTTTTAAACCTTCCAGTCGCAGGGCACAAAAACCAGAAGAGAAAACTCAGAAACTTTTGGGTTGGATGATCGGAGAGATGAAGTATGCGGACGCTTTGTGACGTGTGTGAA
Organism: Ipomoea nil; assembly: GCF_001879475.1. NCBI lineage: Eukaryota > Viridiplantae > Streptophyta > Magnoliopsida > Solanales > Convolvulaceae > Ipomoea > Ipomoea nil. The sequence continues at coordinate 2,341,222 of NW_017616846.1, forward strand.
AGTGCCGCCGCCATTCTGTTCTGCGCCGCCGATGAGGCCGCCCTTTGCCGCGCCTGCGATGATAAGGTTTTCCAGATTTATTTTTATTTTTCTATAAATATTCCTTTATTTTCATAGCTTTTTTTCCCCCCTCTTTTTTGAATATATATTCCATTTAAATATCAGGTACATATGTGTAATAAGCTTGCAAGTAGACATGTAAGAGTTGGGTTAGCTAATCCGCCGATTGTTGTTCCTCGCTGCGATATTTGTGAAAATGCACCTGGTATTTTTCCAGATTTCTACTTTATTTTTTATTTTTTCTCATATTCATCATTATTATCTTATTCTTCTTATTCTTCCTTGAATGGTTAAGCTTTTTTTTACTGTGAGGTGGATGGGAGTTCTCTGTGTCTGCAATGTGATATGATTGTGCATGTTGGGGGCAAAAGAACCCATAGTAGATATCTTCTGATGAGGCAGAGAGTTGAGGTTCGTTGCTTCCTTTCTCTAAATCTAATTAATTAATTAATCATCTTCACTCTTTTTTTCTTTTTCTATGTTGTTATAGTGATGATTAAATTGTATGGGTAATTTTGTGTATAGTTCCCGGGAGATAAAGCTGGGCAGACGGAGGAGCCGCCGCGGCTGACCTCAGATCCCGGCCAACAGAACCACGCCGCCGCCGCCGCTGTTCCGGTTTCAGATAACACTAAAGATGGTCATGCCAAGAGGGAGAATAAAATGATCGATTTGAATATGAAACCAACCAGGATACATGGCCAAAATTCTAATAATCAGGTACTCGGATACCAAATTGAATGATTTTTGTCATTGTTTTTGCTCTGATACCAAATTAAATGACTTCTGTCTTTATTTTTGCTCTGATACCAAATTGAATGATATGTTCTGTTTTAAAACTATTTTTGACAGAAATTGCAGAGCAATTTTTGTTGATTGATGTAGTTTCTTAATTTGATTCAACAGGAATAGCAGAATGCATAGGGCGATTGAAGCGCAAACTCGACCAGAATATACAGGGGCCGGCGAGGCATAACATTGGTGTCTTCTGATTCGATTTCGTTCTATTTTTCTTCTCCCAAATACTGCCTACTGAATCAGTGAATTAAGATTGTGAGGGCTTCGTTCTATTTTTCTGGGTAGCTAGTTAGTAGCATTAGGGAATTTTTCTATAGTAAGATTAGTAGGATTTCACTGTTAATTGCTGTGCTGTGAAGTTTTCCATTTATATATATACATATATAGGTGATATAATGAGTGTATGCCCAATTGTACTTTTGCTAAATCTCTATTCTCTAGTGGAAAGAAATTGAAGAATTTGTTCCGTGAAGAAAGCTAGCTCTGTTTTCTGATATGCAAAATTGTGAGGACATGCCAAAACAATATATAAGGTAAGTTGAACAAACCCACAACAAAATATAGGTTATCAATGAGGTTGTCACCTCAAAACTCCTAGGACCTTTAAGAATTGGTGGGATAATACATATCATCATAAATCACTGGTAATAATGAGCATGCTCTAACGATTTGTTTAACTAGTCAGGACACTTTATGAGTAAAGATGATCATGGTTCAATTCAAATTCGTCGGTTAGAATCAAATAATGTATTGTATAAACCTAATAGGAACTAGAGCTATACAATGGGTTCTTGTTTTGGTTTGCATATTATAGAACGGAACTACACATGTCTTGAATTAATTTTGTTGTATATCACCTTTTCCTTTCATTCTTCCAAAGGCTGAACCCCAACCCTAAAGGCCCCCCACACCCCGATCCAACAGAGCATTTGGGAGAAACACCTTTTCCTTTCATTTACTTACCACAGATAGCTATTCAATAAATTTTTTTTATCATTTAACAATTTAATAAGAATGACTAACATGTAATTTTTTTTTCTCTTGTAAACTATTGTAATTGAATGATGAAATTACATTAAGCTCAATTTATTAATGATGATATATTAACCCCAAAGAAAAAAATAAACTAATTGTAACAAACAAATAAAAATTTAAAAGTATGATTAAATGTGACAATATCATGATAGTTGATACCTACAACATATGTGGACTAATCAAAAGTGGCAAGAAGTGGCTAAAAAGCCAAGTCAGACAGAAGAAAAAATAATTATCGAATATATAGATATGAAACAAATCTAAATACCAATTCCGTTGTAGTCTAGTTGGTTAGGATATTCGGCTCTCACCCGAAAGACCCGGGTTCGATTCCCGGCAACGGAAAGAATTTTTGTTTTTCCTTAAACCCGTTTTAATTGTGGTTTTTGGAATTGGAAGTAGTGGTCCGTTTTTGATTCTGTCCGGTCCGTCAACGATTCAACGTGAAAGCTACTTGTCAACAGTATCCAATGTTATTTCTTATTTGTCTTTAGGCTAGACTCAATGTTTGGAAAATTTAAAATAGCAAAAATGGTATTGTAATTGGTTATTTTGTACTATAAATATATGTGTTTGGATCAGGTCAAAGTGAATTTGGATTTTTTGTAGTGGGACAAAGATATCGATATATTGTAAGTGGCTATTTTGTGGTATAAAATATGCGTGGTCCACCATCGATTTGGGTTAGGTCAAAGTGAATTCGAATTTTTGGTAGTGAGACAAAGAGGTCGATATACTGTACGATCAAAACGAAAAATGACTGAATGAGAAATTGATTCTCAAAGTAGACCCATTTGAGTTGGAAAATGGATGTGGAAAGGCTTAAAAAAACACTTGTCTTCATTGGAAAAAAAAAAGGGATTTGCACCGGTATATATACAAGACTTTTGTACTCTCTCTCATGCACGCAGTTATGGCGTAAGCTCCAAATATAAGGTAAACCTTAGATTGAGTGGTTGACAATCTCTAAAGTGCAATGGAAGTCATCAATCTAAGCCATGGGCCTGGTTGATCTGACTCCGTCCAGATAAGTACTTTCAGTTTATTTATCAATAGTTTATTATTATGTATCTTTAACATGTACGTAATATATTAATTGTAAATACATAATTTGAATCAAGATTTACAATGTCTATGATGAGTAGATGAAGACCATGCTCCACAATATGAAAAAGTTGATATATTATGGAGAATCTTGTAACCTTGGGCCTAAAGGAAGAAAAGCTGATATATTACGGAGGGGAATTGAGAGAATGGAATGAGAAATTAAAAAAAAAAAAAAAACTCATAAACACAAATATAGTCCATAAGAGCATGCAGCTCCAATCCGTTACGAGAAGATGACATTAGGATAATAAAATTTCGCTCGCATGGGTAGCTTAACTGGTCATAGAGGTGAAACTTTGAAATAATGACCAGGGATCGAGCCTCACCAGCGGCAGTGTGGGAGCAATCTCTCAAAGTGAGGGGGGCTCCTTGTGCGCAATGAGCACCGGTCTAGCCTCTATGGTTCATGTTCGGTTGAGTCACCATCATTTACATCCTCCCAATGCTCTGTCGGGCCGGGGTGTGGAGGGCCTCGGCAGTGTGGGAGCAACCTCTCAAAGTGAGGAGGGCTCCTTGTGCGCAGTGAGCACCGATCTAGTCTCTATGGTTCATGTTCGGTTGAGTCACCATGATTTACATCCTCCCAATGCTCTGTCGGGCCGGGGTGTGGAGGGCCTTAGGGTTGGGGTTCAGCCTTTCTTTGGAATAATAAGGATAATAAAATTTCAATTTGCAATTGTATTCAGAACTCACTGTAATTCTTTTATCATTTAAAAATGATTTTTAAAAATAGTTAAAGCCTCCACCAAAAAAAAATATATATATATATTTTTTTTAAAGTAAAAAAAAAAAAAAAAAAAAAGAAGTTAAAGCTGTCAATCGAAAACAAAAGTTTCGACCTCTTTTTCAATTATTTTTAGAATTCGCAAAAATCTTTTTTTCCGTAATTATTTGTAATGCTCCAAAAAACGACAGGAACAAAATTTCAGTGTCACGAGATTCACATCCCACTGTCTACAATACATACTAAATAAATAGCCCCACCACCTCCCCGCAACTTAAAAAAAAAAACAAGTAAAAACGGATTTCTAATACAATCTTACAATTATTTTCAAAAAAAAAAATTAAAAATACAATCTTACAATTAATTCTATTGTGAATGTATTTGACAATTAGTTGATAATTGATAATTAATTTTTATGTCTAACTAATAGTATTAACAGTTTGTAAAAGGATATTTGAGTTAGTTTTTATGTCTCACTTATTTACAATAATGTAAATTTAGTTCTTAAATAGCAAATTAAGTTGAAAATTTTGATCCCAATTATTAACTCAAGAACTAAATTGATTGCTCGAAAAATTTAAGGGTTAAATTAAATTTGAGTTAATACCCAAAATCGTCATCGACAATAGTGATTTTTCTCAATTTCGTCCTAAACGACTTTGGTGACCTAATATTGTCCCAGACTTTTGTGTTTCGCTCAATTTAATCCTCCATTTGTTATTCCGTCAAATTGGTGTTAAATAAAGGGACAATTCAGTAATGTCAATATTGATCTCTCTTTACTTTCAACTTGTGAAGTGCGAAATTCCTCTTTCTTGTACGAATTACACCCAGAATTACTCCCGGACCTGCAAATCAAATTCTATATTCGCAGTTTTAGGAGTAATTCTGGGAGTAATTCGTAAAAAAAAAAAAAAAAGATTTCGCAGTTCACATGTCTATGAGTAAAGAGATGCCAATATTAAAATTACTGAATTGTCTATTTAATTAGCACCAAATGGACAGAATAACAAATGAGAGACTAAATTGAGCAAAAACACAAAAGTCTGGGACTAAATTGAGCGAAACACAAAAGTCTGGGACGATATTAGGTCACCAAAGTCATTTAAGACGAAATTGAGAAAAGTCACTATAGTCGACGACGATTTTGGGTATTAACTCAATTAAATTTATAAAAAAGAAGTATACCTACATGCATACTGACAATTAATGAAGTAGAAGCAACCCATTTCCCGTTATATTAATTGAAGGCAGGCAGGCATATGCCTTGGGTAGTTCCATCTCCATCATGAAATGGATACATCATTACCCACCTTACCTTTAATTTGGTCACCATGCATGTTTTTCGATAAACTTATTGATTCCTACATACCCTGGATCAATTTGTTCCATAAAAAAATATAAATGTAAATATATATATATATATACAATACATTAAAAGGTTAATTCATTAATCATAACCATAAATATTTACAATACAGATCATTAGAATGACAATGCATTCTTTACGGTCAGATATAGAAACAAGTTTCCTAGCAATATTATAAAAAATTTAGATCGCAAACTGGTTTACAAATTTGAAGCTGAAGTTGTTAGATGAACTCGGTGCTTCTTCACAGATCTGGTCAAACATATCCAAACCTGACTCTGGTGGGACCATTTTATCATTCCACGCTTAGAAGAACTCGCCAGAGAGACGAGAGAAAACAAACTAGTCAAAGGAATAAAGGGATAACGTAGAATCAAAAGAACGTTTCCAAAATGCAAGATATCTAATCATTGAGATGAGAGTTCCATGCAATATAATAGAATATAATATAGGTTTTTGTTGATGTAATTGATTGGTTTTGAGGTGAGACACATGCAGTAGCTAGCAAACACCAACAGGCAAGTTGACAGCAAAGTTTTCCAAATATGAAGGATGAGGGTAATAACAACAAAAGACTCTTTACTCTAAAGTTCATTATTATATATGCCTGTCTCATCTGTGGTTATTCTTAAGACACCCAGAATGTTTTCATATATTATGGTGAACATATATAGATTTATCCAAACTTCACCCAGAATTGTTTGTCTTCTTTTTAAATGTTTGTCCATTATATTTAATGGCTTATTGTACGTTCTTTACCATTGGAGGTTAAATACCAATGAGTTGTTTCAACCCCATATATGCATGGGACTTACACAAGGAGTTTTACTATTAAAAATTGGAGATCAATAATACTTATGTTAACAATTAAAGAATTAAAATCATTATTTAGTATTGATGCTATTTTTTCCCAAAGATTTGTAGCTTTTCTTTGGAGTTTTGTTTTTGTTTTTTTTTTTTTAATATTTATTTTTTTAAATTTTGTTTTCCGCTATTGGTCCCACAACTAGGGATTGAAATAGGCTAGGCCGGACCGAGCTTTGAAAAATTAGATTTGAGCCTGCTATGAGAACTTAAGGTCTGGACTATGCCTGAGCTTGTACGTTTTTTTTTTTCCTTCCTAAATTTTTAAAGGTTCAAGCTTGAGCATACAATAGACCGGCAAATTATGCCGTGGAACTATGTTCACCTTGCAAGATGGACACGGTTTCAAAACGGCATCGTTTAGGTGAAAAATAACGCCGTGTCAATTAAAAAAAAAATTGCTTTCTTTCACCGTTAACGACATTTGTCTTCAAGAAGTCTATGTTCATAATTTTTGAATTCCATATTCACAATTATTGAACTCTATATTCACAATTACAGAACTCTATGTTCATAATTTTTGAACTCTAGAAGTCTATATATATTCATAATAGTATAATACTGAGCTCTATGTTCATAATTTCTATGACATTTTTTAACGAAAAATTCTAGTCACTCGTAATTCAAATTTAGGCCAGAGGACTAAATGTGATAAAATTTTAAAAGTCGTAAAATCAAATGTGAATATGATTCAATAGTCGTGAAAAAAAAAAAAAAAAAAAAAAAAAAAAAAAAAAAAAAAAACTCCTTTACTATGGTAAGAAGATAAAATACAGCCATGAGCTGGCCTGCCAGATTCCCCCTATGCTCTGCATGTCTTTCTCGCCCCTCTTCTTCCTCCTCCATTATCTACACCAATTATCTCATCTTTTCCCAAACATTCTCCTCTCAACTTTATATTTCCCAAAATTTGTCTTTCCACTCCCTCCAAACTCCACACTACAGCCATGAACTCTGCAGAGAGATTACACATCTGCATACTATTCTTCTTCTTCCTCTTCTTCCCATTCTCCTCTGTTAACTGCACCAGTTCTAACAGTCTAACTGTGCCCAACAATGGCTACATGGATTGGGTTAAGCACATTGGTTCTAGGAACCATTCTGTGTTCCAGCAAGCAGAGAACAAACTCCAGCCCTGCAAGACCATTAAGGTGAACAAAAACCCAAAACTGGGTGATTTTACTACTGTCCAAGCCGCCATTGATTCAATCCCAACAGTTAATCTCTGTCGGGTCGTTATTTCAGTTGGTCGTGGCACTTACAGGTACATATTGCTCGCACATTGTATGTACTCCATGCTACAACGTAGTACCAGATTTGTTGGGCCCATAAAAGTTGTGTCTTTGTTACTAGTTATAACTTTTAACGTTTAGAGGTTTATCTGGCTCTATTGGAAATGCAGGGAGAAGATTGAGATCCCAGGCACTAAAGGATATATCACTTTGCAAGGAGAGTGTAGAAAAAAGACAATTATTCAGTGGAACGACACAGCTGACCGAATTGGGAAGAATGGTTTGCCTTTGGGCACTTATGGGTCTGCAACTTTTGCTGTCAATTCTCCTTATTTCATAGCCAAAAACATCACCTTCAAGGTCAGTCACACTCATCACCACCATTTTCTAAGCCTTATTTCTTATAATTAATGTTGCATTATCACTACTAGAAATTATGAAATTTCCGACCACCTTTGGTGGTCGGAAATAGCAACAAAGGTTTAAGTGGTCGAAAATTCAATAATTTCCAGTAGTGTATATTTATTTATGTGAGTATGGAGTTTATGGGCGGTGACAGAATAAAGCGCCGACGCCGCCGTCGGGGGCGCTGGGGAAGCAAGCGGTGGCGATGAGAATCTCGGCGGACACGGCGGCGTTCATTAACTGCAAGTTCGTTGGGGCACAAGACACACTTTACGACTACCGAGGAAGACATTACTTCAAGAACTGCTACATTCAAGGGTCCGTGGACTTCATATTTGGGGATGGGCTTTCCTTGTACGAGAATTGCCATTTGCATGCGAAGACCAACACGTATGGTGCGTTGACAGCCCAGAAAAGAGAGAGCTTCTTGGAGGAGACAGGCTTCTCTTTTGTGAACTGCAAAGTCACAGGCTCTGCAGGTGCACTTTACTTGGGCAGGGCCTGGGGGTCTTTCTCTAGGGTGGTGTTTGCCTACACTTATATGGATAAGATCATTACCCCTCCCGGATGGTACAACTGGGGAGATAAGCACAGGGAAATGTATGTATTTGTTCTTCTAAAAAACACAACTTTGATATATTATTCTCTGGGGCGGAAGCCCGTAACACTGCTGGAAATTATGTAATTTCCGACCACCTGAAATGATCTTAAATCAAGTAAAAAGCCTCCGACCACTTTTGGTATCCGGAAAAACCTTTGTTGCTATTTCCCACCACTTTTTGTTTTTCACTTGATTTAAGATCACTTTCAGGTGGGTGAAAATTTCAACAATGTAAAGGGCTTAAAAGGTCAAATCCAACACCCAACTTTTAAAAAATGTGTGGCTATATACAAAAATAAAGTTGCGTCTGACTTAAAGGTAAAGGTAAAGGTAAAGGTTAAGTCCAGTTCTGAACGTTCTAATATATTATATTGTATTTTGGTAGGACGGTGTTCTACGGGCAATTCAAGTGTTCGGGGCCGGGGGCGGGGCACGGAGGAAGGGTGCGGTGGGCGAGAGAGCTGACGGAAGAGGAGGCAAGACCGTTCATCTCTCTTAGCTTCATTGATGGCGATGAATGGGTGAAGAATTTGTGAACATTGGGTACCTGCCACGCCAGGCCTGCAGCTTCGAGAATCATGTGACAACATTCAATTCTTGTTTGTTTTGACATTGTTATTATTCCTGGAATATAAATTTTGTTGTTTTATCTGTATTCTTGTTTTTTTAAAAAAGGTGAAAATGTCATTTATTCTGTTAAGTTTATGGTCCAATATCTTGTTCTCCAGAAGATGCTTAGCTTTTATTTGGGATAAGGGGGAATGACATGGATTGGTCACAATTAAGTGCTTACTATTAAACAAAAAGAAAAATATTATATTGACTCCAATTTTCTACTCTCAATTTTAAAAAATATAGCTTATTTTTAATTTGTTTGTCACCTTAAGAGTAAAATCGATTGAGTATGGTAGAATTTGAAGTATACATATATAGTAGAACTCAAACAAAAAAAAATTATAACTAATAGTAGATACGTCATTTTATATTTGGGTTTAGATATAAATTGTCAGATTAAACGCTTATTACTAGGCCAAAAGTTATAACTAATAACAAATACATAATTTTATTTTCTTATACTTTATAACAATTAATACCACATTTCAATGACAAGATGTTAGACTTCACTTCCAAACCAACCGTCAACAAAATTAGAGTACATAATAGATCCCAACTGTGCATATGGTCATATGGAAAGACTTGGTGAACCCCGTGATTGTCATTAAATTTAAAACAGCATTAACATTCATGACATTCAAAAATAAAAATTTAAAATTCAAACATGTAACTCGATCCTATATCTGACAAATTTAATTAGAACAAATCTGAAGTCACAAAGTTAATTCTTAGATAAATTGGAATTCATCAATCCCTAAAATTGATTAGCTAGGGTAAACTCAATCCATTTCAAGTACGTACGTTACAACATTAAAGGAGATACAACGAGCAACAAAGTTTCAACTTCTTAATAGCAAGGGTTTGCAACCCCTAACTTATAAAATATTTGACCATCAACGCCTACAATCAAAGCGATGGCTTCGTTTGGTTTGAAAGACCTCCTATTGCTATTCAGAGAATTCTTCGTCTGAATTCTTAGGGAGGATGAGTTAGACCTTCTTGGCGAGAATGCTACGGTGAGAGTTGTCTAACGATCTACGGGTTTTCCCCTCTTTTTCCCAAAAAAAACTAAAAAAAATTGGCAAACCCTTAGCTTGTCCATGCTATCAATTTTTAGACAAACATTTGACATTTTTACCCTGGAACCTCTATGTTTACAATTCAAACTCTTTAAAAAGTTAAATTGTATACAACAAAGTCTACAATCCACGACCTACTTAATAAACTTTACCTTTTCTGGGTTAGTTGCCAATTTTTAAATGAACACTAGGCATTTGCACCCCATATGCACGAGAGAGAGAGTTGAAATACACGAAAGGATCTGAAATAAATTTAGAATCCTAATCTTCACCAGGAAATTAAACAAATAAAAAGAGTAATATATATCTGCTCGTGTTTATATATATATATATATATATATATATATCATATATTAGATATTCCAAATCATATACTCATATACATACGAATGCAAATTGTATATAGATTCTTTTATTGTTGTTGTTTCTGCCTAGTTATAACCTACTGCAAGTGTTATATTCTATTCATAAGTAGGGAAAATATGCAGACACTTTATTCCTATTTGGGTGGCTCATTATTCATGCATGCATGCATGAATGGCGCGCTGAGTCGACTCGCTTCAGGTTGGTCAATGGAGCTGACAATTTAACCGGGGAGTTGGAATGACAACGAGTCGGGTTGCTTTCGGGGCGGTGAGCCCGAATACGTCATCCATATCGAGATCACTTGGTTTCATCCCATCGGGCAATTCCCAGGTGAAACAATGGAAGAGATGAGCCACGGCCAACTCAAACGCGTAAAGCCCGAGTTGCATGCCGGGGCAAGAGCGGCGGCCCGACCCGAATGGTATGAACTCGAAGTTGCTCCCTTTGAAATCGGGCATGCCTTCTTTGAGGAACCTGTCGGGCTTAAAACTATCCGGGTCTTCCCAAGAGTTTTTGTCACGTGCGATGGCCCACGCGTTGATGATGGCACGTGACCTCGCCGGAATGTAGTAGCCGTTCACCTCGGTGGCCTCCGCCGTCTCGTGGAGGAGTAGAGGGATGGGTGGGTGGAGCCGGAGAGTCTCCTTGAGACAGCATTTCAAGAATGTGAGCTTTTCCAAGTCACTCTCTTCAACTTTCCGATCAAGCCCGACGGTGTCGGTAAGCTCTTGTTGTAGCCTCTTGAGATTCTCCGGCGTTTTCATCAGCTCCGCCATTGCCCACTCGATTGCCGACGCCACTGTCTCAGTGCCACCAAACATCACATCCTAAGACCAATAACATAAAAAATGTAACCTTAATCAATAACATAACTGTAACATTAATACATTATTAATCATGTCTTATTGGTAGTGGTGAAGATATTGGACCTGGTCCCAAAAAATCCAAACCCAATAAGGAAGCCCGGGCCCAAGACAAGCAAGGAAACCATGTGGTTGTACCCGGCAACGGGTTTCGGGGTGGTTGCACCCGACACCAAGTGCTCGGGTAACAGGGCTTGGCCTTCGTGGTCGGCTCTCGGCAGCATTTAGGAATCCTGAAGCCCGTCTCAAGGTCCGAAACGGGTAGCTTCAGTTCAACCCAAACCCATTGCCTACGTACTTTGGATCTTGACCCGGCCTTACGGCTATCACAGAATTAGCGAGTTAGTTAAGGATTATTATGTATAAAAGGGTATCGTAAAATTACTACATGGATCATGCCTCATTTCTACAAACTTTTTGTAATATTCTAACTCTAATTAATCCAATTTTACTCAATTCTCCATTTGATCCTTATATTTTATGCGAGTTAATTAAGTTGAACCGTTTAGAGTTTGGGTCATTTAGTTCCATTAGATAGATTAAGCCATAGGATGAAGTGATTAACCTTTATTTGGTGAACACAGATTTGTTGTTTTGGGTGGAGAGGGGAGTTGGGGTAGGTAGCTTGAGAGTACGTAGTCGAAGATTGTGACAGTGATAATATGGATAAAAGATTAATTGTGAGCCAACTAATCAGATCAGCCAAATGAAAATGATGAGTATTATCTATAACTAGGTGAGGATAATGATTCAAATGTAATTAATGAGGAGACCACTCACATTAAAAATATAATTAATAAAGATTAAAGATATGATCAAAGTTAGAGTTGGTAAGAATGATCTCAGATAAGTGGGCACTGGACACTTGGGCAGTAAAGAATTTCTGATAAATACATAATAATATAACTTCAGTGTTGGTATAATGAAATTAGTGTTTTTGAAAAATGAAATTAAAAAATAGAGTATATTCAACAATGTATATTATCAAATGAAAATGTAGTATAATTAAAATGATACTGTAGTGTTGTTGTAATGAAACTAGTATGTGTGGAAAATTAAATTAAAATTCAGAGTTATACAAATAACATATATTGTCAAATAAACTTAGAGTATAATTAAAATAATACTCTAATATTACTATAATTAAACTAATGTGTGATAAATGAAACTGAAAAATATAGCAATATTGTCAAATGAAACTGAAGTGTAACTAGAATGATACTTACTTCATGGACCGCACTGCTATAAATAGAGTTAATTCAATCAGAGATCCATTCTTTTTTTGTGGCAATTTCAAATTTAGTCCCAAGACTATTGTTTTTGTATTTTAACATCCTATATTATTATTTTTGGATACTTTTAGCCATTTTCATATTTTTAGTAAGAATATTTTTTTCTTTTCATATTTTTTGTTTTGTTATTTTTCCAATTTCAACTGGTTTAATTAGTTTAGAACTTTAGATAACATCTTATTTTTAGTATTATTTTTCTATGCACTCATCAAATATATAAGAGTACATTTTAATATAAAAATATTACTCCGTATATTATCTCTGGGACAGTTTAACATAATATTTTAATTTTTCTTAAGTTGTGGGGTGTAACGAAATCTTAATCACGAAACTCTATTCGTCATCAGATAATAAAAGCAAATTGGAAAGTAAGCATTACCTGATTTGGTTTAGTTAGCAGCAAAGAATTGAAGGTATTACCAAACTTACCATTATGATACCTTTGATGTTATCTCTGGTGAGTTTAATGGCGTTTTGCAGATCATCTGAATCGTTCACTTTCATTTCGTCGCTGTAGAAAGCTAACAGCTCATCCACCATGTCCGTTTCAGCTCCGTCGCCGGAGACTTCGCCGCCGTGGTTTTTATTCCTCCGTCGTCGTGTCTGTAATATATGATCGTCGATGATCTTATCGATGAAGCCGTCGAGCGCAGCCCTGGCTTTAGCGAGCCGAGGGTTTAAGCCTTGCAGATCAAAGCAGCTCAGGAATGGGAAAAAGTCCGAAACGTTAAAAGCTCCGAACAGTTTCGAGAATTCCTGCAGAATCTTAATGAACTCGTCTTGCCCTTGGCCCGAGCTCGGGCTCGACCCGAAGGCGGCCCGGTAGGTGATGTTTCGGGTAAGCCCGAATATGAGCTCGCCGATGTTCACGGCCGACCCGCAGTTCATGGCCACGGTTCGGACCGTGTTATCGACCTCGTCGCGGACGGAGTCCCACGACTCGGCCCGCCGCCGACTGAAGAGCTTCACCACGCAGAGCTTTCGCATCTGGCGCCAGAACGGCCCGTAGTGGGCGAAGGCCATGTCGGCCCGGTCGTAGCTCAAGTAGCTGATGGCAACGTTGGCTGGGCGGTTGGAAAAGATGTTGTCTTGTGTTTGGAGCACTTGTCGGGCTTCGTCCGGGCCAGACACAACCACCATGTGAAGACTCCCCATCTTCAGGTGTAACAACCCACCATACTGTTCGGCCAACTTGGCTAGGCCACGGTGAGAATAGTGGTCCATCAAGTTCATGTTCCCGATGAGCGGCCACCCTTTCGGCCCCGGAGGATAAGGTTTCCGGCGAAGCCTCGACAGCAAAAACAAGAACAAGAAGGGGATAACAAAGTATATCACCATGTGTTTATGAGCCTCTAAAGCTTCAAGTACATAAATAATATTATGTTTTTCCATATACAAACCTAGTTTGTATTTGTGAGTACGTAGGTTAGGTTACGTTGTTTATAGGGGTGTGGAAAAACATGAAAATGTAGCTCAAAATATTAGTTGCTGGTATGTTTATTATGTGGCCGGGATTCCATCTATTTATAAGCAGTCTTCCATCACTAAAGTTGGTTTGGATAGAGACATCTTCATTTTTTTAAAGTTTATTTTTATATTTTTTTAACATAATAAGGTTGACCAATTGAATTATGAGTATGAATTAAGTTAAAGTGCAACCCAACTTGTCAACTGTGATTGAAAATAATATTATTGGTCAAAAAAATGATCGTTCTTTGTATTTAATATATTTATGTTTCTTTTAATAGTTTTGCTACATAATTCCCTTACAATTATCTCTTAATACTCACCTAGTCACCTGATCTTAAGGTGTCAGCAATTCATACTAGTACTAGCTAGCTAATAAATATAGAAACTTTATTCATTTTAAAGATATAATATCAGTTTTTTTTTTTTGGTTACTTTTTCTTTATATATGTTTGTTAATTAGATGATGGAGATCAGATGATAAGATGGTGTATTTGCTAATATTAACTTTATATATATCACAAAAGTTAGTTTAATAATGAAAGTTTTGATCCTAATTTTTATATTACTCCAGCGCGATGCACGAGAAATAATTATGTTATTATAAATATAAATAAAAAATAGAAAGACTAAAATATTTTAAATTATTTAATATAATAATATTTTTGAGCTTCAATTGGTTAAGTATTTATTATTTTTATAGAATACAAAATTACAATTAAAATTAAAATTAAAATTAAAATTTTGTATGGTTAATATAATCTCTAATTATGTGCATATTCAAATAAACTTATAGAGAGAAATTACATAATTACATTGATTTATTCTTAATTGTATTTCATCTATATTATAATTTTCACAATACGAATAATAACTAAGATAATTACATTTGGAAAGCAAATTTAAATTTTTGTATGTGTAAATTTAAACTCTAATTGAACACATTTTTTATATGATTATATAATATATAACTATTTTATTTTTCAAAAGTATATTTTTTATATGATTATATAATATATAGCTATTTTATTTTTTAAATGTTGTGCTTTTTTTTTTTTTTTGTTTTTCACAATACAAATAATAACTAAGATAATTACATTTGGAAAGCAAATTTCAAATTTTGTATGTGTAAATTTAAACTCTAATTGAACACATTTTTTATATGATTATATAATATATAATATATAGCTATTTTATTTTTCAAAAGTGTATTTTTTATATGATTCTATAATATATAGCTATTTTATTTTTTAAATGTTGTGCTTTTTTTTTTTTTTTAAATTTATAATAAAGGATGTTGTTGCATTAATTGTAACATTAATTATTTCCCAAACCATATAGCTTTATTATATAAAGGATTCCACATAGATCCATGTAATATCTGGGTAGTTTTCTCACCTGAGAAGGTAACTCAGTGGTCCTTCTCCTCTGTTAATTCATCGGCGACTATTCTACAGCCATCGATCACTTTATTGCTGGAAATATTGTCAGAGTAGGCTGGAATGTTGACCGGAATCACAGGTCATTAATTAATCGATTTTTGAATTTCATTGTCCTAAAATACAATGTTGATGGGTTTAATTACTACTTTAAAAAGTTTAAGAGCCTAATTGACTTCTTATGTAAAGCTAGTGATTATTGACTGCATATATAATTATATTGATAGATTGATAGATGCAGATCTAGACTGGAATACTATATATATATATATATATATATATATATATATATATAGTTCATTGAACCTTACACTAGAAGATATCTTCCACTTTTTGAAGACAACGTAACTCAACTCCAAGGATTTGTGATGCAGTTTCCTGGTAGCAGCTGGACTAAATTCAAGATACCATGCATGCAATACAACATTAAACTTGTTAAGATAATAGGATAATTACCTAAAACCTGACTCATATCCGAGACTTAAGAGTATAGTAATTGTAATAGTAAGCATCGATCAACTTAGTATGGGCACAGCACTAATGAAGAAGAATATCACATTTATTAGGAGGCCGTTGTACAATTAAACTCATGCTAAGACAATATTACCATTACATATTTTTATTAGATAGTAGCATTTGAATCTTTATATTAATTATTTCAAGTAATTTCTTTTCTACCAATCAAACAATAGATCAGAATAAAATAAATGTCTTTATTCCTTATTACGGAGTATAAAATTAAATTTCATTTATCATATTTTTTTTTTTTCACGAACAAAAATTATTGTTACGAAATTTTGTTCGAAAATGATATTAGGTGTACTCTAATAAAGTAAAACTCTTACTATGCATATGTCTTTATTTCATTGAAGAAAGGAAAGAGAAGGAATACAAGCACATCTGGTAAGTCAAATACGCTTAAGCACGAAGTTCTTTGATTATCTTATTGTTATATAATTTTTAAGTAGATGGACATTAATATTTTATCCATCATTTCCTGATTAAGAGTTAGTCAAGGGTCAATCACAAAATCGCCTTCCTAGAATGATCTTGCCAACTTCCTAAGCTTGGAAATTAAAGATAATTGTAGTTAAGTGCTGGACTAGAAAGAATCAAATTGATTCTTGATAGGCACTACTGGAAATTATTGAATTTCCGACCACCTGAAAGTGATCTTAAATCAAGTTGAAAGCAAAAAGTGGTCGGAAATAGCAACAAGGATTTTTCCGGATACCAAAAGTGGTAGGAACAAGACTTTCGACTTGATTTAAGATCACTTTCAGGTGGTCGGAAATTTTAGAATTTCCAGTAGTGAGGGAATATACCTCTGTTTCAGTCTCTCCATACGCTTCGTGCTCCTGTTTGGGTCGGGGTCAAACGGTTCGAGTCATGGTCCAAATTGACGGGTCAAGTCCTATGTAAAGGGCATTAGCCCTCATTGTGGGGGGCCTTTTCCTTCTCTTCCACTTTCTCTCTAGAGCATAAAATCCTCTCTACTCTAAACATTCAAGAACAACATTGAATAAAAGAGTTCTTTGATCATATCTTCATATGATTCTCATACTTGCTTGTACATACAGTATACACTGCTATACATACACGGGTCAATTATCCACATCAATTCTTCTTTTAGTTTAGAAAACTTAATTTTGCACTTGACAACTTCTCTCCCAATGAGCTTTAGCAAATTGATGATTTATCACAATTTTTTAGCATTTTCTTCTAAGCAAGGGGTCCTATATTTATAAACGAGGAAGAATGAGCACCAACTTGAATTTGAATATCTTTGTTGTCACTTAGTAAATGGTAGCCATCCAAAAGCTGCCAAAATTATTGAAAATTCTCTACCAAATCCTTTACTTGAGCAATTTTGGTGTCTAAGCACACTTTGATTCAAAAGAACTCTTTCACTTATCACTAATTTGCCTTGAAAGTAAGCTTGTATATGTCATACAAGTGTTACAATATGTCTAACAACTCTTTTTTATTCCTTGTATGAACTCCTTCTAAGCTTAATCTCATTTAGAGTACTTCAACAATAGCTCCCTTTTGTTGCGGTGATAGTAGAGAATGAACTTGGAAGATCCTTTAAAGTATCCTATATTCCTTCTTTAGGATCTTCTTCTGGTAGCTTTATTCCGAATCCTTTCTTTTCAATCGTTTTTCTTCTGATTATATTTAGGCAATTCTTGAGCCAACATCTTTCAGATTTCTTATGAACTAGACAATTTATAAGGAAAATTGAGGGATCCAAAAGCACTATCCATTTTATTTAATATCATCCAAATCTGTAAACAATAATTATATTTCTAACAACTTAGTATACAATAATAATGTATATTGTTTTTCAGTTTTTGTAAAGTTAACAAGTCTTCAACTCACAAAAAATAATATATGTGTTGACTTTCTATTTCAGTGTAATTAACAATCAAATAACTTTATTTATTAAATTTATATTATTAATAATACTATTCTCAATCACTAATTCTTTTCCATATATAGTTATTTTCCTTAGATCTCATTGCCATTTTCATGATTAAATTAAAAAAAAAAAAATTGAAGCAAATATACACGGTTAGGAAATGTACTACAAAAACACACACAAATTAGGCGCGCACCACAAAAAACACACCATTAGGTATGACTAAAAGTATCACACAGTGTTTGGAAATACACTATTAGTGGTGGGGAGTTATATGGTGTATATTTTGGGTGTGTGGTGTATTTTTTACATTTCATTTTTGTGTGTTTCTCATACACTATTGGTGCATATTGTTAACATTGTTGGTGTATTATGAAAACCGCCGCACGGGAGGGTCTCGACGCATTTGAACTTTTTCATCTCTCTATATATATATATATATATGGAGAGAGTGAGAAGGGGAGAGATGATGCATGTCGTGTCTTCCAACTATAAGGATATGTTTTGTAACCTTTTGAAAATTTGTACGTGATCCTAAAAATGTGGCATAGAAAATGAGAATGAGCCAACACCTACATTCCTATTCCACCAAACTTGTACAGGAAATAAAGAAAGAAACAAAAAAATGATCACCGTCAAGCCGCCCTGCCGGTCGGGTATCAAACTGATCGGACTTCATACAAGCTGGACCACATAGATCTGATCTATAATTAGGGTGGTTTTGAAGAATGAGAGCTACTATTAAATTCCTTTCCCCATTTTCACATATTTATCATCTTGCGTATATATATATGACCACACATTGCTGCAGAAATCTGCTTCTTCTTAATTAGTCAAATGTTCATACTAGTAACTGTTGAATTGGGGCAATAATTGATGATATATGATGCCAAATCTATGCTAAAAAAGTTGGAAAATGAACGTATATATATATGCATGCATGGTTTCAGTCAAATGTTCACATTTAATTGCTTATGATTGGGCCTGGCAATAATGATTGATTCAACTTTGCATACTCCATGCTGCTCAATTATGAGCGTTGTAACCTTCATATCAAGAGATACACTCTATGTTATACAATTTAATATGATTTAAAAATGCTCTTGTATATATAATGGTGTAAATTCACATTCCAAACTAATGTGCGCGGGATAACGGTTATTTTAAAGTTCTTTCACCTTAATTTTTAATTTTAATATAATGGGTTTATTTTGAGAATCAATTTCTCATTCACATATTATCAATTTTGAGCGTACAATATATCAATCTCTTTATTTTATTACGAAGAATCCGAATGTACATTGACACAACCCAAATTACAAGTGAACCTCACTAATATTTGTACTACAAAATAGCCCCTTAAAATGTCATTTTATGTTATTTATCCAACAAAACATAACACATAATTCAATTTGTTATAAGAGTTATACTCATAATCCATCTATCATATTATAGTTTTAGGCCGAGGCCGGGGCCGCGGGGGGAGGGGGGGGGGAAGGGGGGTGAGGTTACATCCTTCAATTTTAAAGCATATATAAATGTGCACTGCATAATTTTTAAAACGTAAATATGCAATACATCTATTAGCTTAACTAGTAATTCACCCGCGCGATGCACTGGAAAAAAAATTATGTTATTATAAATATAAATAAAAATAGAAAAACTAAAATATTTTAAATTGTTTAATATAATAATATTTTTGAGCTTCCATTGGTCAAGTATTTATTATTTTTATAGAATACAAAATTAAAATTAAAATTAAAATTAAAATTTTGTATGGTTAATATAATCTCTAATTATGTGCATATTCAAATAAACTTATAGAGAGAATTTACATAATTACATTGCATAATTGTATTTCATCTATATTATAATTTTCACAATACGAATAATAACTAAGATAATTACATTTGGAAAGTAAATTTCAAATTTCATATGAGTAAATTTAAACTCCAATTGAACACATTTTTTATATGATTATATAATATATAGATATTTTATTTTTCAAAAGTACATTTTTATATGATTATATAATATGTAGCTATTTTATTTTTCAAATGTTGTGTTTTTTTTTTAAAAAAAAAAATTATAATAAAGGATGTTGTGGCATTAATTGTAACATTAATTACTTCCCAAACCATATAGCTTTATTATAGTTAAGATTAAACTTTTAGTTGAAACGGAATACATCTTTAAATTTTTAAACCATAAATGTGTAATCCATTAATTTATCAGCTTAATTTTTTTTTGTTTAAACGAAACGAATATATCTTTCAATTTGGTATTGAAAATATACCTTTTTTCACGTATTTCTTTGAACCCATCAAGAAATAATTGACTCACACACATGATGTACTTACATTGATGGAGAATATAATATTCCTTTGCCTAACCAACTTGTGCGTACCACATACATGCTCGGTACTCGACCAGCTTCTGGAGAGGAATTATTCCCGACTATAACCGACGTTAAAGCTGATCGACGACCCGACCTAAGCTGGCGGAACGAGCATAGGTTTCGCAGCCAATAGTCTTCGCCCGCCTGAAGGATCTTCCCCAACCTTCTCCAAGCCTTTTTCCTCTTAGTCGAACCCGTTCGCAGCGGAAATAAGGGCGTCAGGAATCTTAACACACGTGCGCGGAATCTGCAAAGTCCTCGATCCTTCCCTATGCATGGATCACACGTGTCGTCACGCGCATGCTGAGCCACCGACATGTGTACTATTCCCTTCACCTCCTATAAATACCACAATAAATACTAGAAGGAGGGACTTTTAGCATTTTCCATATAACCATTGTCAGCTCGGGACTTTTAACATTTTCCATATACCCATTGTCAGCTCGAGACTTTTAACATTTTCCATATAACCATTGTCAGCTCGGGACTTTATGACCTACTGTCACATTTTTTGAGCTCAGTAACTTAAACCATCAAAATTAAAATGCCACAAGTGGTTCATTGTTATCAATTTCAACTTGAATTTCGACATTAAATGAGATGTTGCCAATTGTATTTATTTCTTTTGCCATTAAAGTCTCGACTAATTAATATATTCATGACTTAATTCTACCTTAAAAATAATAATAATAAATTAGCTATATGGCCTTACAATTTTCAATTTTTATTATTTATATGAAATGAAAGTATGAAACGGACATATAAAGAATGACTTTTAGATGCCATCATATCATAATCATAATGAAACGTGGAGACAACATTGCGGTTTACGATCAAAATCACCTACTATTTCAATTCAATTTCAATATTGGATGCTATAAATGCTGCTGCAATTATCTACCTTTCTTCTTATATTATAGTCAAACTAAATTCCAAAACCTTTTTATCTAACATTATGTTGACGCCAGGTATGGTAGTGGTGCGGGGCAATTATATTTGTACACCATGCTCTATGTTATAATGTGGATCATGAATAATTGTACATTTTTAATATACCGAATATACAATATTTATGCACTAAAAATTTATTATTTAGATACAAATAGATATTAACTTTTTAGATAGTAGAATTGAATATTTGATAGATTAAAATTATGAATTTTTCTAAATTTAAATACCCATCCACAGACCAGGACTATGTGGTTTAATGGTACCCGGATTGGACTTCTATTTGAAAGGTTATGAGTTCACGCCTCAGTGCTTTTTGTGTTTCAGTAGGTTGAGAAAGTATATGAACAGATACTACAATCTATTAGAGCTAGTAGCATTCAAAAAAAATACCCGAGGTGTTATTAGCTCTCTTTGTGTTTTAGTAGGTTGAGAAAGTATATGAACAGATACTACAATCTATTAGAGCTAGTAGCATTCAAAAAAATACCCATCCACAGCCAAGATTGCATGTATTTCCGTGACTCCTTTTGAGAGAAGATCACATGATCGAACCCTGGTGGTGGGGTATTGACTCCCTGAGCTGAGTATAGAACATATATTACATTCTAATAGAGTAAACCTAAAAGAAGATGAAAAGTCTTACGATTCTTGTATTGGAATTTGGAAGTGCTTAGCTTGTTGATATATTTAAAAAATTTAAAAGAAAAATCAATTATAAGATTGAACAAAACCATAAAATGTAACAAATTAAATCAAATAGACGTATGATCAATTTATTAAAATGGACTAACAATTCCGGCCGTTGATTCGATATGAACCTTATTTACAATTGCAAATAGTTAAAATGAAAAATTAATTAATTACTTAAAAAAAAATTACATGATCTCATCAAGCACCATGCTTGGTGTTTCATGATTATTTTTTTGAATTTAATATTATAAAATTTTATGTTAGAGCTTATTTATGAAAATGTGATTGCTAATACTAAATAATTGTGGTGTTAACTTTCTAGTTTGCCAATTTTTTTGATGAATTTTTATTTTAATTTGATTTTTTTGTTTTTTGAAACCATTTTACATTTACTTATAACTTTACTTGTTGAAACATATGTTAAATGTGTTTTGCAGCTCAATTATACTTAAATACTGTTGTGGGAGATTATGCCCGTTGGCCATTTAGCTCCTAACCGGTAACCGGTGAATACAGTTGCAAGTGGCACAAAATAAGAAAAGTAGAAGAAAAGTAGAGACAAGATAAGAGACAAGGAAGTTTTATTAATCTTGCATCCAAAACTCCATCTATACAAGAAGGTATTAGCACATATATATAATGTACAATTGTAACGGAAACCATAAGTGTGGTCATAATCCTCCGACCGTTACAAGTGTTATAAACACTATAATAATGTCCACTTAATATTATTTACAACAAATACATCATAATATAAAAGATCATAAATAAGTCATATTTTGTAGTTTGTTTGATTTATGTGTTTTATAACTGAACTATTTGATGATCTTTAATTTGTTTAAGAGTAAATACACAAAATAGTCTCTTGACTATGTCATAATTCACAAATTAGTTCTCAGCTATCAATTTTGTCAATTAAGTCCCCAACTATTCAATCCTTATTCAATAATTCATAAATAAATTCTTCGCTGAGGACCTTATTGAGTAAAAATTGAATAGTTTAGGACATTATTGAATAAAAATTGAATAGTTGAGAACTAAATTTTCTAAACTTGATATATAGTCGATTACTACTTTGTAAATTATGTATAGTCGAAAGACCATTTTAAATATTTACTCTTTGCTTAATTACTTACCAATTTTTAGCCATATCTTTCTCTTCATTTCTTGTACTTTTCTCCTTTCGTTTTTTTCTTTTTCTTTCTAGCCAAGCTAGCTGAAAATATATCGATCTTCTGTCAGGAAATTTCCCCCTTCAAATATGTTACATCATTTAGCTTCGATAAGAAACCCATTCAATTTCTTAATCAAATTGATTGAAGTGGTTGCCATTTTTGCCTTTGTTCATTTGATTAGGAAACTAATGTATCAATTAAGTGGCTATTATTTCATCTCTTACCTTTAATATGAAAATTGGCATTCAATTAGTTTCCTTTTCGTGTTCTAAATTCTAATCACATGATATAAAATATACGCAATTGCATAAATGTCAAATTAGAAAAAAAAAATAGTAACGTAAAAATGTAATACTCTATACTTTATTTATTTATTTTTTGATGGAGATGAAGGGGTGCACCCTAAGGCCAGGTGAGAAAACTTAATTAGTTTCTCACTCTTATAAGATGGATCTATAGTATATTATTCTGGAGTAAGATAATATACTTTATGAGTTAGAATAATATATTTTATACATGCGTTAGAATAATGTATTTCATTAATTTTTTTATCGTGATCCACGCAATAATAATTGATTACAACATACACTAGGTTGGGACAAGACTACAACACATGCATATATTTTTTCTAGGAAAGTTATAGAGGTACTTCATGAAGTATAGTTCTTACCATGTATATGAATTTTATTGGATAATGAAAAGTGAAGGAATAAAAACAGTTCGTAACTTATTATATTTTTAGATCAATCAAAACATGATACCTCAATAGAGAGTAAAAATAAAGTAAAAAATGAAAAGTAGGTGTAGCATTAATCTTTCTTCCATTCACATGTGTATTTGATGATATGCTAATTAGTACTTAACATGAGTCACCAAATTTTGGCTGCGTGACTTATTGAGAACCACATATGGATGGGACCAATTAATACCCACATTAAAAGTGCCGACTCCAATATTTCCTCCAACTACAAAAATCTCCTTTCTAACAATGTCATTAAAAAAAAAAAAAAAAAAAAAAAAAAAAAAAAAAAAAAAAAAAAAGCTTATTTAGGAACTTATTATTCTAAGTCATTAATAAATCTGTTTGGTAATGTTTTCAAAATAAGTCAGTAGCTTAAAATAAGAGCTTATTTTTAAAAATTATCTTAAGTAGCGTTTCAAAAATAAGCTATGAGCTTTATAACCTTTTTTCATCTTTACCCTTATTATTTTAAATAAATAATACTCCGTATATTTTACTCTTCCCAATAAAAATCTTTTTGGTCTTTTTTCTCTTATCTTATATTTTTATTCATCATCTCCCGCAACTCTTCACCACGCAGCAACTCCTTAAAGTTATAACTCTAATCGTCCGTTCATAAATAAATGACATCCTTTACCCTTACCAATTAATTTTTTTTCTTTTGTTTTAATTTAATATATATCTCATATATATTATAAAAACAAAATTTTTTTTAATATATAAATTAAATATATCTCATATATTTAATAATATAAAAATAATATAATAATCACAATCATTTAAATTTTATAAAAATGTCATTTTTAGTCTTTTTATATTTATTAGCATAATCAGCTAGTTAATCGCTCTTCAGTTTTCAACTTCTAACTTATTGCTTTTCAGCTTTCAACTACCTTTTCAGCTAGATTTGTCAAACTTAGTCTTAATCTGATTTCACAATAGAACTTTTATTTTAAAGACTTTATTCTAACTGATTATGACAACTTCGTTATTAGCTTTTTATTTAACCATTCAGTTAATAGATCCACTATATTATATATTTTAAGTTCACAAAGTCAATAGAAATAACCCTCATTGTGAAATTTTGTTTAATAGTAATATATCTACAATATATGTGTTTAGCTAGACTTATCACTATACATATTATTATATATGTACCCCTCCACCAGGATTATGTGGTCTAATGGTATCTGGGTTAGACTTTTATTTGAAAGATTATGAGTTCGAGCCTCAGTGGAGGTGTTATTGGTTCTTTGTGTTTTAGTAGGTTGAGAAAGTATATGCACAGATACTACAATGTAATAGAACCAGTAGCTTTAAGCAATATAATCGACATAGTACAATTCATTAGATACATCAAACTCAATCGACATAGTACATAGTACAATTCATTAGATACATCAAACTCAATCGACATAGTACAATTCATTAGATACATCAAACTCTCAATAATCCTAATGCATCCATTACAGGTCTATTATTAAAACAATATATTGAATGAAATATGTCAAAATGAATATTATTTAAACTTGAACTCATGGTATATCATGATGTAGTACATCTATCATGATATAATTTAATTTGATCACTGATTTATTGGTAGAATGGCTGTACTAGTCCAGCTAATTTGACATCTATTGTTTAACCAATTATAATTAATTAGTTGAGCTAAGCATATAAACCAGATTCACTTCCAACTTCCAAAAGTTACACATCCCACCTACTGATTATTGAAGATTGACTTGAGTAAGTAAGTATGGGTTTTAGGCTTGAAACATCAGTGTGGAAAACCGAACCCTAACCATATTTTTTTACCACAAATTGCAAAAAGTGAACTAATGAGGGATTATATATCAAATTAATGAAAAGGGATTGCATATATTGACCCATGAACCAATAATTAATTGTTCTTGGTGAAGATAAGGACTCAATACTGCTTTAATGGTAAATTGAAGGACATGTTTCAGTTTAACTAACTAACATTATTTGAAAATTACCTATTAACCACCACCTAAAAAGCAGTAAAGTTTGAACTATTATTTAATTATATTGATTATTGATTATTAATTATTGATGGTGACATATAGTACTAGTACTGTCAAAGTGGGGCAAAGCTCATGGATTGGATCACACCCGTCCCGCGGTGGGGCGCGTTAGGGTTACGAAAAAATAGGCGTGTGAAAATGCGGGCCTAACGGGGCAGATCGGAATCGACCCGCAACCCGTGCGGCACTGCTAGAAATTATGAAATTTTCGACCACCTGAAAGTGATCTTAAATCAAGTTGAAAGCAAAAAGTGGTCGGAAATAGCAACAAAGGTTTTTTCGGATACCAAAAGTGGTCGGAACAAGGCTTTTGACTTGATTTAAGATCACTTTCAGGTGGTCGGAAATTCCATATTTTCCAGCAGTGCGGGCTAATCTCTTATATATATATATATATATATATATATATATATATATATATATATATATATAGAGAGAGAGAGAGAGAGAGAGAGAGAGAGAGAGAGAGAGGTGATCACATGTGGCCATGTTGTTAGGTGTGGTCATATGGTCAATTATAGGCCATTAGATTAGATAGATCCAATGAATCATATTAATCAAGATTTTTTCAGTATTTTCGCGCACATTCTCCTACCCAGCGAACTGCAAGGGTAAACTCGTCATAAAACACCGGAATAGGGAAAATCACATTGTTGTGTATTTTATTACACTATTGGTGCATGTTGTCAACATTGTTGGTGTATTCTGGAACCCGACCGCTATAAATGGCCACTGTAATTACCATAACACGGGAATACACCATTGGTGTGTTTCACTGTGGTGTGTTTTATTACACTATTGGTGTATGTTGTCAACACTGTTGGTGTATTCTGGAACCCACCCGCTATAAATGGCCATTGTAATTACCATAACACCCCCACTTACCAAAACGCGCGAAAATTCTCAGAATTACCACTGCCGTTAGATTAAACTGATTCAAGGACACAGATTCGACCACACGACCACACCTAATGACATGACCACATATGAGCACTCTTCTATATATATATATATATATATATATATATATATATACATACATATGTTAAAATTTTTATGATCGCTGGAATGTCGCCAAAATCTTAAATGACTGATTATTTCAGGTGAATAACCGACTATTGGGTTGAGACGCACCAAAATGATAAGTTTAATTGTTTAATTGTACTTTTTTAAAGTTTAGGAACCTAATTGTACTTTTGAGTAAATTTCAAGGATCTATTTGAGTCTTTTCCCCAGCCCCAAAAAAAAAAAAAAAAAAAAAAAAAGTTTAAACGAAAAAAAAAAAAAAAACAATAAAAAGAGTAAGACGCGACATAAGCTAATAAATTATCCATATCAATGACAATATAGACAAACCCATAATAAAAAATATATCTAACACAATAAAGATTATTACGATTCTAATAAAGTATAAACTCGAAAGCTATTAAAGACAGAGTAAATACCTAAAATGGTCCCTCGACTATAACTAAATTCACAAATTGGTCTTCAAATTTCAATTTTAACCAATTAAGTCTTTAACCAATCTATTTGATTATTTGTTGACCGTGATCGACGATCTCCAGAAGAACCTTCAACTCTCGTCGGAGCCCCTGGAGGTCTCCAGAATGATGTTGCACCGGTTCGGAAACACGTCTTCTTCTTCGCTCTGGTACGAACTCAACTACATTGAATCCAAAGGGAGGATGAAGAAAGACGACCGGATTTGGTAGATTACTTTCGGCAGTGGATTCAAATGTAACAGTGCGGTCTGAAAATGCAACCGGAACCTTAAAAACCCGACGATGGACCATGAAATTACATATATATCCTCAAAAATGACAGTCAACAAACGGTCAAATAAATAGAGGACCAAATTGTGTTAAAATTGTAAAGTTAAGGACTTAATTGGTTGAAATTGAAAGTCGATGACCAATTTGTGAATTTAGCTATAGTCGATGGACTATTTTGGGTATTTACTCTTAAAGACACAATAGTTCAAGTCATGTGTAATTGACAAATGACAAGTCCCCAAAATAAAACGTCACTTAGGATATGAACATTAAGACTTTTATTTATTTATTTATTTAAGTGTGTGTTTGTGTACGCGTGTGTGAGATAATCAAATGTACGGCCTTCTCAACTAACTTAACTATGGCCTTATTGAGGCAATGCTCTCTTCTTGATGGGTGGTGGGTATTTGATTGCTTTTGAGTGGGTGAATGAAGTGAATGGTTTGCATTCAAAATCATTTTGTGAATTTCATATCTTAAGACTTTAAAAAAATTGTATATATTTTTTAACAAAGTACACTAATATATTTTATTCGAGACAAGGGATATGATGATGCTTATATACTTCACCTTCTAAATTGAAGTGAATGTAACTTGGAAGTAAAGGAGAAGAAAACATATATTATTATTCAGCATATGGATATGTAAATGAGAATATTTAATACATTATCATTGCATATATGCTATACACAAATTAAATAGAGTATTATAACCCGTTACCTCATTAAAAATCTAAGTTAAATTTGGCCAAATTCTTTTTTAAAACTAAATTACAACAAATGCAATTAGAAGAAATTCAAAGGACAACTGTGTGGATCACAATCTAAAAAAAGATGTTTTTTGAGTAATTTTTTTTTTACGCGACCCGCTGCAACATATATTTTTATAACTCATAATGTAAATTATTGTAGAGCATAATGTACATTATTCTAAAACATAATGTACATTATATTACCCCTAGAAATTTCATTATTCTAACATGTAATGTATATTATTCTAACACAAAGTACATTATTCTAACACACAATGTATATTATTTTAACACATAATATACATTTTTCTTACTTATAATATTCAATGACGTGGTTTTGAATTGTGGCCATCTGTGCGGACCAGGGTACAATCGTTATATCCTACACCACGGCGCACATAGCACTGTGCGCCGCGCGCCTCCCAAAACGATGTCGTTTTGGGGTAGTGTTGGGAGGCGCGGTAGGAAGTTGCTGAGATTATGTGTATTTGTTCACAACGTAATGTGTATTTGTTCACAACGTTATGTGTATTGGTTCATACAGTTATGTGTATTTTTTATACAATTATGTACATTCTTTTTATACAATTATGTACATCCGAATCAGAAAATTTGTGTGTATTATGTTAAGAGTTGATGTGTATTATGTTAAAAGTTTATGTTTATTATGTATTATGTTAAATTATGTGTATTATCTTTTAAAAAGAGTATGTATATTTTGTTATATAATTATGTACATTCATGTATAACATTATGTGTATTCTAGTATAACATTATGTACATTCTTGAACAACGAGTTTTTTTTAAAGAAAAAACTACTGCCATTCACTGGGGCGGGAAATTTCAAAAAAAAATAATTAAAACGACGTCGTTTTGCATCTGGGCGCATAGTGCAACGCGCGCTGTGGTGTAGGATATAAATTGCCACTAGGGTACACGCAATAATTTGCGGTTGTTTGATTAGCCTATGCTTGGCCCATTCATTAGGTAACACGGGCCACGGCTTTTGCCCCACCATATCATTTAATTGGGACATATTAATCATTGCAAAACCCACTTCCACATCCACATGCATTATACAAACCTCTAAACCCATTAACCATGTATGCATTTTATTTTTATTGTATCTATATCACATGAGAAGCCGGCCGACTCTTAATTTGACAGGGATGGGAATAAAAATAAGGAAACAGAGTCTATAATGGAGAGGGTTTTTACTTCTTCATCAGGGACGGGTGCGAGGATAAGAAGTACTCTCCTCACCTCGTTTCGACCCTAAAAATATATAGGGAGACTGAAATGAGAAATGAAGTAAAAAATCGGGACTGGGATGAGGGTATACCCTGCCCTGCCCCAATGACATTTCTACTTACTCCGCCTTATTTTATAAGCCAATAGTCATAGAAATGCTTAAAGAAAACGAAAATTATATTCAACATTCACATGGGTACGAATGATGAAAAAGAATGTAACCCTCACATGGGGGTAAGTCAAGAATTGGATAGTGGAACTTATCTGGATGGCACTGTACTAGCCAATTTTTAGAATACCCAAAAATATAAGTCGTAAATTGGTAACTTTTTTTTTTTTTTAATATACATAGATTTTTTAATATCGTTCATCCCTTCCCTTCACGTGGACTACACTTCATGATATGAATTGAAAACCAGCAGCTTCTTCAACTTCTCCAATCAAATCTCATTCGTCAAGCAAAAGCCGTCCATAACTTCCATCTCAACTTGATGAATTCTATGAACATTATCTAAGAGTCTCTCGCTTTATAATCCTAACTGTCTAATAAAAAATTATATGAAAATAAATGAGTTTAGATTACTTATAGTCAATCAATTGACTCAATTCATAAAATTCATAGACTAAGTTGTTAATGACTTTTAATGATTTATTTATGACTATCAAAGTAGTAAAGCATATGGTCAAACTTATTGATTTGAACCAACTTATAAGCATGACATGAAACTATACTTCAATACACTTAAAAGAATTTTGTTATAAGATTATTAAATGAGTTAATACCCAAAATCGTCATCGACTATAGTGGTTTTTTTCAATTGCGTTCTAAATGACTTTGGTGTCCTAATATCGTCCCAGACTTTTGTGTTTCGCTCAATTTAGTCCATCATTTGTTATTCTGTCTATTAGGTGTTAAATAAATAGACAATTCAGTAATTTTAATATTGGCATCTCTTTACTCATAGACATGTGAACCGCGAAATCCCTTTTTTTTTTACGAATTACTCCTAAAACTGCGAATATAAAATTTGATTTATAGGTCCGGGAGTAATTCTGGGTGTAATTCGTACAAGAAAGAGGAATTTCGCACTTCACAAGTTGAAAGTAAAGAGAGATCAATATCGACGTTACTGAATTGTCCCTTTATTTAACACCAATTTGACGGAATAACAAATTGATGACTAAATTGAGCGAAACACAAAAGTCTGGGACAATATTAGGTCACCAAAGTCGTTTAGGACGAAATTGAAAAAAATCACTATAGTCGAGGACGATTTTGGGTATTAACTCATTATTAAATAAAATGGAACCTTTAATTTATTATTTACCTCATATTATTTCAAAATGTTGTGGATTATCTATTGGGCCCACACATGTTTTGGCAAAAACAATTACATTAGAGTTGTCAAGCATATTTAACCAATCATTACTAGAAAAGTTGAGTGAGATAGTTCTTAGAATATTATCTCTTTGACTACACATAATTTAAAATAGTATATTCAATATATTTGTACCCACTTTTAAGCCATTAAAGGTATTACAAGGAGTCTGATTGTTTGAAGCTGTGGGGACCTTTCACAGACTACCATACATAAATCCAGCTAAAGTGTGAGCTGAGCTTCCCAATCAGTATAAATAGGTGAAGCAAATTCCAGAGGTCTCAATATAATTGTTGAGATTGGAAGAAAGATATATTGATAAGATGGGAGGTTTATTGAGGCTGCTCGGCCTATTGTTGCTTGCATTAGTGGTTCATTATCCATTGTTTGGCGATGGGGCTGTGATGGGTCGTCGAGCAGCTCCAGGGGACAATGGGCTTTCGAGTTTTAACGTAAATGCTTCTAATAGGAACTTTTCCGCCGCCGTACACTACCACCCACGGCCAGGTAATGAAGGTGCTTCTGCAAGTGAGCTTGTGGCGAGTCCGATGTATAATGGTGGGGGAGGTGGAGGTGGAGGTGGAGGTGGAGGCGGGGGTGGAGGAAAAGGAGGAGGTGGTGGTGGTGGTGGTGGTGGCGGTGGAGGAAAAGGAGGAGGTGGAGGTGGAGGTGGAGGTGGAGGAGGAAGAAGAAAGAAAGGGCATAAAAGGAAGAATGGAGGAGGTGGGGGCGGAGGAGGAGGAGGAGGAGGTGGTGGTGGAGGTGGGGGCGGAGGAGGTGGTGGTGGAGGTGGTGGCGGGGGAGGAAATGGCGGAGGGCATGGATGGGGAGGAGGAGGTGGTGGAGGCGGTGGAGGAGGAAATGGAGGCGGAGGAGGAGGTGGAGGTGGAGGTGGCGGTGGCGGTGGGGGCGGACAAGGTGGTGGTTGGGGATGGGGTGGGGGCGGAGGAGGTGGTGGTGGCGGAGGAGGTAACAACCAAGGTGGTTGTTGGGGTTGGGGTTGGGGTTGCGGTGGTTATCCGCCCCCGGGAAACTAAGTACAAATGGGCATAAAGAGACATAAAACATGCATGAACAAATATTTCATTAATATTTTTATTATTATCCGTTACGCAAAATATGTTATATGACAAATAATTTGTTAGAATTGTATGTAGCTAGAGATTATATATTACACAACGCGAAATATTCCATTTTGAATTTTTATTTGTTTGATGATTAACTATAAGAAATTGTTGTTTGTACTTTGTAATACCAAATATTAATTAATGAAATAAACCAGTGTTGTTTTTTGAGTGCTTATTACTGCTTTTCTTATATTGAAAAATGTACAAATAAATTAAAGTGTTTGTTACTTGGAAAAATTTAATACTTTTGAAGAAAATGTATTACATTTTTTATCAAAAGTATTACACTTTCTTTTATAAGTAATGTTGGCAAATGTTTGTTACTTATAAGAGAAAATGTAATACTTATGATCGATGAAAAATGTTATATTTTTAAATCAAAATGTAAAAGTACGTATTACATGTTTCTTCAAAAGTATTACACATTCTCATACAAGCAATAAATACTTTATTTCTGATTAGTATTATCTTTTTCAGTATAACTATTACATTTTCATCTTGACACGACCCATCTCACGGACAAGGATTCGTGAGACATTCTAACACAAGTTTTTGTCACTTACTAAAGATGATAATGTTTACATAATTCGATAATATACCAACACCTAGCATTCTTCAGTACATATGAGACATACGTACACCACATAAACCATATATTTACTTTCTTGAACTCAAGTTTCTATTACATGTAGATGGATCTTATATATATACATATCTTATGAACTATAATGAACACGAAGAAGGTGATTGATGAAGTGGTTGGGCACTAATGCCATGGCTTGTAAATGATTAAGGTCTTTTATCTCTTACAAGGATCCATAATGACTAGTTTTTTTTTTTTTTGAAAATAATAATGACTAGTTTTTTTTTTTTTTTGAAAATAATGACTAGTTTTATTCGGTAAGAAGTAGGGATGGCAATTCAACCTGTCCCCGACGGGGAAAATCGATCCCCGCCCCGATGGGGACGGGTTTGGGAAATTTTTTCGGGGAACGGGGGCGGGGATGGGGAAATTGACCCCGCCCCCGATCCCCGCCCCGTCCCCGATTCCCCATATAATATAATATAATATTATATATATATATATATATATATATATATATATATAATATTTATAATATTAATAAAAAACTTATAAACAAAATTCAAAATATATTCACTCATCTTTGTTTTCCTTCTGTCGAATTTCGTTTAGAGATTTACAAATATATGTGTTTACTTATATTGTTTTTTTATTTAAAAATTTAAAACAGAATCTGTATGTAAAAATTACACTATGTTATTATTACTTATATGTTGACTTACATATTGTTATTACATATTGTTACTGCACTTTGGTGTTATTACTTATATGTTTACTTATATATGTAAAAATTATATGTTTAGTTTCAATTATGAGTTATGATTTGAAGTTGCTGAGATTTGAACAATTTACAAGTTCATTGTCAAATTACAAAAAATGAGGCGGAGATTCTCCGTCCCCGAAAAAACTCCACGGGGACGGGGATGGGGAGGGAACGGGACGGGAACGGGGAATGGGGAATCATTTCGGGAACGGGGGCGGGGACCCCATTCCCCGGTACCACCCCGCCCCGTTGCCATCCCTAGTAAAAAGATCATGTTCTTAGTCGAGACTTCATTAGTTAGAGTCCATTGAATGAATTGGTTAAACACTTAAACCTA
The DNA here is from genome assembly GCF_001879475.1 of Ipomoea nil. Lineage (NCBI taxonomy): Eukaryota > Viridiplantae > Streptophyta > Magnoliopsida > Solanales > Convolvulaceae > Ipomoea > Ipomoea nil. Next base: position 2,374,924 of record NW_017616846.1, read on the forward strand.
ATTAATTCGATAGCTTTAAATAATGGTACCAATGGATCAATAGTTTAATTAATTGAATCAAAATATCCAATTAAATGGGCCGGCGGCCATTGGAATTAAATGACCCAATTGAGTATTAGGACCGACTTGATCTTGTGATTCAATCATCAATCATTATTCCATTTCCATGGACCATAGTCCACACATGTGTGTGAGCTATAAATAAAAAGTACATTTTTAATATATTAAATGTATATTATTTGTATAAATAAAGTACATTATTTGAAAATATAAAATTTTTAATATATTATCAAATAATGTACATTTAGTACACAAATAATGTACTTTTAGTATATTAAAAATATATATTGAATTCATGGTTCACACAATAATTTGTCATTCAATTATGACAAATTATTTTGTAGACCTGGATCCACCTTGCAAGGTAGATCTGGGTTCAAAAGTACACAATTTACCTACTGAATGTTCACAATTTACATTCTGTATGTTCACAATTTTACATACTAAATATTCATAATTCTGTATGTGGCTCGCAGAGTCCAACCAAAGCCTTGGTGGTGCATCAAATCATGGCAAACCAGCTAGCTAGCTCGCTGGACCAGCCAACAAGTAGGGCAATGTCGTATGGCACCTCGCCTTTGTGCATGTCCACCAGGTGCATGCGATGGTCAGCTACAGTCCACCAACCCTAGCCAACTCCTTACTTAATCAACTCATGCGATGACATTTTCTTGGTTTTTGATACATTTCGTGTTGACAAACACACCCTTAGCTTGTTTTTCCTCTTTGCGATTTGGCACCATGTACTTTATACCACATCACACTTTGCCGCTTAAACTTTCAGCCTCGATGCACTTTAGACGCCATCCCTCCAGTATTTACACCCCATCCCCATACACATGAGAACTCAATTAACAACAATAATTAAGGATATCAATATAAAAGGTGATAAGGATGGGCCAGTTGACTAAAGGATCATATCCTTTCGAAGCTATATTGCTTATCAAATGAGGAGGAATTCCAATATTTTTACAAGCATAGCCAAGGTAAAAGGGGTAGCGTAAAAGTAGTATTATAAGGACCGGAATATAATATTGGAAAATGTAGGGGTTGTGAAAAATGTTGTGTAGCTTTTTTTTTTTTTTTTTTTTTAACACCTAGTATATGATCCATTTCTTGCTTTTTAACCTATCTTCGACAACAACACTGATCACTGTCCCTTAGTCAATACTTGTTACCAATCAACACTATCAATGTTTCTGATGAGTCAACAGTTTGTATAAAGTAGCTTAGGTTCGAAAGTGATTTCTGTCCCCAATTTTGCAAAAAGCTACGCAAAGCTCATATTTTCAGCTTTACTATTAAGATTGTTTTTTCATATACATATATCGAGATGATTAGGAGTATTGTATTTTTCTATGCAATATATTATCGGAATGGAAAAAAAAAATGTAATTTTAAGTCACCAATCATTTTAGTCTCAAACAATTTCCTGTCACAAAATTAGGGCACAATATAGCTAATGAGTATCCGTGATTATAGTCATTTTGTTAAATCTTGCTTTGAATTATTGTTCATCTTTTACTTAGTTTGTAACATGATATAACACATGGAAGGTGATTAATGTCAGTATAAATTATAATATAACAAAATAAATTTTATTTTTTATCTTAAATTTATAAGTGTTAATTCATTTTTAATTTTTTATCATACAACGGACTTAATCAATAAAATTGTTGACAAGTCTAGTAGTCTAAATATCTATAAATTTTATTAATTTATTTACGAAAATTTATATGCAATTAAATACATACAACTTTCATTTATTTATCTAAAACAACAATTATATTGTGTAGAAATACAAATCTTTCATTTTTAACATATATAATTATATAGATAGAAAGAAATGGCTTCAATGTCATTAGTTGGTGATGGATAATTTGCACCTCATACACGTACTGTTAATTATGTTGATGCATGTGCTCCAAATTTGTAATATGATATAACCATTATTGTCTTGAAATTACAAATAATTGAGACGACATTATAACGCACCATAATAAGCCACTTAATTAAAGCTAGAAAAATGGCATTAAATTGTAACGTGCAAGCAATGTGTGACTACAACCATAATATTGTACTGTAATGTAAACTTTTTTTTTGCTCTTAAGAAAACATGTTTGTTTAATATTTGTTAAGAAAATTACGTCTAATTAATTGGCAATTATAAGTTAAAGATAGATTGTAACACCAAAGAAGGCATTATAGTGTACTTACTGCGTGTATTACAGCAATATGTGATTGTGAAAAAGAAATATATACTCATGGACGGATTCAGATTTTTTTTTTTAATGAGAGCGAAACATTAAAATAAAGAGATAGTTTGAAAAAAAAAATGGAACACTTAAAGAAGTATAACCATAAATATTATTGAATATGCGTGAAAAATAAAACACATCAAAACTTTATAAAAATATACATTACAAAATATGAAACATAATTAATTTAATAAAATAATTCAAATAGAAAACACATTAATTATAAATTACACATCTCATTATTAATATAAAAAAAGGTTTTATATGTGTGTGTGTGTGAATCTCACTATTAATATTTTAAAAAAAAATCATAAATTTTGGTTGCCTAAAAAAAACTATGTTGAACTAATAGGATTCAAACTCCTAACATTTTCTAGTTTCTAGTCTAGAGTCAAACATGTAATTATGTACCAACTAGTCTAACTCATCTCTAATTTACATTTGTCTATTTTTTTATAGTTATACTGGAAAACATGTATTATATATACATATATATTTACAATGGCTATACATGGCGTGGGGGTGGGGGGAGGGGGGCAACTGCTCCCACTGTAGCTCCGCACTTGTATATACTTTTGCAATTTTTTAAATTATTATATAATGGAATTATACTATAAAAATTAGTTTTATAATATCCCTCTCGCCAGATGGGGAACCACTACTCTATCCCTCCCGCCAGATGGCGTTAGAAGTATCCTGGAGATGGAAGCTTGTGGCGTGCCAACAAGAAGAATCTACTAAATCTTTCTGGGACCCTTTGGTCCCTCACTCCCTCCCATTCAAAAATAAAAAATAAAAAAAAATAAATAAAATAAAAAATAGAAAAAAATAACAATGTTACCGTTAGAAGTTGAACCCTGAGCCATGTCAAGATATAAATGTAATAATACTTAGGGATAAGGGTCAAATAGACCCTCCAACTATATAGCAAAGTGCAATTAGCCCCTTCAACTAAAAAAACCTTCAATTAAACCCTTCAACTTATTAAAAGTGTGCATTTACCATTTTTAACAAGTTATCAAAAGGTCACCAATTAATTTTGCTTGCTTGGCATCTACGTGGCATTTCATTTAAATAAATAAATAAATAAATAAATAAATAAATATATATATATATATATATATATATATATATATATATATATATATATAGTTTTTTAAAAACTACAAAAAATAAAAAAATAAAAAAAAAAAAAAACTAAAGTCACCGGCGAAGGATAAACCACGACCCCGTCGGATTAATTTGAACTGAGAAACTGGCTTCTCTTCTCCATTAGCTCTCCGTCCAAGCTTTTCAGCCTTTGATCAACAAAGCAGAAAGAAAAAGAGGGAGAAAAGTAGAAAACATACTGATGATGAGGTGAGTAATGAGACAGGAAATTAAGTGTTCCAATAAACTATCCATTTTGGTTCCTTATTTCACCTTTGGAGGATCACTACCCAGCCTTATCTCCAGATCCAATTCTTCTATGGGATTGGCGAGGATACTGGAACCCAGTTTGGGGAACAAACCAAACGTTGGATTATTCGCATCTATTTTCCTTCTCTTGCTGCAGCTTGAAACATCCTCGTCTGTCGCCCTTCTTGTCGTCAGCAACATCGTCCTCGTTTTATGATCCCTACAACTAGAGGAATCCACGATTTTCAGGTTGTTTTCTGCTTCATCATCAATGACGGCACTCTTCCTTAAATCTAGCAACACTTTCAACTCCTCCTCCCCGTTATTCACATCCGGGGTTAAACAAAAACGTCGTTTACTAGCCACCGACAAGCCCTCGTTCTTATATTGTTCTGGGGCAATATTAGAAACCCTAATCCAGTGATCTGAATCCGAGTTGTGGCTGTACAGAAGGGTACCGGGTGGCGGCGGCGGCGGGAGGAGTGTACTTAGGTATTAAGGTCGGATTATTAGCGTTGGGAACACATCTCCTGTGCACGTTCATGTGACCTCCGACTCCGAGGGCTTGCGTCGACCGGAAATCTCGCCGGCAGAAGCTGCACGTGTAAGATCGCGGCGGCCAGACACAGCCCCCCAGCGCCCCCGCCGCGTCCTCCGCAAAAGCCTGCTCCTCCCAGAATCACCGTCCAAATATACACTTGCGTTGTTGGTGACAAGAAACAAGAAGACGATGAGGAAGAACATGAAGAAGAAGGGTATATTTGGACGGAGAGCTAACGGAGAAGAGAAGCCATTTTCTCTGTTCAAATGAATCTGACGGCGTTGAGGCTTATCCTTCGCCGGTGGTTTTTTTTTTTTTTTTTTAAGTTTTTTAAAATATTTAAATGAAATGCCATGTAGATGCCAAGCAAGCAAAATTAATTGGTAACCTTTTGGTAACTTGTTAAAAATGATAAATGCACACTTTTAATAAGTTGAAGGGTTTAATTGAATGTTTTTTTAGTTGGAGGGGCTAATTGCACTTTGCTATGTAGTTGGAGGGTCTATTTGACCCTTATCCCTAATACTTATATATGCTATAAAATGTAATATTAATCAAGAATAAATTGTTTGTTACAAAAAGTGTAATACTTTTGAGGAAAAATGTAATACTACTTTTAAATCAAAATGTTATATTTAAGGTTGAATAGTTAATTATGAGAAAAAAAATGTAATACTAAACATAAATAATAAATTATTTAATTGTTACTTATGAGAGATAGTGTAATACTTAGGACTTAAAATGTGATGCTTTTGATGAAAAAATGTCATACTTTTAAATCAAAATGTAATATTAAGAGTTGAAGAGTTACTTATGATGAAAATTGTAATACTTATGTGAAAAAATGTAATACTTATCCAAAATTTGACCCTTCTCACGGATGAAACTCCGTGAGACGGTCTCATAGAAGAAATCGGTAGTGGTTTTGGTGGTTGTGGTGATGGTAATAATAATCCGGAAACTAGTTGAAAAAAGATGAGAAATAAGATAAAGGGAAAATGACACTTTTTCTCCCTGAGTTATATACCTATAGTATTTTTTTCCCCTAAATTATTGAAGTGGTTGTTTTTCCCCCTGAAATGTTAAATGGACATATTTACCCTTAAACTAAATATTTAATTTATTTTTTTTCTCCAACAAATTATGACCATAATTTGGCTCAAACTAAACAAACACTATAGCAACCAAACCGAAATATTCCAATTACAATTTAGAATCGAAATTCGATATTTAGAGTTTATTAAAATCATGAACCGGAATGGACGGTTCATGTTCTGAACTGAAAAAATAAAATACATTTATTGTTGAATTTAGACTATTTTAAAATAAAAAATAAAATTTTAAAATAAAGACAGTTCAAAATCGCGAATCAGATCCGGAACCGCCGGTTCACGGTTCAAGATTCCATTTTTTTGATACATATTTTTAATAAATTGACATTTAAATATTGGGTTCTAGATCTGAATTATAACCGTAAACTATTAATTCGATTGCTTTAGTATCCGGTTCATTTCAAACCGAACCGTGGTCATCCCTACGTATACGCAATAATTTGTTGGAGTAGTAAAATAAATAAAATGTTTACTTTAAGGGTATAAATGTCAATTTAATATATTAGGGGGGAAAAGCACCACTTTTAGAATAATTGAGGGAGCTAATGTGCTTACCTAAATAATTGAGGGGGAAGAAGTGCTATAAATATATAACTCAGGGGTAAAAAGTGCCATTTTCCCTAAGATAAATAAAGAATCACAAAAATATCTTTTAACTAAAAATAGTGACTCTATTCTATTCATCTATACTTTTCTTCGCTTACACTGAAACTTAATCTCATAACCTTTCATATGGGAGAATCACTATATACCATATGAGCACAAGGTGCTTGGCTGGCTAATCTATTATGATAGAACTTTAAATAGCTAAAATTCTATTAACATGGGATACATAGAACTAAAATAAAAAATGAATACCCGGAGTAACATATTTCCCTTGTATGCAAACTCTGTTTTACCATGTAGTATAAAATTTGGCATAACCTGGATTCCCTCCAGTATACAATACACCTTTACTGAACCTACTATACATACCACCCAAGATCATCACGTCATTCTCTTCATACTTTGGAAGCTACTCCTCTCTCTCTCTCTCTCTCTCTCTCTCTCTCTCTCTCTCTCTCTCTCTTCACATAAAGTATGTGAATCCTCTCACTAAATTAAGCACCTCTGATCTCAAACACACCCAACAAATATATATACATAAAGCAAGACGAAAAGGGACCAATTTGTAGGCAAAATCCCCGCTGGATTTGTAGATATTTCCATAGTTTTTTCTCCTTTGGTTTGAACCCGTCGTCCTCATCATTTCGAGACTCTTATAATTCAATTGTTATACCATTCTTCCAAAAGGTTTGAACCCCAACCTGACAGAGCATTTGTGAAAATATAAATCATGGCAACTCAACTGAACATGAACCACAGAGGCTAGACCTTTGCTCACTGCGCACGCACAAGGAACCCCCTCACTTTGAGAGGTAGCTCCCACACTGCCGCTGGTGAGACTTGATCCCTGTTCATTCTTCCAAAGTTTCACCTCTATGACCAGTTGAGCTGCCCATGCGAGTTTCAATTGTTATACCATGGATCATGGTATGGTGGACTCGAATAGAAAATACACAATTTGCATACTGAATGTTCACAATTTACATACTAAACTTTCCTAATTTATTTTTTTATAAAATTGTGAGCATTCAGTATATAAATTGTGTATTTTGAACTCTGGTTTACCTTACAATGTAGACCCGGATCCACTGAATAGTTTTCCCTAAATGACTGAAGCATAATTCTCGTGTTAGAAAGTATTTTTATTACCAATTCTATAATTTGTGATAAAATCAATCAATTATATTTATCACTGAATATATAAAAATGAGTTTTATAAGACACAATAAATGTAAACAATGCACAAAATTCAAACCAAACATTAAACGTAGTGCCCCACACGAAATTCATAATAAATTCATTATTGAAAAGAAAAAAAAAAAAAAAAAAAAAAAAGAGGGAAATGAGGGATGGAAAGCCATCCATTGTGATTTCCATTGTTAAAGAATGCTTATACCTTACGCCATAGACAACCCCCAACTCCTCTTTCCCTTTGTGTGCTATTTTTTGTCTTTGGCATCTAAAGCCCTCCCTCATATACTCATATTGTTTTGGCTTTTTAACGCCCTCATCACAAATGTTTGAACCGTTTCCAACACCACTACCAACATCATCATCTTCCTCCTCATCAAATTATATTTTCTATTTTTTCAAATATACAAATTACCCGATTTTGATATCCAGAGTGCGATTTTCAGAGTGAGATTGAACTACTTTTAACAATAGCCGTAAAACTGAAATATTCTACCGCTCTCACCAAGTTCTTACTTTCCAATTGAAATTTCTTGTTAGGAAAGTGAGTTGTTCCAACAACAACATCATCAAACGGATTCTCGGAGAACACAATTACACAGCCTGCAACCTTACTTGCGGCTTAGCATGATAATTTTAAAATTCTATAACTTATTTTGAGGTATAATTAAACTTTCAGAGTCTTAAAAGTAAAGTTTACTCAATATATCATCGTTTAAATTGGCTAGTGATTACAAATTTTCTTTGTCAACTACAGGTTGACCAAAAAAAACATTCTTAATTTTAGATGATTCTTCCATTACAAATTGGGGAAAATGCCCATAGCTTTTAGTAGTTTTCACTTTTACCCCTACTACTTTACATTTAAAAAATAATAATAAATATGATTAGTCCATGGATTCATATGTTTGATAAATAGAACTTACCTGATTGGATTAGTTATTTGACTAGTTGATAACATTAGCGTATTGTAAAAAAATATTTGGTAAATTAACTATTGATTACATACAAAAATAACTTTCTCAAAAAGCTGATCGAAAAAATTAGTTTGAACATTTTTTAAATTTTAACATTTTAAAACAATAAATTGTACAAAAAGCTAATTAATCAAACGTTCATATTAATTGTTTAACCAAGTCAAACAGCTAATAATGACAAAATTGACCGATAAACTAACTATTTTATTAAATAAGACCTATATAGAATATCATAAAACCTTTCAACTTCTAACATCTAATTTTTAAACTTTAAACTAGCTTTTAATTGGATCCGGTGAACAGAGTCTTAACTACCTATTTAATCTCCACAAATTATATTATTGTTTATAGAGGTTAGTTTACCTGTCCGTGTTGAATTAATAACTTTTTATGGCATTGTTGTACTTGAATTTTGAGGTAAAAAGTAAATTAATTTTTACACCGTCATAATAATAATGTATATAAATGTGAAGAAATAAATTCTTTTTAAACTGAAAGTACAATGAAGTCCTTCCGCATCCGTTACACTAACCTTCAAAACCTACCGCACCTAACCGGGTCCACTTCAGAAAATGTACACTGAACCGGGCCTAACCATAACTCGAACTAATCCTACTTCAAATGAATAATAATATACTACTTTCGGTTTACTCTTCTAAATTCTATCCTAATTCAAAAACTCTGAACCGGAGAAGCCAAACCGGGTTCGGTTTCCGCCTCCTTCTGCCGCCGCATCTCCAAAACTTTCCGGTGGTTGTTAGAGTGCAGCTCGCGGGAGAAGGTGGGGCTGCAAGCCGGTCGATACTCCGGCAAGAGCCGACCGGACTTGAACCTTACTCCGCAGGCATTGCAGAGCGTCTTGGCGCCGAGTGGACCGGCGCGCCACTGCGGCGTCTTCTGAACGCCGCAGTGGCTGCACCGCCGCGACTGCTGAGCCGACTGCATGCCCGGCTTCTTCGCCACCGGCTTCCCTATAAGCTGACCGGAATTGCACTGCGCAAACCACCGGTTTGTAGGCGAGGACGATAAGGTGGTGGTTGAGGAAGAGGAAGACGAAGAAGACGATGAGACTGAGGATTCTGTGAATGACGGTGGTGCTCCGACCGGCCAAACTCGGACGCCGGTTCTGGCACGTTTTGTCCGGGCCTTGGTCTGAACAGGGGAGATGAAGCCCGGTTTGCCTTGAACCGGAATTTCAGACCGGGAGAGGTGGTTATTCTCCTCCGAAGGTAAGGGCAACAGTTTTCCGGCAGGACACGTGAGCGAGTACTCATCGGAAAATGACGCTTCCACAAAATGAGATAACCATTCCAGGTTATCCAAATCATCCGCCTGGAAAAGATAACAGAAATTAAACCAAATTTTTTGAAATTAAACCAAATTTAATACTAAACAAACAATAATAAATTCAAAAAAGGCAAACTCACCGGAACACTAAGCTCGCTACCGGGAATAGAACCAGCAAAATCATCCGTCACCGGAAAAGTAACGGTCTCCGCTTCTTTTTGGGGCGAAGCAGAGACAAGCGTTACAGATAAATTTTCAACACGTTTTTCCTCCACTTTCTCCTCCTCCTTCTCCGCCTCCGCCTCAACAAACTCATTAGACAAGTTAAGAAGCTGGTCCACGAACAAGTCATCGCCGGAAATGGCGGCGACACCGCCCTGACCGTTACCGGCCGCCGCCGCAAACTCATTCTCCAAATAGCCTTGCTGGTGAATCATTTTCAAGGCCGCCTGTGGCCTAAGAAAGCTACCTAATTCAACGCACTCCATTACAGTTACAGCCTGGAAAAACAAGCGTTACACTCAAGGAAAAAACACAAAAATTAAGCAATAAATTCATGAAAAACGAAATAGCAAGGACCTTAAGGGGTGAGGATGGAGGGTGAGGCGGCGGTGGAAGAAGGGAAAGAGAGCTGAGAGGGGAGAAATGGGAGTGGTGAGAAGTTGGGTAAAGCATTGAAGGAAGGAGAGATAAAGGGGAAGAATACAACAATCCCGTGCCCCGCCCAAGAAACTCTTTCTTCTGTACCGTATAAAAACAAGTGCCAATTTTTCTCTTCTCTTCTCAATTTATTTTTATTATTATTATTACGGAGTAGTAAATTTCATAAATAAACTGTTAATGAATCACAATTTACCACCAAATTAATTAAAATAAATCAAAGTTAATGTCACATTTTTTGAAAAGCCAAAACAAATTAATGTCACATTTATTTGTCTATACTTTTTAACAAATTAAAGGTGGTCAAAATACTTGTGAGGTCTCTTGTAGTATTGTGTTTATAACCATTAACTTAACCAAGACTATTATATCATGATATTTACTATTGAACTCATATATTATTTTATAAATATTTAAAATTAATTATTTTTACCATCAATATATTACATTAATATGTCTAAAATAAATAACTACATACTTGCTCACATTAAAATTTGAACTTATTGCATAACAAATGTTATCCACTACCACTTTACTCATCTTGTCATTTTATTGCAAAGTATAATTTACCATATATATAAAGCCTTGTCTTTTGATAGATAGACTATTTAGACTAGTTTTAATTTATCACTTACAATGCGTTTGGTTGAAGGAATTTTAAATTTCCTTCCCACTTAATTCCCACCTAATTCCAAAGACCACAAAATTCTCTTGTTTGGTTGAAAGGAATTGTAATTCCATGGAATTGCAATTCCTCCATTTTCATGGAATTAAAATCCCATGTCCTTCCCTGGTATTTTAATTATTGGGATTTTAGGAAGAAAAAAAAGATAATAACAAGTCAAAATTACCCATCCATTTTTTAACTTAAAATTAATGATTAACAACAACCATGGACATTTTGGACTTTATAATACTTATTCCCTTTCAATCCCCATGTATACAAACATTGGAATTGAAATTCCCAATAATTCTATTCCTGTCAACCAAACATTGGAATTGAAATTCTCACTTTATTCCCAGTAATTCATCTCCCATAGAATTGCAAATCCTTTCCCACGTAATTCTCTCTCTCCAACCAAACGCCCTGTTAGAGTTTTATTTGTAAATTCAGACTGAGCTTTAATTTAAGTATTGAAATGTTTATATAATGTAACACTGGCATATATATGAAATCATAATTTGATTTCATGTAAATATGAGAATCACGGTGTGTTCTGGGCATATATAGGAGTTGCCCAAAAGAAAATTGTCACTTGCGGGAATCAAACTCAGATTATCTCGAGGATCATCCCTACAAAGAAACTCATTTGCCACTTGGAGTTACCCCTTTGAGTTTCCCTCTCTTTATATATATATATATATATATATATATATATATACATATATATATATATATATATATATATATATATATATATATATATATATGATGGTTTAATTTTTAGTCCATCCCAGATCGCTCATGAATGTTGGAGCCTTGGAGGGCATAAATGCATTTATTGAGTAAAGAGGCAATAAATCATATAAGACTGTTGAATGCTTGCCCACAAGACTCTTGAATGCTTCAAGCCAAGGCCTATTTAGTAACAAGAGGGTGAAAATGTTAGAATTATCAATATAAATATCAACTATGTTTTTCAATATATATATATATATATATATATATATATATATATATATATATATAATTAATTAATTAATTTTTTTTTGTCACGGTTCATCGTGTTCTCTCTTGTCACGTCTATATAAATACTATCACATTTATTAGATATATATTAAAAACGTATTTCTTAAAGTACTTCTTTAAGGAAAAAAGTTGTATCTTAAGAAAAAGTTAAGGTTATTCATCTCAATTTTTCTACACGTCTTTAACTTACACAAGTAAGTTTAAGATCTCAAGCAAAAATCACGCATTTGCTTTGCCAAATACATACCATTTGTCTTTTATAGATTATATAATAGTCGAAATGCTAACTATCTCTGTATACACTTACGAGTTCCACACTCAACTCATACTTCTTTGCTATGCCAATGACATCATCCTCACAAATTCTTTCACTCATATCTTCAACATCTCAAATATCAATTTGTAATAAAAACCTCGTTAATGTTTTTTTTTTTTTTTTTTCTCTTAGCATTCATATTAGTGTAATTTGTCTTATCTTACTTTGAGTCAATTAACCTTCTTACAAAAGTCAAATGCATCTTGTAAGTTTGTTGCTTCCTCATTTTTAAGATCAAAATTATAGACTTTGAATTCTTAAGTTATATACTATCCTAGAAGTTACTAATTTAAGCCTATCATTTCATTCACAATTAATATTGCATGTTTTTTTCTGTGCCTCTTTGAACATCTCATTTTTTACTGATAATTGATCAAGTGTATTTTGTGCCATCTTTATAGCATGTTACATTATGATTTACAACTAACATTTTTCTTTTCGTAATGATCTATTAGCACTTACATGTATATGTAATTTGGCTATATATTTACACTGAGTTAATACATGATTTGGTCCCTCGACTATTATAATTTCACTACTTTGGTCTTCGACTTTCAAACTTGCTCAATTTCATTCTCAAGTATGTAATTGTTAACCAAAATAGTCCTAACCAGGACTATTTTGGTTTGGACAATGGACTATTTTAAGTAAAAATTACATATAGAGTGATCGATATGTTTTATTAGATTTCAGTGCGTTTGTCCCTCGAATTTACTTAATTACTATTGAGATTACTTAACTGTGTTTTCATATTATACTTACTGATTCATGGTTATGCAGTTAACAAGTCAGATTATCAATTGTGAAACAAAAACTAATCAAACACTATGTAAAGAAAATCAACAAAGATTTGTTTACTCAATTATGTGCAAACAACATCTACACTTGGCCTGGGGGACTACCAATCGTAAATCTAACCCGCTACCAACGGTAAGAGAACAATCTCACTAGTATGTGCTATACCACACACTGTATAGTATGTACGAAATTTGCAAGACACCGTACCATAGTTGTTTTGATTAGCTCGGAGGTCTTAAACGTTACTGTGCGACTCACTGATTCACCCACCAGTGCACCACAACTAATATGGAATACGAGTTATAATTTTTTTTTTTATCTTCAAGATCATTGAAAAATCATATTGTAGATAAATATCTTGAGAGAATTTTTTTTAGAGTATTTCTGGTAAAACTTGTACAAAGATGTTTTTTAATCAAAATGTAATCATCTCTCTAAAAATAACTTCTCTCTAGACTATATATGCTCCGAATTTGGTGAGGGTTCGTAATTTCCAAAGATATTTTCTTTGTAATCCAAATTACTCTTTCATCCATGAGGCTATAATTGAGAGAATATTTGGATTTTTCAAATAATATTGGAGCAAACTGCTATTCCAAACCGCTGAGTAATCAAACATGGTTTTTGACGTTTTGATGAAAGTGAATATGAGAGAGTGATTTTTTAAATAAATAAATAAATAAAAAAGTAACATTACTCTTAATCAACCAAGGGAATACCTCAGTCATGAATAAAAATAGATCAATTTATATTTAATCATGATATTTTCAGATTTAGTCTTTAACTAATAATTTAACTATATCCTGTTCTTAACTTTGATAACAACTCTACATTTAGTTTTTAATTTAATAGTGCCAACTAAATTATCAATTACATAAAATTAATTTATCAATAAGTTGTGTGAAAACTAAACTCCATTTTTATACATTTAGTTAATTATTAGATTTTTATTTTTATTTTTGCATGGGAAGTGAATGCCGCCATGCCGGTAAGGAGTGAATTTTTTTGGACAAGTCATGATGTGTCATAAGCAGATTCTAACTGTAGGAGACACCTTTAAAACCCCTATCATATTTAGATTAATCCTCATTCGCATTAGGTCGGTCCAATTAAGGAGCAAAAGTACTGGCCATATTGATTTTTTCATACGAGAGAGGGTTCGACTTCCCGACCTCTCTTAAAGGATGAAAGTGCACGGCTATTCATGCCAATTAACCTGATTAATTAACGGCAAGGAGTGAATTGAAATGGAAATTAAAGGATATTTACATTCATATATATGAAATTGACATGATTGAAAGTTAGCAATACACATGGCATGCCCATTAGGTGGTTTGACATTACACATGAGGCCTAGCCGCGCCAAACATTATCGTCCACAACAAGTTTCAATACCCCCACTGTGTACTTGAGAAATGATGAGTTTAATTTATCGTTTTATTTTATTTTTCTAGATATAGAAGAAGAAGAAGAAAAAAAAAAGAAAATATTTATATTTACAACACAAATCGTAACAATGATAGGTATTAAATTTATTTATAATAAGAAATAATAGAATTCAATATCTATAATGGTTCAATCACATGTACCTTTTTATTTAAATAATATCACACTTCACTAAATTTGACCTTTTTTTTTAGTGGACACTACAAATTAGAAGCCATTTTCAATGAATTGAACACCTCTAGTCTTGAATTTACACCGACTATGTCAACAATCCAATCTATTCAATGAACACGTACATCATGGTTGATTGGTATCTTTGACTATCTCCAATAACCAACTTTTACAACCAAGAAATTAGTTAATGGGTTGTTTGGTAAATAATTGTTAGCTGATTGAGTTAATGAGTTTAACTAGTTGATAACATTAGCTGATTGTAGAAAAGTGTTTGTAAATTAGCTGCTAATAGCTTATTACATGCCAAATGAATTTCTCAAAAAACTTATCAAAAAAAGCTACTTTAAACAGCTTTTTGAATTTTAACATTTTTGAGCAATAAGTTGTTACACAAAAAAATTAATTAATCAAATACTCATATTGATTGTTTAATTGATTGTTTAACCAAATCAAACAGCTAATAGTGGTCAAATAAGTCAAAATTGACAAATAAACTCACTATATTATCAAACATGGCCAATATCTTTTACAACAAACTTTTTGAATATTACACTTGTATAGTGTGTTTTAAGATAGACGGTGTTAATATATGATCATTAACTTTGCTGAAATGGCATTGTGGTTATCACTATCACAGTATCACATCAACATAATATGATATAAATATGCCACATACCAACTGATATCTTATTTTATTAATATTTAAAAGTGATTAACTATATCATCAATATAGTATTTTTAAAAAAAATTAAATAATCATATTAACTACATTATTGACTGTTAAATAATCTTACTTCTAACAAAGACAAGATAAATTCATTTTTTTTTTTTGAAATACTTATAATTCTTGGTAAAGAAGTCCGCACCGCTGAGGTTCAAACCTATAACTATCTATTTGAAATAGTTACTCGAATATCATCAGAGTACATGATAGTTGACAAACTCACTTAATTAAAAAAATATATATATATTACACACAATTATTACCGGTGCATGGAATTTGGCGCAAATTATGCCGTGGAATCGTGTTCACCGAGAATGGTGAACACAAGTCAAAACGACGTCGTTTTTAGGCAAAAAAAAAAAAAATCGCGGATGTGGAGTTAACGGCGCGTTACTGATCAAATTATGAATTTTCTGTTATGAGATTATGAATTTTATGAAAATTCATAATCTCATAACAGAAAATTCATAATCGCATAACAGAAAATTCATAATCGCATAACAGAAAATTCATAATCTCACAACTGAAAATTCATAATCTCATAACAGAAAATTCATATAATCTTATAACAGAAAATTCATAATCTCATGGTTCCAAAGTGAATGTGTAGGCATGGTTCCAAAGTGAATGTGCAGGCATGGATTCATAATTTTATGAATGTCCGTGATTTCGGACGGGAATATGTAGGCATGGTTCCAAAGTGAATGTGCATGCATGAATTCATAATTTATGAATGTCCGAAACTCCGAAATTATGAATGTAATGAAAATTCATAATCTCATAACAGAAAATTCATAATCGCATAACAGAAAATTCATAATCTCATAACTGAAAATTCATAATCTCATAACAGAAAATTCATAATCTCATAACAGAAAATTCATAATCTCATGGTTCCAAAATGAATGTGTAGGCATGGTTCCAAAGTGAATGTGTAGGCAGTCACGTAATTAAAAAAAAAAAAAAAAAAAAAAAAAAAAAAAAGATAACGGTGCACTAACACCGTTGGAACCGTGTTCACTATGAATGGTAAACACGGTTCCACGGCATAACGTCTGGGAATTTGGACCCTTAATCCAAATAAGGCGGGCCCTGTTTAAAACATGAATTCTATATATGATTAAAACGAGTTTGAATTTCTAAAGTTTTATATCTATTTTTCCTGTCAAATCCATAATCAATTTGTTCAAAAAAATTAAATAATGTTTTACATATGATTTGAAACTTTGGCCAAGAATAGACTAGGATTTGGTATTTAATGTTGCCAAGCCACATTTTAGGACAAATTTGTGAATCATGATTCATGCAATAGCGTTGACTAGTAAGCAATACAACATCATTGAAATAATTTTACAAAACAAAAAAATAAATAAATAAATAAAACATTACGGTTAACAATGGTGGTAGACAACAAATTCCAGTAAGGTCTTTGTAATTTCACAAATCAACGTTTAAAATTTTCTAATTTGGCGTCAAAATATATTTAACAATGTGCATATTGCTATATGCATAAAAATATTTTTATTTTTCTACATGAATTTTTCTCAATTTAAATGTATTTTATTTTCTTTCAAATAAAATTAATGTATAAAAATGTCATTTAGTATCTTTTAAAATGACATCCATATTGATATATTTTGATTAAAAAATTTAAATAACTCTATGGGTACAGTAAGATTATTATTTTAGTGCATTTTGGACTTTGGTCCAAAATGATATTTAAATCATATATCTACAGTTAACATATTATGTGTCTGATTAACAAATTATGTGTTTATAAGTAAATTAAAGATACATCATTTAAATGTGGTTTTTGATCAAAATTCACAATGCAAAATTATGGTGGTCGGTATAATTTGGCAGGTAGGAGTGGGTAGGCTGCACAAAGCGAGGCTTGCATGTGAAACGCCGACAGGTTAGCGCCAATAATGTATAAGACATCGTTTGGTTTCAAAATTTCAAAATTTGAAGCACCGAGAAAACCAAAATAAAAACACAGCCAACAAAGAATAATAACCTCAGACCCCTCGATATTATACGCAACGTTGGATGGCTGTCAGCTGCCAGACCCTTTCTGCCAATTGAAAACCGGCACGTGGTTTACGCTGCCAAGGCGGTCTGCTCTTGACTTCGACTTTTAATCTGCAGTTTTTATTTTTTATTTTTTGTGCCCAAAAAAA
The DNA here is from genome assembly GCF_001879475.1 of Ipomoea nil. NCBI lineage: Eukaryota > Viridiplantae > Streptophyta > Magnoliopsida > Solanales > Convolvulaceae > Ipomoea > Ipomoea nil. Next base: position 2,392,342 of record NW_017616846.1, read on the forward strand.
AATAAAACTATATTCATTTTATTAGTGTATGGACTAAGTAAATTACGTTCTTATGTAATAATTTATAAATTACAAAAGGAAAGTAAATTATATTAAGAAAATCTAGGTAATAGGCTCTAGATAAAATAGAAACTAAAAGGGCAAATCAAATACCGGAGTAGAAATTAAGAATGATGAGTGTTTAAAAAAATTTAAAATAATAAGCGTTTAACAAATACTAAAACTTTTAATTATGAATATTTAAACTTGTAAACCAATAATTACGTTTTCTTTTAATTTTTTTAAGGAAGTGTTGGAGTAATGGAGACGGCCCAAGGTGTTCGGCCCATTAAAATAGAGCCCAATCAACTAAAGCACCATCTAATTCTAGGCAAATTATATTTTGGATCAGGGTCCATAGTGCCCTGGCCCAATACACAGAAAAACTAAAATGCAAAGTCATACAATAACATATATGATCAAATGACTTGAAGTGTAATTAAAATACTCGCTTCATCCCATTTTATGCGTCTAGTTTGGTTAACGAGGCTTGACTGTAGTTATTTTTAATTCAATTTTTTATAATATTAAATTTAGGTGTAATTAAAATGATACATACTTCATGGTCCACGTTGCTACATAGATCTGATCCACAGTAAAATTTGCCTCAATCCTTATACCATGGACTAGGTTTACAGTGCACTGTAAATCCTGGTACATGTGTGCATCTCTTATATTATGAGTTTTTGTATCTTGTGTTATGAAATTTTGTACTCTAAGTGTATAAATTATGTACCTGAAATAAATTAGTAATTGTGTTTTATGTTATGAATTTATGTGTTTTATGTTGTGAAATTCTGTGCATATGAACACATATTATGTAACTAAATTAAATTTGAAAAATAAGTAAATATATAACATGTATATATGTCTTGTATAGTTGTATTGTAATTTTTATAATCCATAATGCTATGTGGAACATGGTCCATGATATAAATGTCTTTGAATTTATTTAAAATTTTATCAAAGTCATGTTATTTATCGTAAGGTTAAAGGATGACGGAGGAAAGAACTCATACTACTCTATTAATATGACGTACATATATAGGCTTAGGGTATAGACGTGGGGTTTGAGTAGTTACTATATTGGGACAGGATGGATAATGGAAAAGAAGAAACGTTACATCTAGCTTTTGCCACAATGGTGAAAGCTTTAATTTATTCTTCCCAAAAAAATTGAATCACCAACTCCAAGGACCCCTCATTTTGGTACAACAGATTATTTGGGAGGATTTACGGTAACTTAGCTGAACTATAGAGGCCCTCATCACGTTAAGAGATTGTTCCCATGCACACTGCTGTGGATGAGACTATCACTTATATATCATTCTTACCAAACTTTACCTAACTAAGCTGTCTATGCGAATTAAAAAAAAAAAAAAATTATTTTATTGTGGCTGTGTTGTGATGTTGCCTCCATCCACCTAATCTTTGGTACAAAGGGTTAAATTCCTTATCTCAAAGGCCTCACACTTTGACTTTATTTACAAAAATTGTAAAGAAATTTTAAAAATTTATCGTGATTTAACGGTCTTTTTAAATGAGAAGATTTGTCTCTAATGTTCATCAAGAACGATATTTTACCAGAAAACCAATTAAGCTATCCTTAACAACTACCAAATTTTAAGCTCAGTGAACCCACTTTCCCATACATTTTTACATTTGTCTAAACTTTTTTTTTTTTTATCAACTTTCTGCAATGTATGAATTAGTTCATTTTTTAAAATATATTAGATAAATAATCACGAAAATATTACTATATTCATAAACTACTACCTCTCATCTCATGCATATCCTTAGGATATATCATTCTTGTTTTGAGAAAATCAAACAAATCATAATAATGACTATTTTGAATCATTTTGAGTGCTTCGACCTCACGCATTTTTCTTGAAGTTAATTTAATGATAGATTCTTTATCCCGTTTTGTTACTTCTTATCTATCTACTTGTTATTTTGGTTCGCTTTTCAAGTTATCCTCTGAAGTTAGGTCGTGCTTTTATTATAATCTTTAATTTACCATATCCCTTCCATTTGCTTGTGTAACTCTTGACTCTAGTTCATATTTATATTATATGATATAATATAAAAGTGATTTGTTGGAAGAAGGAAGGGCTTTGTTTTATCACTTGTTGGATATGTGAAAAATAATATGTTTTTACTTCTCTAAATATAGTTTCTTTTTTTTTTTTGTTAGAGTTATAAGAACATTTCGTGATCTGACCCAAAAAAAAAAAGGGAATTTGGGAGTAGTTAGTTTAGGAAGACGTAAATCTCTTTGCTTATTGTTGTTGGTGAGACTTGATCTTAGGTCATTGTTATCAAATTTTACCCCTTTGACCAATTGAGCAACCAATGCGAGTTTGGGGGAAAATAATATGTGTACTCTCATTTTATATTCTTAACTTTCACTCACACACACAAAATTTTGGTATAAACACTTGTATTGGGACCCGTATAAAAAAATAGCTTATCAACCCCGTCACATTAGAGAGTAAATTTTAAAAGTAAAATTTGGAATTACATGTAGTAAAACTCCGAGTTTGTGAGTAGTTTCCTTCATAAGAAATAAGGTTGTTAGGTGAAGGCTAAGAAGTAGAGTATAGGGAATGGTTGTTGATGGGCATGGGCGCATTGATGCGATGGATGTGAGGCTTCGACGATTTTAACGTTTGCTTTTTATGGTACATGCACCTGCGTCATTCATGTTTTTTCCAACACCTCACTACATGTCTTCTGTCACGTTATATCAATATTCTCTCATTTACGTATCCCTCTTTTGATTTTTTGCTTTTACTGGGAAAACTAGCTTGTGAGCTCCGAATACATCTCATATTGCTATCATAATTACGTAAATCAGTCTAGATTATTCGTAGTTAATCAATTCAAATTAAGAAGGTCAATATGATACTCCAGAGAGTCAAATTTATAACTTTATGATTATCAAGAACAATCAGGTCGAACTAACTTATCTAAGGTTGTCTCTTATAAAGTGCAAAAGAAAATGTATAGTTGTGATGCCAAATTATTCATTCCAAGTATTCTTTGAGCCCAAAATAGTCAGATCCTGTTTAGGAAATTCAAAATAGCCCTTAGAAGCCCATAGCAGATACGGACTATGAAATAATTGGGCTGGAGACAGCTAATGAAAAACAAATTAAAAATATTTCAAATCCTTTTACACATATCCGAGTTTTTTTTTTTTTTTTTTTAAGGAGATATTGAGTAATATAATGTAATTATAGAATCCTTATACCGTGAACAATAGTCCATATTGTAAGGTGAAAATTTTACATAAAATGCATTTTTAATATAGTAAAAGTTCATTATATTTTTATAGTGTACATTATTTGTATACTAAAGCTTCATTATTTAGTATACTAAATGTTCATTATACATTGTAAGGTGAAATTCACATAAAGTACATTATTTTATAGTGGAGTATCAAATAATGAAATTTCAATACAGAAATAATGGACCTTTAGCATATTAAAAGTGAATATTTATTTATGATCTACATTGCAATATAGGCCATCGTCCACCGTATATTTTTCCTTACTCGGCTGCGTCTTTTCTTTTCCGAGCGAGAACATGCTTCCAAGTAAAAAGTGAAAACTAATCTGATTCATTTATTTGGACAAATCAGCATTTCATATTTTTATTGAATTTTTTAAAAATATTACAGTACATTTGAACAAAAAAAACTAATAAAAAGTAAAATAGCATCACACAACACCTATTCCGACTATAATCATTTGTGTCATTTAAATTTTTGTCAGCGTACCGTTGCCAGCAATCCGTCGCCGTTTTCTTTAAAATCTGGAAAAAGTATTGAGTTATTTCAGACAAAATTAGAAACCTACATAAATGACAACTCAAGCTACATTTAAGCTTGTATCTACTGCCTTTAATAATTATATTAGGAAACAAATTATCATGAACAATAAATTATTATTATTATCAATTAATTATAGTAGTTGTGTGTCACCTCTGTGACTCCCCTTAAAAGAATGTCACATGATTGAAACCCTATAATTTGTTATTGACTCTTTGAATCGCAATAATTTGAGAAAGTTTAGAACAGATACTACTTTGTAATAGAGTCTATAGTATTTTAAAAAATACTGAGCAATATATAATTTTAGTCAAAATTAAATTAAATAATATAATATGGAGTAATAATTAATTAATATTAAAAAAAAATCCCACAGATCTGCTGGCTGCTGCAGTGAAGTGGGACACGTGAATTAACCGACTTTTTATCCATAATCCATTTTGGATCAAATCCATAATCATACCAAGTGTGACTTCTATAGTTCTATATGACTATATATATATATATATATATATATATATATATATATATATTGCATTCACATCTAAATGCTTCCATGGACCCCCTAAATTCTCTCTTGTACTCACCTACACTCCATGCATGTACCACTAACCCTTTTTGATAGTTCATAAATTTTTCATTCTAAATAAAAAATTATAGATTCGATCATTTATCTCTGTAACTAGTATATAGGAAAGAAAATTAATTTGTAAATCATTGATAAAATAGCTGATATGTTGGCTGCATACATTATATTAAACTTATATCACTTTCGACAAAGTTAATGTTTTTAACTGATAAATTAATTATACAACGATCCGTATCACTTTAAGCAAAGCTAACGTATTTACATGGTGGCCGGATTAACTAATTATATTCCTTTGGGTGATAATTTGATGTTGATAATATAAGTAGCTAATTAAGCATATAGAACCTAAAAGCATCATGATAATTGTTAGGGTTGTTAGATGACACACTTATGATAGTTTGAATTGAAAATGGCCACATTAATCCCCCCAAAAAACAACTTCAACTTCCAGTTTTGTACCACATGACTTGTACTTCAATGCAACTTATCTATCTAGGCCTGCCTCCTTGACAGTGTATATATCCTCCCATCCAGCTGGCTATACTATGTTGTTTTCATCATTGCAACACAGACACCATTATCCGCCACAAGAATTGAATTCACCTCGTTATTATTACACAAAAAAAAAAAAAATTAAAATATAGGTAGGCAACTACTGTAACAAAGTAACAATTAAGTCCCAGTGCACTAGCCAACTTTTAATTTGACCCACCAAAATATATGACACAATTATATTATCACTAGTTCGAAAAACCAATATTTATCTATCAGACGCAGAAAAGTGCTACAAGTTGTGTCTGTTTTACAGCAGATGCAGATTATTGTACTACCAATCTGCATTTGCAGTAAAACAGACGTAAAAAGATCTGTACAACAGACGCAGAAAGCTGTTTTTGTAATAGTGTATATTATTATTATTTCAGTGTCAAAACTGTTTTGCCAAACATTCATGTGCAAATGCTATTATTAACCGAGGAATTCCAGATTTGAAGCTGAAACACACAGCCAATGTATTTTTTTTTTTTAAATTTCGTGGAAAATTAGGTACTGCATTAATTGAATTTTACAGTTTTTTCAAAGATCCAACCTTTGACCGGTGCTGTAAAGGTATATATATATGTCCCGTGTTTGACCTTTGATTGATGAAGTGAACTGACGATGCATGTTCTGATTGAGAATATGATGGGCTGGAAATGCATGCATGGTGTTACATACGTGCAACGAGGAGAAAATTGAAAATAAAATTGTTATTAATTTTGGGTTTGGTCAGGCAAATAATATTTTAATTTATTAGCTTTTATGAGTCAACAACATTGACTATTGGTGTGTTGATCACGCTTCACGGGGGACATGATATAAAGGGTTTTGGCTGCCTAATTTTGGGCCGTTTGGGTCGTGGAATTATGTGGAAATGAATCACCAAATAATGAAATGCTAGATTGATTCAATAATGCACATTTAATTTGAATTCTATAGTGGCCGATGAAACCTTAATAATTACAATTGATTAAAAAAAATTATTATTTTTTAATACTATTGACTCTATTACAAGAACTCATCCTATCTTATTAGGCAAAAGATCCATACTGCAAATTTAAATTTTAATTAAATTAGCAATATGCATTTCATAATGATATTTTATTACACAAATTAAAGTTTAAAAGGGGGCCGGGGGAATTAAAATCAAGAAAGGTTAAGTTGCATGAGATTTGATGGCTCCACCCATTAAACCCAAAGTTGACGTGTACACAACACAACAATTAAGCTGGTAGAATAAGATCAGAAGTGGATTATATGGGGATTAAGAAGAAACATTAACAAATAAACAAATGCTTATCCTCTCATAATCTTATAGCGTATTGATCACAATAATAATAAGATAAATAAATAAATAATCAAAAGTGGTCTGACGTAGAAAAACAGAAAACGATTTGGGCCAGGAAACTGTTTTGGACGGTGTAAAACGGTTTCTTTATTATTATCGGACGCTATATTTATATATGCTTTTGCTTTGTAAAATTGGGACGAATGCACCTGAAAGTGATAGATGTTTATTCCTTAATTATCCCAAACAAACATACTTGTTCTCGGATCTCCTTTCACGTTTTTACATAAACATTTCACCTTTTATCATCACCTCGTGTTTTCCTATGATTCTTCAATGTTTATACTAAGGTTGTCGGTCAATATATCATGTTAGGGAAAAAAAATTGTTAAAACGGTAGGCTAAATTTGTGTTGGGGTAAAGATATTGACTATGGTTGAAGATCAAAATTGTTTCCACTTTCACTATTACAAGATTAGGTTTCTCATAGACTGAATTTAGTTAACGTTAAATTACATTATTAGTATCTAAGTATCTAACACACTTAGCATCTGTTTTGGAAATATCTAACATTGGTTATAATTAACGGGGTCGGGCAAAGATATTTCTCATCTCTTTCATTTTTATTTTTTTTAAACCAAAATTTAAAAAATGCAGATGTATTTATTTTTATTTTAAATGATAATAGAAATTCGCAGTCACTATTTAAAGGTGTGCATTAGATAACCATGGCTCATGTGTAACGCACGCCTATTTTAATATTTATTATAGTAGTTGTTTTGATAAATCTTGTTACATAATTAATAGTGTACATCTAATAAATTCTCCTACCGGGCATTAATCATATTGATTAATGATAAATAATAAAAAACTAGTCTACATTGGCAGCTCTGTCGGGATGAGGCGTGAAGGGCCCAAGTTGGAGATTCAACCTTTCGTGAACAACAATAAAAAAAAAAAAAAGTAAAACTATTACTATATTCAAAAGATTAAAAAAATGATTAACTCTATTTTATATTTGAAACTGAATAATTACCGAGATAAGTAATATTTGTATCAGTAAAGTTTTCCTTTGAATTAAGAATTAACCAACCATTTTGACAATTCGTCAATACCTTTACGTGGATTTAACTTTTAATGTAAAGACGGTAAGATTGCACCGAAGATTTTTTTTTTTTTTTTTTTACCAAGGCCTTCAGTAACAATATGTTGGAAAAGACGCATTTTTTATGCGACTAAGTACAAAAAAAGTCGTAAAGTTTTTAATTCAAGATAATTAGTAGACCAACACGTCAAGGTTTGTTGTCGTAATACAATTCAGATAATTAATTAATTAGTAAACCCTATGCCAGCGGCATGGTACGTGAAAAAGACATTATGAAAATGAAGTTTGATATATCATATAGATAATTAATTAATTAGTAAACCCTATCTCTCCTTTATATTTGTTAAACGGTTTGCGAATAGGATCGCTCACGTGTTAGTTAGAAAAGCTCTATTTAAGTCAGATTGTATGGACTATTTCGTTTCCTCTATTACTCATGTACTGCAACTTGATTTGATCGAACTAATATATTTTGCTTGTTGTGTTATATATATATATGTGTGTGTGTGTGTTGCATTATATTAGATCCTAGCATGGCAGCGTGCTATGTAACAGTGACTTCTTATACTGGTCCTGTCTAAATTTCCTAGACTTAACAATTTCTTGTACATAATTAAGGAGCTGTTAAGTAAATTATGCATAAAGCTGCGTAGCATTAGTAGCTTTAATACTTGTAAGACTTTTTTTTAGAGTAGAGGAGATTACGATTAGTCCAAATCAGGCTATTAGTTTTTTTTTTTTTTTTTTTTTTTTTTTTTTTTGGTTACTGTTATATACGGAGTAACTATTAAGTCAATGAGTACATTTACAATTACCATGTGCATGCACGAATTCAATAAAAATCTCATAATCTAGCTAGTCACATATACATGCACGCGATTGTAAATAAAAAGTTGTAAATTCAATCTCTAATCTCTACAGGTAGTACATTGTAATATAGTCAGTAGTATTCAAAAAATCTTTACAGATATATTGAGAAAAACGGATAAATCCTGCTCTATACAAAAGAAGGAAACACGAGAGTAATGCTCCACCCACTCAACTACCTTTTCGTGGGCCTCGTGGCTATGTTTTAACCTCAATGATAAAACTAAGCACGAATCTTAGTTTTAAATCTGTAAAAATGGGACAGATCATATTAGATTTTTAAAAAATGCAATGACATTTTCATAATTATCGTCACCATCACTTTGCAAACGTGAACACTTAAATATACAATTTGTAACAACTAAATATGCAAACCAGGATAAATTTTAAAAATCAATAAAAAAAAAAAACTAAATTTTAAATCTAAATCGTAAATGCTAAACATAAACAGTAACAAGTGAAGTCTAAACCAAATAAAACAAAAAATTCAGTCATAAACTCTAAAATTCAAACCTAAAGTGCAATGCCTCGCATTTTTGTATGTGCAATATGTTAATACTATATATGCAATTCTAAAAAATTTTGAAAATTTTAAATTTTTGTGTCCAAGTTTGCATAGTGATGTTGGTGATAATTACAAAAAGTTTAGTGTCTAAAATTTGATCTGATCCATCCGATTTTTCTAGATGTAAAACTGAGATTGGTTCATAATTTTCTTCTAAAAACTTATTCTCATATGATCCAATATCTATATATACCAATATTTCAAATAGTCTAAAGTAAATAAATAATATAATAATCCATAACATTAAAAAAAATGAATGGATTAAATTTTATACAACCCATTATTAAGTATTTAGTAACCGCCCATTTTGTGCCCACTTTAATTGAATTCATTAAATTGAGCATGCTGGAATTTAACTTGCTTATTAAAAAAAAAAAAAAAAAAAAAAAAAAAAAAAAAAAAAACACTATCATATACCACTAGATTTCAGCTTAATTATATATTTCATAATTTCCTGAAAAAGAAAAAGTAATATGAGTACATACATGAGTGCAAGGGAAAATAGCAGGACATGCATAATATATAGGCTATATGCATATATACACAACTATTCAGACATTTGTCCCGTTTAGTTTCTTCCCTAGTTAGCGCAAGCTAAGGTAAAACTAGAATCATTTCTAGCTTAGCTTAACTATGGTTTATCACTAGCTACACAAAGAGTTTAATTAGCTATGCATCCCTAAATCTTCTTATTCTTTTATTTTTTTTATTTCTTTTTAATCCCAACCAAACTTTTCAGCTTTACCAAACTAATAACCCTAAGTCATCATAACCCCTGCCCCTAAAACTGAGTAATAAATCACACAAGATGTGTTCGATTCATGGGTTTACACATTAAGAATAAAAATTAAAATCATAGTTAATATTTAGTGATAACTTTTTGAAACACAATTATGAGATTTGATTACCCTTCAATTAAAAAATCTCATCCCCTAACTAAAACAATATCATTCCTTTTTATTGGTAATATATGATTTTAAGTTTAGATTAATGATTTTTTATTTTTGTTTCAATATTTTTTTTTAGTATCGGTGCTTTTGGATGACATTATATTAGGATCAATTGCCCTAATTTTTTAATTTTGTATTTTTAAAACCTTTATTTCTATTATATGGTTATACACAACCAGTCGTCAATATTTGTAATCATTCTAATTCCACCATACTACCAAACATGCAAAATAATTTCACAAAAACTCCTTACAATTACCAAATATTTGATTCATATTTCGATTATGATTCTTTTGTGCAACCAAACTCCCAAAATATGTTTCAAGTGGATAAAGTCTCATTTAATTTGGCTAATGAAATAAAATGTAATAATGTTGATTTTTATTGATAGCGCAGCTAAAAATTTGTAAATTATTTACTAATATGCAATGGATTATCAATTACATTTACATACTATCTCGATAAATGTAAAGAATAGAAGCAATTAAGTAAGTGAGGTATAATTAAAAATGACTTAATACCCAAAATGGTTCTCAATTATAATGATTTTTCTTAATTTTGTCTTAAACGATTTTGGTGACTTAATGTAGTCACAGACTTTTATGATTTTGCTCAATTTAGTTATCCGTTTGTTATTCCGTCAATTTGGTGTTAAATAGATGGACAATTCAATAATTTCAATATTGACATCTCTTTACTCTTGACCTGCAAAGTATGAAATCTCTATTTCTTTTACGAATTACTATCAAAATTACTCCCAAACATGCGAATATAAAATTTGATTCACAAGTATGGGAGTAATTAATTCGTGAAAGAAAGATGAATTTCACACTTCGCAGGACTGAGAGTAAAGAAATGCCAATTTTGAGATTACCGAATTGTCTCTTTATTATCACCAATTTGATAGAATAATAAACGGATGACTGAATTGAGCAAAAACACAAAAGTCTGGGACTACATTACGTCATCAAAGTCGTGTAAAACGAAATTGACAAAAATCACTATAGTTGATAACCATTTTGAGTATTAACTCAATTAAAATTGAATTAAGTGAGAGTTAATGAGGGGCTATTTCACATATGCAGTAGTTGGGTACAGCTCTAGAAATATCAAATGTGACGGCGCAATTGATTGAAGCTTGCATTTTACTGTATTAAGTTTGTACAATTATAATTTTGCACTGATAGTCTTCTGCTAGCTTACTCGAATAATTGAAATATTACGGAATTGAAAATTAATTTTCTTTTTTCAAAAAAAAAAAAATGAAAAGGAAATTGATATAATAATTAAGCTGCCATGCCAGGCCAGTAGATGGTCAGAATGAAACAAGGATTTGGTGGGGTCCTAAATGAACCATATATGCATGTGACCAGCTACATCCTCAAATGTCTTGTTCAATTGACAGGTACCAAATTTCATGGAATTTGAATTTGGAGGACCAGAAATTAAATTATTACCGAGTATTATTATTATTATTATTTTTTTTTTTTTTTTTTTTGGAGGTGTGGGGTTGGGACCTGGGGGGAAGGATAGGGAAAAGTTGTAGTACTTGATGTTATTCTTGAAATATTAATCCCAAATTCATTAAAACAACTAGCTAAATAAGATTAAAAGTCAAAATCAGACCAAACAATCAATTCAATTGAGTTTGGGTTGTTGAATTTTCAGTTATTAGGCTTTTCAAATGTAAATTCGAATATTTTATTGTGTTGAATAAAATCTATTCGTAGTTTTAATATAAGAATATATTGATACTTGGTAGTACTATTATAACAATATCGGATGCTACGTTGCATGTAAGGACCTTAAACCAAAAAAAAAAAAAAAAAAAAAAAAAAAAAAACAACAAAACAAAAACAATTACAATACATTAGAGTTTTGGGTCAACATCTTCATCATCGTTCATATAACATTAAGTTTTACAGTATTTATTGATTTAAATCATGTTGCAAATATAACTCCTATTATTGATTAAATATATATATTTTAGTTAATATATTACTTTTTCCTTATACTATTTTGTCCAATTTAATCAAAACTTTAAAACATGATCAACTTGTTTATATTTCATTACAAAATTTAAAATTTATCCACATAATCACATTTTAATAAGGTAAACATCTCCATTATTAAAATTTTCAAATTTGATAATTGGTAGGGCGTTTTTCTTCTTTTTCTACGCTTACTTTATATTTTTAATTTTAATTATAATTACTTTACGAGATAGAAATATTTTGTCCATTTAGAAATCGGAGAAATGAGTCATTTTTTTAGAAAAATTGAAATTTTGTGAACTTGTTTAGTTGTTTACTAATTTGTTTTTTACAAATTGAAATATGGATAATTGTTCTGTGTTTTTTTTTTAAAAAAAAAATCCAAATTCATTTAACTAATGCTTTAAATTTGAAAGAATTGAGAAAGACACGAATGAACAATTGATTTACACTTCAATTTCTTGAAACAATATTTATAACCCTTATTTCAAAACTGAAAAAATGAAATAACAAAATATGATATAAAAGATCCCGAATTCACCGACACATCAAGATTTTATTTTCTCAATAATCTGCATCGCCTGCATTGGTTACGACTAGATAGTAGAACAATTTTTATTTGCATTTTTTTTTTATCACAAATTGTGTTTATAAAAATAAAAAATTTTATTAAAAAAAAAAAAAAAAAGGAAGAAGGGAGTCAACCCGGGAGGGAACAAACAAACACAGGGCTCGAGAAATGACAGACACAGCAAAACGTACGCAATTATAGCGACTCGCACGTTTCGTTCCCCTTCATCTCCGGGCCCCTCTTTTCTCCTGGCCCCACCTCCCATTTCTAAGTGGGCCCCCTCTTCTTTTCTCCACTTCTCTATTATTTTTTTTTTTCTTTTTCTCCGGATGAATAAATTTATCAAAAGAAAGAAAAAAAAGCTGCCCATTAGATAAAATCGTAGAAAAATAAATAAAAATAAAATTGAAATAATTTTGAACTTTAAAAATTATACAAAGATCTTAAACTTAAGATACCCAATTTTCTCTAAACTTATTATTCTTTGGAATTATGAATGCATACCAACCTTATATTGTCTGCATAGGTGGAACACCAAAAACTAATTATATGGGTCAATGGGTTAATCACTTAATCAACTTCAAGATATTACATGGCGTCTGGTGGGAAAGAGGGAATTAGAGAGAAAGATTGTAATTTTGTTGAAAAAGAATAAAGTGATAATTTAAATTACATTGTTTGGTAGTCAAAATTAAAATAATTGATAATTGAAAGACAAAAAGTAGTGAATAAAAATTAAAATATCTTTGTATAATAATAATAATAATAATAATAATAATAATAATAACAATAACGGTAAAATAGGAATTCGTCATGAATTTATAATTTCACAAAGTGTGAAATTGCAATTCTGGAGGACTTTAGGAATTACAATTCTATGGTTGCAGGGAATTGCAATTTGTTTTGATAGGAATGGAATTACAATTAAGTTTAGTACGTCCAATTAATTTTGGTACAATTGCATTCTATCAAACACCCCATTAATTTTAGTACGTAAAATATATTAAAAATGGAGTGATAAGAATAAAATGTATCCGAAAACATTTATATATATATATATATATATATATATATATATATATATATATTGAGTACTATTGATTCTCTTACAATGTAGTATCTGTTCATTACTACTTTACCATTGGGATCGAACCCATGACCTTCCATTTGAGAGAGCTACTTTGTGTGGCTAGACCACAAGGCCATTGTCTCGAAAACATTTATATAATATTGTCAAAATAATTCAAAGAGCTAAAGTGCAAAATGGCAAAATGACAACCAAGTTTGCTAAAAAAAAAAGGATAGTTGTTTAGTACATGAAGTTACTATGTATACAATATATTGCATATTTGCATACAAAATGCAATGTTAATATACACAAAATGATGATTTATGATAATGGCACCTCATAGCAGAGTAATTCAAAGTTTGAACTTTTTGCGTTTTTAACCACACCATTCTCTAAATGATAATTATTTGAATTGAACTAATTAAATTATAATTATCACTCTAATTTTTAGAGCGTCAGGAGCCTTTTCACAGGATAACTCTTTGTTTCGGAAGTCTGTGCTTCCTGACTTTGTTTCAGAACTGCTTGATTAATATATGCAGCTCCGTTTTAAATATAATTCTTATTTATTTTTTGACTGCTATCGACTCTCTCAACTTATTGAGTGAGCACATATTTTTGTCTCAACAGAAGAATTTGAACTTGAAACCTCTTATTTAAAGAGGTACAACTATACTGCTCGATCACAAAACCCTTTCACTGAAAATGTGAAATATATATAAGCAAAAATAATTGTACAACTTGCCTCCCTTAGCCGCCGAACATATTTTTATATGCCCACAATATAAAGAACAGGCGATTGTCTTGTCACCGTCTTAGGAACATACTTCAAATGCATCCTCACCATTGGCTGAAACTAAATAATTAAATCCTACGAAATACTATATATCTTTAAATTTGAATATAAATTATTAAACTATGTTATATCCGATCCCTTGATTTTTGTTCGAACAAAATAATTAAATGCTTACCACTATACTAAAAAAATAACTTGTAATTAAGATGTAATTTTATTTCTTTATATTTATTTAACATTCAGTTCTACATTTTAATGTCAAGGTGCCAAACTTTACAACCACATAGTGTGTATGCCTAGTACCATATACGTAAAATATCTCATCAATCATCACAACTAGTAATTGCATTGTCTTTTAATTTGTTATAATTTTTTTTTTTTTAAAATAGAGCCCTAAAAAAGACTTTATATTGTATTGTTAATTAGAAATTAAATAATGAAAACTATATAAATACAAAAATGTAACGAAAATGTTAATGAAGGGTATGTGGTGATTGCCGCAAATTATATTGTGCACCAGGGCGCGCAATGTGTAAACTTTTTTTTTTTTTTAAATTCTCTGTTTCGTATATACAGAATTGTATAATACAATACATATAAACTCATAACATAATATACATAATACATAATACACATAAACACAAGTGTTAAAAAAAATTAGTAACGAAATTGAACAGATGGAACAGTATCAATCGCATAAACTCTACACCAACTTTTAGAAACGTCGTCGTTTTGAGCCTGAGCGCTAAATGCATTGTAAGCTCTGGGAGCACGATATAACGATTGGGTGATTGCTACATAACCTAGTAGGTAGGTACTGTACATGGTGCAGGTTGGAGTTGAAAAGGCTGAGGAAGTAGGGGAATGGTCCATGCATGGCATGAGCTTTTACGTCCACTTTTCAATGAATATATATGGAGCTTTATTCATCTCTGCAAATCGGATACATGGAATATATGGTAGCTCAATTTTAAATTTATTATTTTAAAAGTTGTAGTTCCCTTATGCTTTCTGTGTTGAGAAAATCTATAAATTTTAAATTTTAAATTTATTAATTTAAGGAGAAAATCTCCATTTCTATTTCTATGTTGAACATCTTAGAGGTGTGTTCAGTTCGCACATGAGAATCAGAATCAGAATCAAAGACTTGGTAAAGGTAGTGGCTTTGGTAAAAGTATTAGGGTGAAATTGAAATTATTATCAATATTGTTGTTTAGTTATATATGATCCGAAAATAAAGGGTTTTTTTTAAGGATTGGAAATAAAGGTTTTAAAAATACAAGAAGAAAAAATCAAGACAATTTATTCTAATATAAAGACATACAAAGCACCAATATGAACAAAAAATAAATAAAAATAAAAATCTAAAAGCACTATTTCAAACTTAAAAATCAAATTACCAATGAGGAGGGGGAATAATGGGATGAAGCCCCTATTTTATTAGGGAATGAGTTTTCTAATTAAGGGGTAATCAAATTTCACAGTAGTACTCTAGAAACCTGTCAACCAAACAATAACAATGACTTTGATTCACATTCCTGATACCTAAACCCATGAACCAAACACACCCTAGGTTTAATTTTGTCGATCTAGACATTGAACTAGTGTAGTCCATTATTGCCCTCCATTAGATAGCTTTTCTTAACTAAATGACAATTTTTAGGTGAAAAATACAACTTGATAGCGCAAATTATACAGAAGAAGTAAACCACATACACAATGAAAACTCTATGCATGTAACAAATTCAGTCGAGAGGATGTTGACAAGAATAAAATTTATGATCTTTTAGTATAACAATTATACTCTACCCACTCGACCACTCATTTCCAAACATTCTATATTATAGAATCTTGGGCTTCCAAACTTGAAGGTGCTGGCCGGGGTAATCGTAATCCTATTAAAGTACTAAGGAAAGCATAAAAGTATGATCTATCGTATCATTCATATATTTATTAAAATGTGAACAAACTCCTTTATACTCTTGGCCCCATGATAGAAGAATATTAAATCCTATCAAGATTTCATGTCAATTAAAATGTTGTCCTTTAAAGCAAACGAGAATTGAAGTGAGCAAACAAAAACTTGTTGCACATAGATTGTGTGTGTATTAATTAATTAATTAATTAAATTTAACTACAATTTTAATTTAAGATGGAATTGTTGTCCGATCCGCAGGAATAGTGTTGTGAAAGATACATCAAAGCAGCCAGCAATTATTACCAAACAAGGCAATTTAAATAATGTGCGATATTGTTAATTATCACCAAAGATTTTAATAAAAATGTGGAAATACCCCAACCACAACCACAACCACAGAAGCATCCACTTCCTGGTGATGTGGGTTGATGTGACTGGCTCCAATACTTATGTTAACAACTTTTACATATAAAAGGTAGGTAGATTTCATATATTTTTTTAAAAAAAAATTATTTTGACTAGAGTATATTCGTCAATGACCTTGCCGTCTAGTAACATGAAGTGGCTCTTTCAAATGGGAGGTCATGAGTTTGAGCTTCAAAGGGGGCCATATTGACTCTTTGTGCTTCAGTAGATTGAGAAAGTAGTTATGGACAAATATTATATTGTAACAGAGTCAGTAATACTCAAAAAAATTATATTCATTTGTGTATCAAGTATTCTCACTTTTGGTGTATGTATTAACATTATAATTTTGATATGTTAGCCTGATTAGTCCAAAATTGATAAAGCCAATGGCCTAATTAACCAGACTAGCATAACATTTAGTGATCTAATCCAATAACTCGAGCTACTCAAATTAAACTCTTTATTTTACAAGGGAGTAGAACAAATTATACATGAGAGTTTGTAATGAAACTCACATTTAGTATTTTAAAATTTAATTTTTATTAAATTTTGAATAAATATATACAAAAATATGTTTTTTTTTTTCAATAATAATGAAAAATAAAGCTTATTAATTATAATTATTATATTATAACTGTAAATATAATAATTATTTTTAGTTGAAATTTAAAAATTGAGGTTTGTATTGATAAATGACTTATACATTTATATTCGTTAGTGTAACTGCATTAGTTTATTAACATTGAAATTTAGTAAGTCAATTTTAAAATTAAAAGAAAAAGACGTTATTAGTTAAGTATGGCGATTTAACATCATGTAAAAAAACTAACTAGATAAAAAAAATAATAATAAAAAAGTCATTATAATAAGCTCGAGAAATTGACAAGGTTCACATGGTTGGACTGTTTAATATCCATATTCCCAAATATTAAGGTAGTATAACCGGAAAGTTAATCAGTCCACTCTATCAATTTTGGGTCAACCTTGTCGAGTTTATCCAGCCATAAAATTTTTACTTAACCATGAAACCTCAAGTTATAAAGTGGACTCAACTAAAATTTATAACATTTTAAAATTAATATTTTAAACTTTCAATTTTAATAAATTAGCACATTTACATTAATAAATATAATTAAGTTTAGACATCATTTTTCTTTTTGAAAGCTATTGACTCTATTACATTGTAGTATCTATTCATTTATACTTTCTCAACCTGTTAAAGCATCAAAAGTCAACACCGCCTTCACTGAAACTCAATCTCATAACCTCCCATATGAGAGACTCACTACATGCCATATGACCACAAGATGATTGGCAATTTAGACATCATTTAATTAAATCTAAATCCTAACGGTTAAACTCCAACTCAAAAACATTATGCAAGTATGCAACAAATTAATAATTAAAAATATGCAATTATGCATAATTTATTTTATACTTAAAATATTAAAAATAAAATAATAGCATGAAGGATATGTAACCTCAAATAAAATAAAATTATATTTATAATAATATCACGCATTTATTAATTTATATATTATTTGATAATTGACATAGTTAGCTTCATTGTAATATATGGATGTTTCATATTTGTATCACTTTTTGCAGCCTTCTTCATGAGGTTCTTCTACAAAATCAAAAGCTTTTGAAATTCTGAAACGATGCATTAAGTGCAGAGTGAGCGTTGCCGAAATAGGAAAGATTTTGGCCAATGCATTAAGTGAACCAAATCCTTCTTTTTATTTTCTTTTTATTTTTTGAATGTTCGGCAAAATTAATGTTTGCATTATGCAAGAATTACCTAACCTAGATGTCTAAACACTAGTAATTATATATAGGTAGGGGATCACATCCTCAATTTCAAATCTAATTTACCTTCTTCTCTCACTTAATGACATTCATCCTTCTCTGTAACTACTACAAACAGCAATGGTTTCCAGTTTTAGTGTTCTCAATTCCTACAATTTCTTTCAAATGTTGCAAATCCCATAACCAAAAAAAACTGTTTCTACCAAATATGCTATTAAACTTACCGATTTTGTGCAATGGAGTCAATAAACTTTAAAAATGTGCAATTAAACAATTAAACAAGTAACATATGTGTAATTGAGACATTTTTTTTAAAAAATTTCCCCGAAAAAATCCAATCCTATATATAACTTATATAGTATGTACTAATAGTCGTCATTTCATCTGTTAGGAAAAAAAATAATGTTAAAAATTAAAAGTGAAAATATTATTATAAATGCTTAAAAGTAGAGATGAGGTGCGTCATTGGCTAGTAATAGTCGGGGTCCCACACCAGCACTGCCCGTTGTATTACTGCATGCATTTAAATTGAAAAACGGGATTGATATTGGATCTCATCCATGTCGTGTTGAGTTTCAGTATTCTAAGGTTTTTGAAGGTGGGATCATAATCAATAATAACCTTGAAACCGACAATGGAAGTCATCAAAGAGTAGCCAGAAACTCTGAAGTAGACAAAAGACCAGTTGTTGAGATTGTGATAGATAATGATGAGCCTCTTAACGTACAATATTGGAAAAATCTTCAACTGAATGTGGAAATGGTTGAAGTTGGCTCATTTTCTCCAAAGTATTCAGCTTCTCAACCGCACCAATTTGAATCGATGGTATTTGAATATAATTTGCTATATTTGAAGATGTAACCATTTATTGCACACAAATGTAATACATATTATTTATCTTCTTTATCTCCTTTTTTTTTTTTTTTTAATTTCATATAAATGAATTTTCATACTTGTTCTTACATCAACATTAGATTTGAACATATACTTGAAGTGAGGGGCGAAAATGGCCACTACGCAAAAAATTCGGGGAGTAAATAGGCTCACCATTATAATTAAGAGACTGAGGTTACCATTATGACACATTTGATGAACTAAAAATGTCATATTTTCTATGATTTTATCTCATTTTATTTAAGGCAATCAAGTAAGTGGAAACCTATTTTAATTTCATTATATGTGATTTTTTTTTTGTTGTTGAAAAGTATAAATTTTTATTTCGTAATTTTAGTATCATTCAATAACATTCTGTAATTTTTGCATTGGGAGAGGTCAGGGAAGTGGCTGACACAGAAATACTAACAACAAATTTATTTATTTATTTTTCAATAATTCATACAAATCATTCATTGTTTTATTTGTTTCACAAGTTACTTTTATAGAACATAAATACATAATATTTAATCCAATGTATTGTATAAGTTAATGTTAAATTAAATATTGAATTATAATTATGTGTTACGTTACTAATTTAGATAGAAACTTTAAATACAACCCCCCCCCCCCCTCTCCCACCCCGCCCTCCTCCCTAAGGTAATTTACTAATTTATGTACAATAATGAATATATATTTACATATCTTAAAGTATTTTTCGTACTATAGAGGGAAATTAAATGAGAAAACTTTATGGAGATGTCAACTATTATTCACATCAAATTATTAACACCCTATTTGACTTTCGGACTTAAATGGTCCATGGTTGCAACAACCGTGGTTACTATTTTCAGAGGCTAGCTAGCCATTATCAATCTTCTAATGAGTTATAACCAGCTTGGTTGGTGTGGATAATCATGCACTCTCATCCTTTAAGAGATGTCGGAAGTTCGAACCCTTTCTCGTATGGAAAAAATCAATCTAGCAAGCAATTTTCCCCTTAATTAGGCTAACCTGGTGCGAATGGGGGATTAATCTGACTATGGTACGGACTTAAAGGTTTTTTCCCTTAATTGGGCCAACCTGGTGCGAATGTGGATTAGTCTGAGTATGGTACGGACTTAAAGGTGCCTCCTAACTGGTCCAGGTTACCTCATGGCCTGACCAAAAAAAAAAAAAAATCTTCTAATGAGTTATCAGCAATGGATATATACATATCATCTTCCCAGATTTGGGTTGAAGATTCAACCTTTTGGAAAGAATGTATCAGCCATGGAGAAAGACTAGATTGAAAAGTTTAGGTAGTTGTAGACCAATAGGGGTTGCTTTACTCTATATTCAACATATAATATACAGAGTATAAATATAAATGTATAGTTCAACTATCAATTTAAACTTTTAGTTAAGATATATCACGTGCATCATTCAATTTAATTTGTATTATTAGAGCTAATTCACACATTCTTCAATTTGGTATCTTATAGTCAGCCTCAAATGTATATGTTAAAGGACGTGTTGAACATATAACATATAAACACATTTATATTGTCAAATTATTAACTTAAAACTTTTATTTATCATCTAACTCTAAGATTAGACTTACGTAATTGATAAGTGATATAGTTTGAATTATGATGAGAACTCCTGAGTTATCTAGCTAGGTATTCCTATATTATATATAAAAGCAAAGTATGTATCTAAAGGCACATTATGTTGTATTTTATCTTTTAAAAATATAGAAGAAATTAAATTAGCTAACTAGAAGTCAAGCTTTCTTACTTAGGCAAGAAATGAGGCATTATTAGTTTAAAAATACGTTCAAATTAAATGGTATTTAAGGGAACGATTCATAGGCATTAACAACATTATTATTGTTTCTTAATGGTAAAAGGTAAACCTAGATCTACAATTTGTATAATATATATGCTTTACTCACTACTCATTACTCTAAAACAATTGCATCTAGCAACCAACCTAATAAACTCTACTTGACTAAAGATTAATTTTAATTTGATTTCAAAACTCTAGCGAGTAGAGATCACATCAGATAGTACTTAAAAAAGATATAAATTGGTGCAAATTTGTAAAGCACTTTACATTGAAAATTTGCAATTACTCCATTTTTTCACCTATGGATGTTGAAATAAACCTTTATGATTAGCATTGTTAATTGTAGTTAGTTAGTTATTTAGTGGAATGACGGTTATATTTTCCTTCTCCTAAAAGATTGAATTCCCAACCCCAAGGCCCACACCTTGACTCGACATCGCATTTGGAAGGATGTAAATTATGGTGACTCAATGATTCTGCTCATTTTGGTCATAATCTCCACATTGTGACTGTCGAGGTTCGAACCTTAGTCTCTTCATCAAATATTTTCTACTGAACCAGTGACTAGCTCGTGCGGGCGTGACACTTATATTTTGTTATTGAGGGAGGGCACTCACTACTTCAAAAAGAAAAAAAAATTAAAAAGAAAAATGTGAAACACTAGTTTATAAGTATTTGTGAGCTTGTAGGTTAGTTGAGACATATCTCACGATTTACCTCATCGACCAGTCCCTAAAGCCGGAGTGATGAAGAGCTTTAGAGTTTGGAGTTCAAACTTAACAAAATAAAAGAAGAAAAATGCATTAATCTATAAATCATAAAAAGTGGGTTGGAGTTTTTATTTTGGTTTTGTAATTAGGTTGTTATCTTATTGATTAACGTAGGAATTAACTTGACATTAGTAATTGCAGTTAACGAAATGTAGATATGTACTATGGTGTTTGTCATAATAAATAATCTTGAAAATTCAGTAAAAAAATTTGAAGGAAAAGTAAAATAAAGTAAGATAAAGAAAAAAAAAATGAAAAGAATAGATTTAGAGCATAGGGTCCTAAAGGAGAAGGTGCATGTGATGGGTAACCAAATTTGCTTTGGATTGCATTGCTGGATAAATAAACAAAATCTATAACCAAAATTAAAAATGAATAGAAAAAAAAAAAGAAATAAACAAACATAATTAAAATGGATAGAGACATAAAGCAGCGGGTTTTCGGTATAAAAGTTGAGGAAGACAAAAGCTGGACGCCTGCCACGTGCCATAATCCCACCCTTCTATTACCTTCCATGCAAGCCCCTACTAACCGTCCGATACCCCTCAACTTGATTAGAAAAATAAGTGGTTCCCCGTACAAGCGGCTGACTTTAACAAAATTTACTATTCACTTCAGCCCATAAATCATAAATCGAGTTGTTATACCATTGATTCGGTTCAAATGTTCAAAGTTTACATTTTAAAAATTTATAATTTGTATACTACGAACATATAATGTTAACATATATATAATTAGTTATCTTGTTTTGTATTTATAAGTCATTTTAAATATTACAGTCACACAATATTAACAGATTATGATTTGATGACCATTTATTGTATTCACAAATTTCATTTTACAATTGTGATGTGATAACCATCTGACCATCTCACACATGAGAATTGTGGACAAATTTGAATTGTCTATCTTAGATATGTGTATGACTATGATTTTTTCATATTTATTTATCTTTTTTTTTATTTATTTATTTACATAGGGTTGATTTGGTAATTTTTGTTTGGATTTTGAAGGCCGGGTTAATTATACTTTTGCTTGATTTTAAGAGTTAAATTTATGGTAAATTAAAATTTCTTTACTAGTGCACTCTCTTTCTCCGTGTATTGAGATTCTTTCTCCATCCTGTTTTGGATTTGTCCTCTTCTACGTTTTTTTCATCCATGGAATTAAGTTGATTTTTGTTTTTTTTTTTTTATTATCGTTTGAGTATAATATTGTCTATATTTGCATTGCCGATTCCTTGTGATTAGATTTTTGTCTTATGTGAACACCTCGTCTTGCCTTGTGTGTATTTTGTGTTCATGTGATGTGAGTGTAAATTTGACGTGCGTGCACTATAGTACATATGTGTGTCCACTTGCTTGTGGTGTGGTTGCATATAATGATGTGTTTATGCATTAGTCAGGTCTTTGAATAAATTGGAGTTTTTTAATCTTTGGTTTCCTTGCCGGTGGTAATGGTGCATGATGTTTATGGGTGCATAGTGTAATTTTAGAGTGTGCACAATGTAATGTATAAGTAATAAGTGTGACGTTTGTGCATTATAGTGCTTATGAGTGTGCTTTCGTTTGTGGTGTATTTTACATCTAATGTTGTGTTTGTGTGCTAGTTAGATATGTGACTCAACTTGGTGTTTTGATCCTTGTTTTCCTTAGTGCTGGTGGTGGTGCATGCGTGGTGTGTATTTGACTATTTGTGCATTTTAATGTGAACGTTTGTGTAATGCAGTATTTAAGTATGAACAGTGCAATGTATAAGTATGCACAAAGTAATATAGAAGTGTGCGCATGATTTCTACGGCATTCAAGTAATGATGCACATGATATTGTGTATGAGTACACATAAGCACACCACAACACCCTCTTATGTTGTCCTCTGCTCCACGTGTCTGTCTCACAAAGTTAAAGCACAAGACATTACCAAAATAATTAGATTTTAATAATAATAATAATAATAATAATAATAATAATAATAATAATTATTATTATTATTATTATTATTATTGTAATAATTTATTATTTAATAAAAGGATTTAATAATATAGAAACTCCTATGTTGTCACTACCTTACCTATTTCAATAGAACGTTGAAATTTTGTTTAAAAAGACTTGCCCCTTAGTTGATTTTTTTTTTTAATACTATTGACTCTATTATAATGTAGCATATGTTCTATACTTTCTCTAACTATTGCAGTTCAAATAGTCAACATCCCACCATCGAGATTCGCTCATGTGACCTTCTCTCAAGGGGAGCACAGAGGTGTCATCTGAGCACAATGTGTTTGACTTTATTGATATATGAGTGATTCAAATTGCTGATTAGGCACATAGATTTAGTGTATTGACTTTTAATTATATCCATTGATCACTTATTTTCTATAACTACGATTTATCCATAGTTTTTATATGCCAGGGTGTTCTCATGTTATAAATAAATCAAATTTTGAAGTATACAGAACAATATAGCAAAATACGTGCACCAAATAATACTATAAAGTACAATTGTGAGCGATGCACTTTAAAACTTAAAGGCCGTGTTTGGTAAAAAAAATTGGTCAATTTTGACTTATTTGACCATTATTAATTGTTTGATTTAATTAAAATATCAATATAAATGTTTGATTAATTAGCTTTTTGCAACTCCAAAAAGCTATAATTCAAAAAACTACTCCAAGCAACTTTTTCAATTAGATTTTTGAGAAAAGAAATTATACCAAACAGCTTTTAGTTAACAGCTAATTTACTAAACACTTTCTACAATCAGCTAATATTATTAACTATTTATACACTCTAACTAACACAATCAGCTATCAGCTATCAGCTAATAGACATTTTACCAAACAAGGCCAAAATATTTATGAAATTGCCACAATGTCTTCCCCTTTCCTCTAACTTCAAAACTGTTGTTCCTCTAAGACCAATGACTAAGATGGTCGCGCACAAACTCAATCACATATTTAATGATTAATATATTCAAATATTACAAATAATTATAATTGAATGGTGTGTTTTATCTAAACAAAAATGTTAAGTTGTGAAATATAGTCTCGATATTTTTATTGAGTGACTTGAAGATTTAAGCCAATGACTTGACTCAACACACCCTTCACTTGTGTGGCCAGAGTTATTATTTTTTTATTTTTTATTTTTTTAGGCTCCAAGCAACATGGAGAGTTGGGAACCATAGTCTCTTTTTAGCATGTGACTTTAAGATTCGAACCATGATCTTTTTATATGTGTTGGTTTTGATATATATCAAATTAGAGAATGTCTCTGGTCTCATGTAAAAGTTTAAATTGATAGTTAATTTTAACATTTATGTTTATATATTATATGAACAATTATATTGATGATATTTGAATATTGAGGACAAAATTAGGGAAAATGGTCAAATAGGCTCTCGAACTTTAGCTAAAAAGTCAATTAGCCCACTAAACTTTTTAAAGTTGCAATTACACCCATCAACAATTCATTTTGATGCAATGAAGCTAAAAAATCAGTTAATGACCTGCTATCACATGTCATTAGGGATTCGGCCACCATTCGGTCAAATTTCAAACAAAAAAGTGATCGGCGACCGACCGGAAGGTCGTTGAATCCTTAATGACATGTAATTAACCAGTTTTTAGACTTCATTGCATCAAAATGAATTGTTGATAGGTGTAATTGCACCTTTAAACAGTTTTGTGGGCTAATTAACTTTCAGCTAAATTTCGAGGGCCTATTTGACCATTTTCCCACTAAATTATCATACATAATACAACTACTAGCCGTAAATATGGAATTGTTTCACATGAAATAGATTCCTTAACCTCATGTCAAGTGAGTCTCATACTTTATAGCTTGTTCCTTGGTTTCATGTAGAAGGGTTTCAAACTTAACCGATAAGTAAAAAGTTGAGATTAACAGTAATAATACACAAATAATAGCTAATTCAAATTATTAGGTGATTCAACGTAACTCGTTATTTACCTATGAGCAAAGGCTCAAGTTAAATGAATTCATTTTTACCTTATCTACTACTACTTTAAGTATTTATAAATATGTATCACTGCACTAATTTAAAATAGACTTATGGAAATAGATTATAATTTTTTTAAAAAAAAATACTTTAGAGCGAGTCATTTTTAATTTATTGAGAATTGTTTATCTTTTAAAATGGTATTTATTTGTATATATATTAAAAATAATCATAGTTAAACTACATGGCATTAATTGTAGCCATTTTTGTCATGCCAAATCCCAAAAAAATAATTCGTGAGTAATAAGGTGAATCATTTAAGCTAAATTATAATATTAGGAAATGTTATTTGAAACAAATTTTTATGTCATGATTTTTATATTTGTTAATTATTTGCGAATTGACTACTATAATTTCAACCTCAATTAATAAGATGAATCAACATCATATTTAATCTAAATTTATTTTTGACTTTAATACATAAGTAAATAAGGTGAATCATTTAACCTAAATTATAATATTATAAAATGTTATTTGAACCAAAAATTTTTATTACAATCTTTATGTTCATTAATTATTTATGAATTGACTAATTTAACTTCAGCATCAATTAATAAGATGAATCGATATCATATTTAATATTAAATTTATTTTTGACTCTATACATTTTATTTTTAATTTTATTCATTTTTGTAAAGGAAAAATGACATATTTGGTCATTGAATCATATCTTGTGTATAGACCCAAAATCATTCAATTGTTGACAAGTCTATTTTTTCTCTCATTTTTTTCGAAGTGATGGTTAATATTTGATCGATCGGATTTAGAAAAAAAATCATAAATAGTAATATGATTCCCTCTAATTCCCTTTTAAGATAAAAGTTATGAGAACAAAAAAGAAAAAAAATCACCAATTTTTTTTTTTTTTGCTATATGATGTTGTAATAAAAAATTTCTTTATTCATTTGTTATCATGAATTGTCCAACATAATATTGTGTTAAAAACTAAATTTACTTACTAATCAAATACGAATAAATATTAAAATTTTATATTGTGAAGAATTTTGATAAAAAAACTTGTGACCTCAGAAGTTTGGACATTTTTTTTTATATATATATGAAATAGACATTTTTAGTGTTATAGTATGTTTAAAATAGTTTAATAATGTATAAAATATGAAAATTGATAGAATATGGGGAGTAAAATTGGTATATTGAGGGAATAAGAAATAGGGAATTTGCTAAATTGGAAAAATAGATACTCCATAGTTGCTCATATAAGAAACTCAGTTAGTACTTACGTTTTACTGCAAAGTTATATCTAATGTAATACGGAGTAGATTTTTAGTTAAAGGTTATAATGTTATCGTCATTTATCTCTCTACGATTTTGTCAGATCAAGACGTAAAATTTTTAAATTGATAATTTATTTTTGTTAGACCACGAAGTATTCTGAATAGACACTAACTTTAAGAGGCACTTTCTCGTACTATACTCAAACTAATTCTCATTTGTATTGAACCGTTGTATAAATCATAGTTTTGTGAGTTAAGGAAAATATATTATTCCAAAGGCTGAACCCCAACCATAAGGGCCCCACACCCCGACCCGACAAAACATTTGGGAGGATGTAAATCATGGTAACTCAACTGAACATGAGTCACAGAGACTGGACCGTGCTCACTGCACACAAAGAACCCCCTCACTTTGAGAGATTGTTCCCACACTGTCACTGGTGAGACTCGATCCTCTTCGTAGTTAAAGAAAATATATTGATTGAGTGGGTAGTAAAATTAGGGGGTGAAAGGTGAGAGTCACGTCCAGAGATGTAATTACGGAAGCGTGTGAGTGATAAACACTTTAAATTGCGATTGAGAGAGAGAGAGAGAGAGGAGAGAGAAAGAAAACCCCAGAGAGAGAAAGATCAGAGAGGAGTGTGCTGCTGCTTATCCTGCTGTTTCTTCTGTTGCTTTTAGGCCATGGCGGCGTGGCAGAGCTCTAATTCTACACTACTAACTTCTACTGTCTCTTAAATGCTCCCCATCACCCCCAAAATCTCTCTCTCTCTAAAAAGTCTTCTCATCTCACTTTGTTCTGTCCAAGAAAAAAGCTGCAATTTTCATTTCTTCTGCAGATTCAATCACTCCCCCCAGGCCCCAGGCCACATAGATAGATAGATAGAAACAAATTTTGCTTTTTTTTTTTTTTTTTTGGGTTTAATGATTGTGTTGTGTTTTTGTGACTGTAACCCCGAATTTACGACAAGATCGATCAAGAAAACCCTTTAGAGTTTAGAGCAGCTTGAGGTGTCAGCGTATTAAAATGGCGGGTTTCTTTTCCCTGGGCGGCGGAGGAGGAAGAGGAGGCGCCACCACTAACACCCAGGACCACCACCGGGAAAGCAGCAGCCAGCCCAACGAAATCAACCCGGAAAGTTGGTTTCTTTACCGGAATGACCAGGAAATGGCGCCGGCGGGGTACAAAGGATTCGAGCTGTGGCAAGATCAACCCGCGGCGGCGCACCAAATTCGCCACCACCAAATCAACCCATTGCAAGATCTTTACTCCTCCGCCGTGGGTCTGGGCGTGGGGCCGAGCCGCACCGCCGCCGCCGCCGGGATCGACGAGCATTCCCGGTCCGCCGCGTTCGTCACCATGATGCGCAGCGGCGTCGGGTCCACCGGCGGCGGGATTAGCTGCCAGGACTGCGGCAACCAAGCCAAGAAAGACTGCTCCCACATGCGGTGTAGGACTTGCTGTAAGAGCCGCGGGTTTCAGTGCCAAACGCACGTCAAGAGCACCTGGGTTCCGGCGGCGAAACGCCGTGAAAGGCAGTCTCAGCTCGCCGCTTTACAACAACACCAAGAAAACGCTAATAATAATCAGCAAAGCCTTCAGCTTCGTAGTAGCAGCAGCAGAGAATTAACCCCCAAAAGACACAGAGAAGATCCATCCGCTAATAATTCCTCTCTTGCTCGTTTGCCCACCACCGGAACCCCACCGGCCGGTAATTTCTTCACTAATCATAAATTCTGCAAATTTTTTTAACCCCCCAATCTTAAATCCAAGATTATTACGTACGTGATCAGATTTGATTATTTGAACTTAACCCTTTACACTCAATAATAAATAGTAAAACCCATCAAGCTTTACTTTTTATGGTTTCCTTTCACCGTCTTCTTCGTCGTCTCTCTCTCTCTATCTTATCAGTCAAATTAAGGAAAGCGGTGATTTTTATTGTCTGGGCAATGTTGAAATCTGAAATGGGGTGTGGGTTTTAGTATTTTTACATTTTCTTCTTTGTTTTTGATGTTTAGGGTTAGAAGTGGGGAATTTTCCGGCGAAAGTGAGCCTCACGGCGGCGTTCCAGTGCGTGCGGATGAGGTCGGTGGACGACGGGGACGATCAGTACGCGTACCAAGCGGCGGTGAATATCGGCGGCCACGTGTTCAAGGGAATTCTGTACGACGAAGGGCCGGAGAGCCAGTACTTGACGGCGGGGGAGAGCTCGTCTGGCGGCGGCAGCGCCGCCGCCGAACACAATTTACTCCCTAGCACCGCCGCAACGTCGACTGCGGCCGCGGCGCCGGCGAGTGATCATCAAGGATCCGGTTATGTGGACCCCTCCTCTATATATCCTGCTCCGCTCAGCACATTCATGGCTGGTACGTTCTTCCCACCTCCTGCAAGATCTTAGATCAGAGCTCCGATCCCCCAACATCATTATTCAGAAAAACAAAAACATTAAAAAAAAAAAAGAAATTATATTTAGGATTCGACAAAAAAGGAGAAAAACGCGGGTACTATGTCTGGTTTATTTTCCACTTCAAATTTCTATGACAAGTTGAATTTTTGTTTCATATAAATATATATAATATAATTACTCTTTTGAATTCAAATCATTATATTTTTATTCCCCGAACCGTTTAAATCTGTTAAATTCTTGCCCTGTTTACTCAAGATTCATGTAGTTTAATTTCGCCGTCGTATCTTATCTGTTATGCTTCTAATTTCTATTATATTATATTCCATTAAAAAAAAAAAAAGAGATTATATATTTATCATGCACAAATGTTGTTGAATGAATTTGTGTGTTTGTTTTGGTGCAATTTAATTAAGGTGGTTGCTTCTTTCATACGATTGAGTGTTCATAGTCTTCTTGAGTTGAATTTCATTAGCACATTTTCTGGCTGGTTTTTGGACTCTTCAAAAAATGTGTTTTTTGTTTTTTTAATTTTCAAATATTTGTTTTGTTATTACGCGTATTCTTTTCTTGTTTGTTTGAATTTTGGGGGAACTCCCAAGCTGTTGCTTAGCCCGTTGGACAATATATATTTCTCCTCATCTATCACAAAACATCTTTTCTTCCCACATTCCATGCAATATAATTGCCATCACCTTTCAAAACCATTTCTCTCTCTTTGTCATATATATATATATATATATATATATATATATATATATATATATATATATATATAACGAATCGTCAATAATTTTCCTATTCTCGATATGATGTTTGATATAAGTTTAAAAATTTATGTAACGGGCATTTTTGTCCATACTCAGTATAAAAGTGTTAACATGAAAGATGACTCATCTTCTGATCTTTTTCTAACTATTATTTACTAACTAAACAATTCCGTTTTTCATTATCATAATGAAAAATGAAAGGTATGTTGTAATGAGTTAACTATATGTGTATATATAGCAAAAAAAAAAAAGAGGCTTCATAGTGGCTCGAGTTGCATGGGGGAAAGATGGATGTGTGCAAAACAATATTATTCACAAGTATGATGCATGTGGAGGGGAGGAGGGGTGGGGGGGGGGTGTATGTGTATATATATACATATATATACAAATGATCGTTTTCATTGGTTGACGTATGATTAAATGCAGGTAGTGACAGGTATGATTAGCAAAAATTGATGTGCAAAAGAACATTATTACATGCTTCCACACACATCATGATTCATCTGTTTTGTAGTGTGGTGTGTGGCAATTTTAGTAACTGTGGAGAATGGAATTCTGAGAAATCTGAGAATGAAGTTTAGATTCCTTTGCCATTCTTTAGTTTCAGACAAATATACATGCATGTTACTTTCTGATTTTTTTTTTTTTTTGTCTTTTTTTTTTCTGCATTATATATTATATATATTCATCAAATTCAATTCTGCATGCAACGTAACTCATCAGAACAATTTTACTTCTCCGATCCTTTCTTTGTCCTAGCTACCTACCAACCTACTAATTCCAATGAGAACTCGATTATATTCCTGTGAGAACTTACGAACTTGTACATAAATGCACACAAACGTCTCTATAAACATACACAGTTTCAGATTCCAATGCACAATGCACACAATTAGTTTGTGTATATTTTTGTAGATGATTTTGTGCATTCATTTTAGTTCATAGATTTTCACGGAATGAAGGTTCTCATTTGATCATTAATCTATATATATAAGACTTGAATTCATAATCATGTAATTAAATACATGTTCTTATGTATAAATATACTTGTAAATCATACACATGCTTTGAAAAGTCGGGGGTGAAACTTTTGAAGTTATAGATTGATATCACATGATCATATGTGTGTGTATATTTGATGGAATTACCTTTCCATAAATAAATAAACATGAATAATTTATTTCAGATCACACTTGTTTTTTAAAGTTGGCTACGATTTTCTTGTTTTTTTGTTTTTTTTTTTTTTTTTTAAGCTTATAAAGTTGAAACTTGTATTACTTATGTTTTTTTGAATATATATATATATATATATATATATATATATATATATATATATATATATATATAGTAATAATCAAATGAGACCACCTATTCCTGTGAGTACCGTGTCACCCTTCTAAAATGCACAAAAGTTTTTACATGAATGCCCAGAGATTTGATTATGTGTAACTCGCCAAACATGAATGCATACAAGCTACTAGGCCATGTGTGAGGATTACCTCACTGGTTCAGTAGGCAGTATTTGTAAGAAGAGACCAAGGTTTAAACCTCTGCAGTGTGGAGATTTTTTTCAAAGTGGGCAGATCTTTTGTGCACACCAATATTTGGCCATGTCAATTGAGCCACTGTGACCGACATTTATAAAGGGTCTCATAGAACAATTGTACTGCCTTAATTGTTTTAATTATTGCTTGTGCCTGCCTTAATTGTTATGATTGTGATGTTGAGTATTTGAGTTACTTGTGTGTGTTATGATTGTGATGTTGAAGTGGAAATATATGATATTAGTGTAGTATAATCGAACACTATCAACATGCATCTGCATAAAAAATGAAGTTTTGTATTATTACCTGAATACATACATATTTTCCGGCATTATAGTACGAGTAGTGCCCACTTTTACAATCTTATGTTAATATTCTATCTACCTCATTTAAATGTTTTGCTTACTATTTGTTGTTCAAACTAACTTCTTTTTTTTTAGTGTTTAATTTTTTTTTTTTTTTGTGTTTAATACTCAGTAGTATTTTTTTAATGTAATTTTAAAATATTTAAATTTTATAAATTAATATTAAATTTAGTATTATAAAAAATTAAATTAAAAATAAATCTAATCAAGTCTCATTATCCTAACCCGACATATAAATTACAATAGAAAGAGTATTTAATTAATCACTCCCAAACACATACTTCAATCTATCCGTATATATCCAAAATAGGGAAAATCTTTGAATATAGGTTATAATAAAAGAAGAAAAGGAAGAGGAATTATAATAATGAAAAACCTTTAAAAACTGACAGAAATGTAGGAGTGATCTTATCAGACCATACATGAAATGACTGGTTGATGTTACATCCAATCCATTTAGGGGAGAATACTATGCTAATTTTCCTTTTGCTCTGTGCCATATACTGTTCAACAAATAGTGACCCTATTTTATAGGACACACAAAATATTAGAGTAATAATTACAACAATTTTTTTTTTCACTTTATAATAGGTTGGAGGTTCCCTAACCCAAAGTTCAGTCACACTAACATACATGTAATTTTAAATTAAAAATGTTAAAATTTGAATTTTCAATATATCCATGTATTTTTAAATTAAAACGTAAGTTATCACTTTAATTTTCAATTTATTTAAATAAATCAAGAAATAATTGATGAAACTCCTCAACCTTAAAAGTTAGGTATATGATTCATGTAGATTATTATGATTGTATGTGATTAAACTAAGTACAACTTAATAATTACATAACTAATATATGAAGTTTATATACTCATTAATAGTAAATACATTATCAATCTCTTAAATGACTTATAACTTATTAGTAGTTTAAAATAAACTATAAGTTT
Source organism: Ipomoea nil (assembly GCF_001879475.1). NCBI lineage: Eukaryota > Viridiplantae > Streptophyta > Magnoliopsida > Solanales > Convolvulaceae > Ipomoea > Ipomoea nil. The sequence goes on from NW_017616846.1 coordinate 2,425,443, forward strand.
GGCCAAACAGAGTTATATAAACCGAGTATAAAACTAACTAGCTAATAAATTAATGTTATTTTACATTCCCCATGATTTTATCTCCTAATGTTAAAATCCCAAACTATTTATTACACAATTTCTCTAGTATGCATAATAAAATTGAAGAAAAAGATTAGTTATACAATCAAGGGGAGTACTTCGATCAACTGATCATTGTGAAATTGACACTTTAAAACAAGAAAGCAATCATAAGGATGAGATCAAACAAATAAGTTAAAGTTTTTGTTAAGTAAAGTTGGTTACACATCTGATCTTCTGATCTAGGTTTTGCTATACCACTTTCTCTTTTTTTATTTTTTTTTCTTTTTAATTTTGGGAGGCAATTTTACTTTATATAACATTGGGTTAAGTGTATATGTACACACTTTTAAGATGAAACCTTTTTGTTGCTTTGTTGTCTTGTCTTCAAACTTTCTTATACGACGTTTGTATCTAATTTGTCTTTAATATGATTTTATTATTAAATGTTTCATACTTCACGCTATGTTTTTTGTTGTTTACTTTATAAAGGTTGCATTTATATAAATAAATAAATAAATAATACCTTATCTGTCTCATTTTACAACTAAATAAATTCTTTTTTTTTTACTTTAACACTTAATTATTTAAAATAACTTCATTATAACATTATTAATTGAATCAGATACATAAAAAGTTAATTAGATACATAAAAAGGGAAAAGGGATATGATGTATGTCTCTCAAGTCTCAACAGACGTCAGTCTGGGTTTTGTTTGGTGGCAAAACACACACATATATGTCATATGTGCAGCCGAAAGTTAGATGAGCCAAGACAAAAAATAAAAATAAAAAAATAAAAATAAAAATAATAAGAATTCTTTGGCATTTCCAATGCAGTAGCTGACAGTATTCCAAGTTTATTTACTTTATACCTCATAAAATTAAATAAAAAGGAAAATGGTTATTAAATAAATAAAATGATCCAATCCATGATGGGAGAATCTCATATTTTCATGCCCAAAAATTGTCTCCACTTTCCCTACATCCAAGATTTCCTCGAGCTACCAAAAACTACCCAATCTTCCATCTTCAATTCTCTAAAAAAAGCTTTAATTAATTTCATGGTTTACCAGGAATGGAATGGAATGATGATTTCAGCATCTCAATAACCATCAGGTTTCATGTTTCAGTTTAATATAATAATTTACTGTGTGCTTTCTTTAATTTCTGCCTTTAATTTCTTGGAAAGAATGTTAGTTGTATGTTTATGTGCAGTTATTCATTTTTTTTTTTTTAGAACAATACATTGTAGTAGGTTGTGTTTTGCTTGCCCTAGTTTGCTCTCCCTAGGCCTAGGGTTTAATTTATTAAACCCTTATTTAACCATTAATGTTAGAGACTACGACACGTTTACTTTTTGAAAAGCGTTATAAATCCTAAATTCATAAATTTATGTAGCAAAGTGTGAAGGGGACATAACTGTACGAAATAAGAGCGAGTAACACTATATATATACTTTCATTTTTATTGCCTATTTACTTGTCATGCTTGATTGATTAAAAAAAAAATCTTAATTATTAGCATAATCCTTCAACTTATAGCTGGTGTCTCAGACCAGGAAATTATTGTCTGTACCATTAAAAAGTACATTATTTGTATACTAAGTGTACATTATACAAAAATAATGTACTTTCAGTACTCAAATAATATACTTTTCATGAATATAAGGTACATTTTTAATATACTAAAAATACATTACTTGATAGTATACAAAATAATACACTTTCAGCACTCAAATATTGTACTTATTATTTATAATCCACATAGCTGTGTAGATCATGGTTCACACAATAATGATTGTCTCAAAATTGGTTAGACTATTGACATAGTAATCATAAGTTTACAAGTTTAACTCCTGGCCGGTCAACTATGGACAACATAAGTTGGTTTACTCCTTGTGATCTCTTGTCGGTTAGGGTCACAATATAGGATTTACTCCATGCACATTATTGGATAGTGGCCCTAAAAAAAAAAAGTTGATGTTGATTGATTTTTTTTATTAATGTTTTTCCTTTTACTTTATTTATTTCTTTCGGAATTGAACTATTATACAATCTTAATTTGTGACGTTTAAATTTGTTGACAATTTTTGCTTCATCCAAGGTCAAGTATGAGACTTGACTTAAAGAAAAGTAAAGTAGTGTTTCAATTCCTCTTAAACCACAATCTTTTTAATGTGGTCAGTGTCTAATCCCTTGTACTTGGTCTACTTTAATTTGGTTGATATTGTGGTGTTTGATCTACTTGTAAAGATTGGACTACCTCCTTTCAAAATAAATTCTTTTGTAATGTAAATTAAATCCAATTAAGTTCAAAATTTTGCCAATCACCTTGTGATCTAGTGGCACAAAGTGACTATCTCAAATGAAAGGTAATGGATCGATCTCCAATACTACATTGTAATAGAGTCAGTAGTAAAAAAAAAGTTCATAATTTTATTTAATATTGTGTTAAACTATATATACATTTCTCAAAAAAGAAATCCTTTTTCTTTGACTGTTATTGTCGTTAGCTTGCCCTTGTCTCCAAGAGAATCAAATTATTAAAGTGCCTCCGTACACCAAAATGATTGTTTTTGCTTTAATTACCCACTAAGAATTTTGTGAATGGTCGAGCTAAATAATGAAAGCCTAATTACTAGATTCTACTCTCTTAAGTACTATTCATTAGTATTCAATTAACAACCAATCAATCAATCAATCAACAAATTAAAGTTAATTAATCCCACACAAACCATACAAAACTTGGGCGCACTTACCAGTCGTTGACCTAAACACCCCCCTGCCTAGCACTTCTGAATCTGCGAGTCGACTGAACTCACTTTTAGCGACGAAATGTTCACTTATTGCGACGATTTTTCTTTTCTTTTTCCTTTTCTAGAATGCATGCAATGAAATCATCTCTCTTTCTCTCTCTCTCATGTATACACACTCGCAGAGGAGCGATATAAACTGTGGGTATATATACAACAAGAATTCTTTTAGCTCAAGATTAGGGTTTGTAGAATAATTTGTTTTTTATAAGGAGGGAGGCTATGGGTATGTAGGGGTAGATCGAGGGAGTAGGGTTAGGGTTATGATTGAAGATGAAACAAAGCTAATTAATAGGAATCTGCTCTGCTGTATACTTTGATGCAATCCAGACATGTCTGTATATATATGTAAATTTAAATCTGCAGAAATATGTTATTAACTAGTCATATATATAATCAAAAAAATAATAATTTTTGGCTTATATAAATCAAGATTTAATGTCATATATATAGTTACAGGCAGGAACAAAAAAAGGCAGTAGAATTGAAGAATACAGAGATAGATCCAGCATTGTAAGCTAGAGAGATAGCTAGATTTCTAAATGGATATTTCTAATTTGAAACAAATTTGGAAGAGAGAGAGAGAGAGGGGTTGTCTTGTTGTTGGAGTTTGGGCGAGCATGGCATAGGTCACTAAGGTGGGGTTGTTTTGTTGTTTTGTTTGGTGTGTGTGTTCTTTCATAATCATATATATATAATCTATATAGCTTCGCAATGCTAACAATTTCAATTCTATGCATTTTCTGCTTTTTGGGATTCCTTGTACGATTTCAAACCATGGCATTATAATCTATCAAAAATCTTGTCCATCTATCTGTCAAACCTACAAAAGAACAAAAAACAAGAAATAAAAAACAAAAAAAGCTAAGCAAAATGACGACTGGTCTGGGATATATATCACATATTGAGAGGAGCTGATCGGAGTGTAAAATTAAGATTAGCAGACTGCAGACTGGAGGTTAGCTTGGGGACCATCCGCCCAGGCCACCTCAGGTTAGCTTCAGCCAATTTCAATGGATTATCATTACTCAATGGCTCCACACGCCAGCCCGACACAGTAACTCAATGACTCAGCAGACAAATTTAAATACTGATGCGCTGTGCATAATCCCCACACTACCGGGATCGAATTTCAAATCTTAGTCTCTTACTCAAAATACTGTCTGTCTATCTATTGAATCAGTGAATTAAACCTGTACAGGATACAATTCCTATACCTCTTAAAATAATAAGGTGCTTAAACCTACTGAGCCACCTTAACCTAACTTTAATATATAATAATATATTATCTAATTCTATTAAAACATTTACTAATATATACATATATATATATATATATATATATATGATAGGGTGGGGAGGGGGGCAACTGCCCCACTGCCCGTAGTCAAAGTGGATTTAAATTTTTCTAGTTAAGATTATGAATTTGATATATTATACATTCAAAGATATTGGAAGAATGAAAAATTGATTAGTCTTAAGTTGAATTTGTTCAATTTTGTTGGGCGGAGGTCAGTAAAGGTCAAGTCTAGCAGTTGGTGGCTAGGGGAATTGTTAGGCGGAGGTCCATGAAGGGTCAAGTCGAACACCCTGCCGGTATATAAAGAAATAAAATTACACCTTCGTCGTGAGCTATAACTTTTGACATAGTGATCTGATAACTACTTGATGTTAAAAAGTTTAATATATATATATATATATATATATATATATATATATATAAAACTTATCAAGCTAGTTGGACTGTAGTATATTCTTATCACAAATCCCCATACTTAATTCCTGTGATATGAAAATGGTTAGCACAAGGACATAGGGTAATGACATTATATTTGCTGTGATATATTCGCAGCATAACTGCAGTCATTTACTCATACAAAAATGTTATATGATCAGTTAAGGAACGGTAATGACATCATATTTGCTGACGTGGACTTCTTTCTTGCCTCTTGACTGTTCAAATGGCGTTGAGCAACACATGGCAAAACTCATGCGTTGTAATTCTTGATGTTATAAATAGTCTCCATGAAGTTAGCTAGTTCATACAAGTTATTTTGCGGTGCTAAAGGCTTTGTGGTCAACTGGTATAGTTGTGACCCCTTACCTAAGAGGTCTCAGGTTTGAATTCTCAAAGAAAGTATATGTATGAACCAATATATACTACATTATAATAATTTTCTTGAGCACAAATTTTAAACTATTCACAATAATTTTTAATATCATCAACCGTCTCCATGAAGCTAGCTAGTACCTCTTTTAAATTACTTTGTGGTTGCTCATTAATAGTCATTGATGAAGTATCCATTAGATAATCTCAAGAGGAATCATGATAGTAGGAGTATTGAGGGTAGACTGGTGAGTGAAAATAGTTGGTATATGTATGTGTGTGTGTGTATTGTAGTGGATTTTGGTGTAGAGGATCGTCTTAGCTTCTTATTCACTTAAATCACCTTAATTGGACTTCGTATGAAAGAGATACGGCCAAAATATTACCAGCATGTTGCAAGACTTTGTCTCTGAGTATGTCAAAATTTGTCCATTGTTTTTACCTTGTTTTATTCTTAATCTCATAAAACTATGAACATGAAAGTCGTAGATGATTGTCTTAGGTTTCCATAGACACTTGAACCATCTTAATTGAGTTTCATATGAGAAATATATAACCAAGATACTCTCAGAATGTCACAAATTACATATTTTATCATGTTTGCTTAGAAATCCTAAAAATCAAATATTAATAAATTAAGCATCATGCATCATCAAACTAAATAAAATAGAAGAAAAATCATCATATATATATATGGTATTTGAATTAATTTAACTTTAATTAAGCACTTATCAATCGTCAAAAAGAATAGAGTAAAAGGTCGGAAGAAGTGACCTTGAAGATGAGAAGATCATAACGCATGAAGCTAGCTTAGAACTTTTTTTTAGTTTGGAGTACCAATGTCATAGGGCTATAAGGCTATTCATCCCTTATTTGTAAAGCTATAAGCCCAATTTATTCCCAATTCTATTTGTAATTCTTATAAACAAACAAAAGCAAAATTTAAAAGGTTCCAAAATGTCACATTGTCACATCGGCAAATCAACTTTACTATGACGCAGTGTTTTGCAACAAATTCAGATTATTCGCCCTTTGCATTAGCAGTTTCATTGGGAGACAAACATCACAAAATATTCTCACTTTAAAGCACGTTTATTCTCCCCAGGGCCCTTTTTTGGTAACAATATTTTGCTTTTCCTTTTTTCTAGCCAATATTGGGTAGTCCTTGGAAGGAGAAGAATGTGTGCTTTTTTCTTTTTTTTTTTTTTTTTTGCCTCACAAGTTATTATCATTCATGCATTCCATGTTGAATTGCCCAAAATTCAATGCATACATAATATATACCGTTAATGTTAAGGGTACAATACACAATACCTACATGGTTCACTCAAAATCCATTAATCCTGTCTAGTTTGCAAATTTTTGCCCTGTCAACCAAGTATGTTTTCACCTCGTTTTCTGTCCACTATATCTCACCTCATCTCATCATTCAGTAATCTCCACAGCATTTCTGCGGCTCGAGGGAAAAACATTTGCCTCTTGTAATGGTAAGCACAAACTTGTTCTTGTTAGAATTGACCAGATGAAGCTCGAGGTTTTCCCTTGATTGAGTTTAGATGTTGGGAGACAAATAGCACTCCCATTACAACAATAAGGCAACCAACCAATGTGCTGAAGAAGAGTGCACCGGGTTGTCTGGTCTGAACAAAGCCATAAACACCATTGGAAGTCAAAATGATGAGGTCGGTTAGCCCATCATTGGAAAAATCTTCAGTCACCAATGCATGCGTGGGAGGAGCAGGAAGTTCAATTGTTGCTAATATACTTCCTGCAGGAGATATGATTATGGCTTCTTGATCTCCTGCTGCAAGGATCAATTCTTGATTATCATGGACACGTAATGAAAATGCCTTCAGGGTAGGTACCACCATACCACCTTCCATCATTCCCGATGGAGATGGAAGGTTTGACCATGTTGCACCAGTCAATAGCTGCCAGTTCCAGATAGCATCGTGTCCATGCAAGCCAGGTGAATAAGATGTTACCTGCAAGCAAGGTGAATAACATGTCACATCCAAGCATTACTAATTAAAGGGCGAGAGGTTGATTGGCAGAGACTATACCTCGCCACGATTTGTTAAAAAGATCACATCTCCATGGCTTCCCTTGCGATGATGATGACCATCATTTCTTGGGATGAGAATGGGTGACGCAACCTCTAAGGAATTTGCATCAAAAGGTTGACCAAAGCCTCTAGTAAATTCCCCGTGCTGGAATAAGTTAAAAGGAGAGTGACGACATATAGTAGCATTAAAAAGTTGTTCTCGCACCGGTACACCAGATGTTGCAACAGCCCAACAGGGACGCAAGACTTCCATGGATCCACTGACAACTGTCTGTTCAATCCCATTCCCTCCTACAGCCTGGAAAAATTCAACATTTTAACGTTGCATGAACTCGATTTCAAGTCAGTTGCCAATATTTCATGCCAACCTCAGTGCATAAAAAGTCTGTTAATAGAAACTCTTCCTTCTGTATCAAGTATGAGGCAGGAAGTAAACTTAGAATAAGAGGCAGCCCCATCTCCTCTCAAGGATTATTTTCCTGGGATTTGAGGGGTTGGGGTACATCTTACTTCAGTTGATATTAGGATAGGGAAACTGAAATTTAAATGGCATATACAGATTAATGAAATTAAGCTAGAATTCAAATTTAAAAAGAAAAAAAAAAAATTGACTGTATTTTAGTTCACCTGGACATGATCCAAAACTCCATCTCCATTAATATCAGCATGTAGTCCACCTTCTTGAAGATGAAGCTGGTGGATTAGGTATTCACATCAGAAGAACTAAAATTGTCAGAACTTGGGGAATTTATATATGGCATGTCTCAGTAGTAAGAATATATAGATAAGTGACATGAAAATGAAGCTGATATGGCATCTGAAGTTAAATTGTGGAGAAGGCATAGAAAGACATATATCATATTACATTATATGAAAAACAAGAAATTGACAACTGTTTTTTAATATGGCATGCCAATATGTGTGCTATACACTTGAAAAAGGAAACTACAGTTAAGCATATTTGATGCTAAATAAAATGATTTATACAGCCCACCACAAGCATTGGTAAATACAGGGTTAATCATGCACTTTAAGGAGATCTCAAATATGCTAACTTGCTAAGGTATATTATATGATGAGCAATTAAACCAAATATATTTCCCATAGTTTTTTAAGCATACCTTACAAATGGTGCGACCAGATGCCAGATGAACAGCTTCAATCCCTTCCTTTTCGTGAGCAACAACAACATTAGGAACCCACCATAGTTGAGTATAATTTGTGATCGTGGGAATATAAGGCAAAGGCTACAAAAGAAATAAATATGATTATAGACATTAGCAAAGACCAACATGCATCAAAATAAGTTAACAATATTCCATTGTCAATGAGAAGATTGCAAGAGCAAACATCAATAGGGGTTGCAAAAACATTTAGCATCATAAATAATTCCAATCTTCCACATCAAAGTGAAGTATAATTATGATGGAGGGATGACAATTAAAAACCAATCGGCAGGCACCCACTCTCACCCAATATGCACAAGGTTTTTTCAAGGGTGGTGGGTGAGGATTGGGTGTGGATGTGAAAATCCCACTGAAATCCATTGCCAGCAGAGGGTGGGTGGGTTTTAAAGGCAGCACCCCATGTCCAGCCAAACCAACCACAGCATATTTGTTAATATTTCTATGTACATTCAAGAGTCAGGTTATATATTTTCTGCTTCCAGAACAAAGATTCAAGAAAAAAAGATGCACCACTAAAAGAATAAAAATAAATAAAAAAGGCTCACCTTCTTGATTTTTGAAGACTTCGCATATTTCACAGCATTCCCAATCGCATTTGAAATCCTTTTAGTAGTGTCCTTACCAGGAAGCTGGTTTTCTTCAGGCTTGTGGAGAGGGTAACTGGTGGAAGTCTTGCCAGGCATTTTCTTCAACGTTTTTCTTTTATGTCGTTTGAAGTGTGATAACTTTAATAAAGTGTCTTCTCGACGATCCTGGGTAAAAAAAATTGCACTCATGGATTAGAAGTTAGAACAAAATAAAAACGCCAAACATAAAAAAGAAAGAAATTAAGTGTCATACCCAGCGATGTGGCATTACTCCAAGAACGGATTCTCTGAATTCCCTACATTCAAACTGTGGTTCAAGAACCATTAAGTGACCTTCTGAGCAAAACTGCTAAATAATGACCTATTTACTTTTGAAAACTTGGGAAAATATTGTAATCTTACTCCATTCAAAAGACTACCAACTCAAGGCAATCAATGCAGTGAAATTGCTTACAAAGCAGGCAGTCAGGCAGATATAAAAACTGTTAAAATATTAGAAACCCCAGTATAACCCTAACTGCAATCTAGTCCAGTATGTAGGCCTATTATAATCCTATATAAGGATGTACATCGTTCACATAATATAGGAATTAGAAAATGCCCTAAACCATGCTTGAACATAATCCCAATAAGAGAATTTGTTAACACAGATTGTTTCATCAGGTAGAGTCAACTCTTTCATATCTTATCAATACAATTATTATTTTTGCTTCCTTTGATTACACACATATTTTGCTTCTAAGTAGCAGGTGGTAGCTATTTTCTATTGCTACGACTTTTTAACCATAAATTTCAACATGGTATCAGAGCACACGTCCTAGGCTTCTATTTTTTTTTTTTAATCAAAACAGTAACTTTTGCAACATGATTAGTGCTTGGTGTGGCTGATTTTCTGGTTTCAAAATTCAACACTTCTTTGGTGGTTGTTTGTTCAAACTAAAACCACCCTCAAACTTGGAACCTTGCGACAACCCAATGCCAAGAGTGCAACAACCGAAGCACCAACCATGTGCCTTCACACACTGCTACGCCAAGAGATTGCATCTTTTGATTCACTCAAATCTCCTTTTTTGGCGGGCATCTATCCACACCACCCACACTGCCATACTAAAAGATTCCTCTGGCAACCTTATTCGAAAATTTTGGTTGTCACCCACATAGATGCATTGGCGAGCCTTTCTAACAGACCAGCACATGACACCGCCTCCAATTGCCTTTTCCAATGAAATTTTCTAGAAACCTTTTTTGCCATTGTTCAATACTATGGGTGAAATTTGAAGGCTTCTCAATTGAAATTTGTCTTAGAGTGCTTCTGTTGCCATGTTGTATGAGGTTATTAGTGTCGGTTCCATCTCTTGGTGCTTTCATCTTCATTCCTGAGGGACATGCATAATGCTTTCCAAAGCCATTCACATTTGATACAATTATCCTCTAGCCATATCTAACATTCTTTTGTATGCCCGAGTAAGGTGGAATGTTTCTTAATTCAAGCCTGGAGCTTATAGATATTCCACTTGAGAGGGAGTGTTGAAATATAGAATGTAAATACCCTAGTGTAGCCCTAGTTGTAACCTAACCCACTATATTCCTATATAAGTATGTGTATCCTCCTTAGAATGTAGGAATTATGTAAATGAAGAATTAAAAAAGGTTCATGCAAGCATGCTGATATATCAACTTCAAGTAAGTAAGCATAAGATATCAAGTTTAGCAAATGTTCTTTATGCCCTAAGAGGTTAATCAACTCCAACTCATAGGAAGATATTAACTGCCACTGCATTTTTTACTTCACCTAGAATTAGTAGGTAATTAAACTAATTAATGATGTCATTACTGTCATCAACTTAGTCACGTTCACTTTTGCCCCTTTCACTTTGAAGATTTAATGTTGGGTCTTGGCTAATAAACCAAAAGTGGAAAATACTATTCAGCTATTTAAAAACCGAGAGGAATTCATGGTTGATCAGAGAACACGAGAGATTTCAAAGTGGCAAATAATCAATTTTCACATGTTTGGGTATATAATAAGCCCAAAAGGCCAAGAACTTAATAGTTAGCAATGACCTCTTACCCACATCCCAACCAACTCCTTCCCAAGCCACTATTATTATTTGGACAGTCAAGCCACTACTGCTGGCATGCATTGGGCAAGAGAGGTCAAGGCAGATGCAAGACTTTCAATAAACCTCAAGCATCCAATGGAACGCATACATTGAAGTTTTTTTTTTTTTTTTTTTAATAAAACATAACCATTAAATGACCTTTTCCGATCCTCCATTAATATGCACTAAATACTTTTTAAAGGTGCAAGACCAAGTGTCATCCAAGAAATTATGCTGTGTAAAAAACATGATTCATCAATCTTATGACCAGTGGAAGTTCAATGATCTAGTTTCCATACCTCTCCAGGATGACGACTGTTCAAAGCATGAACATCCAACTTATAGTTGTGCTGTGGAATTATAAGAGATTCTTCTGATGAACGTGCTTGAATATTCTAGAAAATGATAAAAAGCCAAATCAGCGTAGAGAAGCAAAAGCACATGACAGCACTACCCTTTATGATAAAATGCGCATAGAATCATCAAGTAAAAGACAGCCAGGTATAAAACACAGTTGGGTCCGTTTGGAAAGCAGGAAAATGACTTCTGGAAAATGAGTCATTTTCCAGAAAACATTTTCCTTTCCAGTGTTTGGTTGCATTCTGAAAAACTGTCTTGGTGTGTTTGGTTCATTTTCTGGAAAATGAGTAGAATTGTATAATTAAACATTTTAATTATTCTATTTAGAATATTACAACATGTATAATAATATAATAAAAAATAACTAATAAGATATCAAAATAACTCACCAAAGTCTTGTAATTCAAAACAACAACAACAACAACAACAATAATAAGTGGTATAGTAGTGGTGGTATGGTGGTGGTGGTGGTGGTGTAGTGGTAGTGGTGTTATTTGTTATATAATAATAATAATAATATAATAATAATAATAATAATAACAACTGGTGGTGGTGTAGTGGCGGCGGTAGTGGTGTGGTCTGGTGGTGGTGGTGATGGTGGTAGTGAGGTGGTGGTGGTGGTATGGTGTTGATGGTGATGGTAGTGGTAGTGGTATGGTGGTCGTGGTGGCGGCGATGGCAGTGGTATGGTGGTCGTGGTGGCGGCAATGGCGGTGGTATGGTGGTCGTGGTGGCGGCGATGGCGGTGGTGTTGGTGGTAGTGTGGTCTTTTACTGGTGGTGGTGGTGGTGGTGGTATGGTGTGATGTTGGTGTAAAAGTTGGAAAATGACTTCCCCCCAAAAAAAGGGAAGTCATTTTCCTCCAAAACGCCTATTTTCCAAAGTCAACGGAAAATGATTTCCGTTGACTTGATTTTCCAGGCACATCCAAACACTGGAAACCCAAAAACCAGGTTTCCAAACACACCCTAAATTCATTCTTTCTTTTACAAAAATGGAGGAAGGAATTTAAAGACAGTTACAAAAATGTCAAGTAATTACGGACATAGAAGGCCATCCACAAGACGAAAAAGTTGTCTCAGGTAATTGCACAGATAAAATTTCCATAGGGATCATAAAAATACCAGAGTATTTTTAACTCTTTCTACAATATTTATACTAATCACCTATAAATAGAAGATATATATATATAGAGAGAGAGAGAGAGAGAGGTGGGGGGGGGGGGGGGGAGAGAAAAAGAAAACGCATACAAAGAATTAACAAGAGCCATTTTGTAATTTTCAAGAGAAGAAAAAGGTATAAACGGAGCAGAAATTTTGACCTCTGACTTTCTGCTCCATCGAATTTCCCCGGTTCGACCAGCAAATGCATAAAATACAAAATGGCGCAAATCAACCGTCCCAGAATTCTCTGAAGTCTAAAACAAGAGATATCATTATTAGAGCTACTAATATCTGATTTGTACTTATTCCTACATTACTTGGTCAAAGGTCTATTCAGTAGCTGCAGAAGGTGTCCCAGTCCGTGTCAATAATAAATGCAGGACAATATACAAGCTAACGAAAAGCAATATAGACATAATACAAATTACTAACAGTGAAGAAAATAAATACTCACTTGGTTCTCGGCAGCACTCCTCCGGTGCTGCTCTGCAGTTTTCTCTGCTATTTCAATTTCTTCAAAAGGATCCATATGGATCTGGAAACATGTACCAACTTATCCCTTAAGATATATTCAGTGCCAAGAAATGATATTCTGACAAAGTAGTTCGTAAAAACATAATAGCATGGTTACAAGAAAGGATAAACAATATTACAAGTCATTTAGTTTTTTTTTTTTAAAATGTCAATATTATAAAAAAGATGAGATTAATAGAAACAGGAAAAAATAACTCACTAAAATGGCAAAAAAACATTATGAAATTTTTATATTACTAAAGAATACAGACAAAAAACACATACATGAGGTTGCATTTCCATTCTTCCACCAACAATCACCAACCCAGAATCTCCATGCCTTACAGTATAATTACTAATTGAGATTCCAATTTCTCTATGATGAGCATTATGTGGAAAATCCTCCTATAAAGAACAAGGAGAAAAGAAGAGATAACATTGTCCTGAAGTTATGGGCAGATAAATAAATATAACAAAAACAATAATAATAATAATAATAATAATAATAATAATAATAACAATAATAATAATAATTTTCTTTACAGAACAAGTCAGTTGAAGTTATAATAGGGTTAAATATTTAAAGCAGTATAAATATAAAAATAAAAATAAAAATAAAACACCTGAAGGTTCGTCTCCCATAGCTTTTTGAGGTTGTGATCAAAACACATTACAGACCAACCGGAGGTAACAACAACTAGCACCTCTTTCCTAGGTTCTCTGGGGTTGTAATTCCTATCTATAACACCTGTGGCCATTGCCACAGGGCGTCTTCCTGTTGTGATGCGAACTTTATCAGGCAAAAGGGACACCTCTGCAAGCACACGTGCTTGGCTAAATCCTTCATCCACTCGCCTAGCATGTGGCTCCAAAACCTACAATCATAATCATAAGTATGATAAGAACAAAAAACACAGAAAAATTTACAATACAAAGGGATCACACCTTTTATAATATTCCTTACACAAGAATAGCTTCTCCAGCTCAATTAAAATAATGTTAAATCAAGGAAAATAACAATGTACCACAAAGCCGAACTGAAATCAGTTTTATTGTTCAGGAAAAAAAAAAACAAAAAAGGCAGCATATCGTAGTAAGTGAAATGAAGATTGATTTAGATTAATTACCTGGATTTTGGCATCGTGTGTAGCAACAAGGACCTCTTTTCTGCCATCACCATTGAGATCAGCGACTATTGGCGGAGGAAGACGCTCGGCCTCGTATTTGATCGGATATTCGTCGGAGAGATGAAACCACGCCTCCCTGAATGAAAAATCGCCTTCATGCTAAGGCCGCACGGAACCAAAATAAAAAATAAAAAAAAGTCAGATTACATGAATTCCCAAATAATTGATTAATTATATACATGAAATCGAAACGAAATGAGACAAAGACCGGAATTGGAGGTCGGTGCTAGCTAGGGTTTATGAGGTTTTCCGAGAGTAGGGAAGTACCTGAAGAGAGAAGAAGATGGCGAAAGCAGAGAGCATAAGAATAGCTAGATCGCGCTTCCTCATCTTCAACTTCTTCGTTCACCCTAGTGTTAACTGTTCACAAGGTGAGCTTCGGTCGTCTTCGGCTTCAGGAGAAACCCAGAAACTGATGGGAGATCCCGGGTTGTAAGTTGTAACGCCTTAACCGCCCCGTGTCGTATACTCGTATATGGGTATCCTTTTTTTTTTCTTTTTTTTTTTTTTTTTAGTATAGTATCTGTTCCATATCTTTTATCTGTTTAAAGAATCAATATCCCATGAAAAAAATACGAACATAGATATACGCTGCTCTTCTTTTTCTTTTCTTTTTTGGTACAAATAAATGTTCAATATTAAAATTATAGTTATATTCAAAAATTAAATAATATATATATTTAAAAATTATAAAATTTATAATCATAGAATTCATAAAAAAAAATATAATAGATAATTTGAATAATAATTATTGTATAACTAATAATAGTTAAAGTAAAAGTAAGTAGTTTAGATATGGTAAATGATTGAATATAATTATAAAAACACTTAATATATACCAATGAAAGTTTAAGGGTGTATGGTTAATTTTATCGATAAAAATTATAGTACAATTAATTTTGTTCAATATATAAATTATATTACAGTATTTGTAATGCAATGTACAATTCAATATGAAAAAATACAAACATAAATTAAGGGTGATTCATTTCTATATATATATTTTTTAATTTGGATTTAGATAGATATAATAGAGCCTAAGGGAGGGTCTACGACTGGTAAAGGATAGGGGGTTCGGAAGATCATAATCGAGCTTGACTCTGAAGCTCTGGTGGCAGTCATGAACGAGGAAAACTCTAGCGATGAATGTACTTCATCCTTGCTAAAAAGATTGCAGGTTCCTGGTGACCTACATGGACAATGTGATATTTACCCACACCTTACGGGAGGGTAACAAATGTGCTGATCATTTGGCGAACTTGGGACAGGACGCGTCTTGGGGGACCACCCGCTTGGAGCATCCACCGTTAAGCCTTCAACCTTTACTTGCGGCCGACGCGTTCGGCGCTAGTGAGATTAGAGTTTGGTAACCCTTAGTTTTCTCTCGTCTTCACGGGTCTCAATCCACCAAAAAAAAAGATAGATATAATAGAGTTTTAGATTAGATTTTCCCACAAAAAAAAAAAAAAAATATTAGATTAGATTTAATATGAAAAAATTGGTGTATATCGTTATTATTGTTATTATGAAAATGAAAATTCATTTAATTATGATATAACTTCTTCTCGGTATAGCTTTTGTCATATTTTACATTTCGTAAATATGAGTTAGCGATTTGGTTCCGTTGCCGGGAAATATAATATTTTGACCCAACTTTATAATATTTTAATTCCTCCAACAACAATCTATTACTAAGTAATGATATATCAGCTAAATTAGGTAATGACATTGGTAGGAAGTAAATTATTATAAACTTGTAACAATTTCTCTATTTTCATCAAAGCATAATTTTTCTTCGATTCTTCAGTCAAAATCAAGTATGTAATAATTAATATTAATGTGAGACAAATTAACTTAAACTATATATGTTGCTTAACCTCAAGTTTTGAGTACTTTTTTCATTGCACCAGTGGGGAAAGCATAGAAAATGCCCTTCGGGCATGTTGCAAAGGAACCCAAATTGGAAAAATTCTAATTGAGTTAATACCCAAAATCGTCCTCGACTATAGTGGTTTTTCTCAATTTCGTCATAAACGACTTCGGTGACCTAATATCGTCCCAGACTTTTGTGTTTCGCTCAATTTAGTCCCAGATTTTTGTGTTTTTGCTCAATTTAGTCCCTCATTTGTTATTCTGTCCATTTGGTGTTAAATAAATAGACAATTCAGTAATTTTAATATTGGCATCTCTTTACTCATAGACATGTGAACAGCGAAATCCCTTTTTGTTTTACGAATTATTCCAGAATTACTCCTAAAACTGCGAATATAAAATTTGATTTGCAGGTCCGAGAGTAAATCTAGGTGTAATTCGTACAAGAAAGAGGAATTTCGCACTTCACAAGTTGAAAGTAAAGAGAGATCAATATTGACATTACTGAATTGTCCCTTAATTTAACACAAATTTGACGGAATAACAAATGGAGGACTAAATTGAACGAAATACAAAAGTCTGGGACGATATTAGGTCACCAAAGTCGTTTATGACGAAATTGAGAAAAACCACTATAGTCAAGGACGATTTTGGGTATTATTCTAGGAGAGGGTAAAAGTGGCCGGCAGGTCTGTAAATCAAACAATTCTTCACTTTTAAATTTTCCATAAAAATAGACCATTTTTCAATCTGCCCCATGTTCCTGTCTTCCTGATATTGCTGCAGTTGATTTATGAGAAGCTACCATCCGACATTGCAAGCCGCCATGTTCTACTGCTTGATCCGGTTCTTGCTTCAGGTGTGTGATGAACCAAGCAATCTCAGCATGAGTTATCACCCTTTCTAACTCTACCATGACTCTCATACATACTCATCTACCATACTGCCAGGAAATTCTGCAGTGAAAGCTATATCTGTGTTGCTCAGCAAGGGAGTAGCAGAGCCCAACATCATTTTCTTAAACCTAATATCAGTAAGTGCACAATATGAATCCATTTTCTTTTTAAAGTGACGAGTAAAACCGCAGTCACTATCTAATGGTATATATGCACCGAGTAAATCATGTCTGGTGAAGGACCACTAGGAGTAGTCTATAGTTGACTAAGCTCAAACTAAGAAGGTGAATAGACCGCTTTTAGGAGACTCGAACTAAGAAGGTCAATAGACTGCTTTTAGGAGACTCGATCTTGTAACTTTGTGGTTATTAAGTCAACAACATGATCAACATGGCTGGATTGTCCCAATATGAATCCATTGTTTTTTATCTGTATGTTATGCACTGAGTAAATCATGTCTGGCGAAGAATCATTAGGAGTAACCCATAGCTGACTAAGCTCAAACTAAGAAGCTTAATAAGCCACTCTCGGAGAGACTCGTTCTTATAACTTTGAAGTTACTAAATCAACAATCTCATCAATTTCTTTGAGATGCCCCCGATATGAATCCATTCTTTTACTTTCATGCACTAAACCCCTATTGAAACTAATTAAAGCAACTAATCAACCACTAAGATCCACTAAGATTATCCAACGTTTTCGTTTTCCTTTCATCCGAGTAAAATAAAGAAATTCAAAATAAACAAAAGAGCATACGTTTCCAAACATTTTATCAGCAAATCAAATCATACCAACAACAAATCACTGATTAATTCTCATGAGTAAACATTCATACATTATTGTTTCTAATAAATTGCCACCAGTAACAATCTAACTATTTGATTGGGTGTCTCTTCGAAGCACATTTGTAAGTCTTCATCACATAATCCTTATAGAAGAACTTAAGGAGCATATCTTCTAACTGCGGCATTCTTCTCAAGACTTCAGCTTTGACTTCAGCTTTCAATTTCTCAAGGTCTGGAAGAGCTAGATTGACCTTCAAAAAAATTTGACCCATATGTTGGACTTCAATAATCGTGTTGATCGGACCCGATTCATCAACAATGGAGGCCGGAATCATAGAAGGTTCGACTTTGATAACCCTGTCGGAGGCCGGAATCATAGAAGGTTCGACTTTGATAACCCTGTTGGAGGCCGGAATCATAGAAGGTTCAACTTTGATAACCCTGTTAGAGGCCGGAATCATAGAAGGTAATTAACAGGAATTTGCGAAAAAGCAAAATAATTTTTTTTAAAAAATAAACCTATTCTGCCATATCATTCAATTTTCTATTCTGCAAATAACATTTCCAGAAGCAAGCCATTCCAAGGGGCAAGGGGGGCTCATAATTCAGTTATAGTCATGAGGATTTTAATTCGTTAATTTACACTCCTCTAAGATGCAAACAAAAACATGAAAGGCAGAATGCTGTCAAGCCTGCAAGCAAATCCATCACCGTATAACTATATCATATACATTCATCAGTAATCAGAAAGTAGCTTCATTTAACATTTTGCACTTCACTCATAGCCTTTAACTTCTTCCGTGTTTCCAGGCGTGAAGAAATAACAGCACATTTCTTTTTAGTTTCCTCCAGCTCTGTCTCCATTTCCCCGATCTATTACATCCTCGCAGCATAAGATGAACTTAGAAAGTATTCTTCGAGTAATTAAATCACAGATTGAAACACAAAACCAAGGATGAGAGGGTAAGGTTACTTACCATTTTCTTCAATTCATTTTCCTTCTGTATATACTCCTCGCATCTGTAGAATTAAACTCCGTTATAGTGACCTCGTGTAAAAAAATGATGGCTTAACAGTTCAGAAATAAAGCATAAGATGCAATATTTACTTCATAAAGAGCTGGATGTTCTCTTCGGATATCTGATCGATCGATCTTTCATCCACAAGACTGGTGACTGGCTGACGTTCAGCAGTTGGCAACGGCATTTGTGTATTGACAACTTTAACTTGTGGTTGGGCAGTAGCTTCTCCCGGCACACTTCTACCTGGGGGTCTGTGTCCTACCAGGTGACAACAAACTTTCCTGCATCAGGAAGTCCAAGTGCAAGAGGTTAAGACTGAACTTATGTTGAAGAGACATGGATTCTTGTGTTTAATTGAGTGTTATACACAAGCACAAAAATACGCACCAGTATTCCATTATCATTTGCTTTAGCCTCATCTCCAATCTGTAAAAACTCGTAGATCTCTCAAAATCCTGTTTGTCATGTGCAGGTTCTATAAAATTTGCTTCCAACACTCCTGAAGATTTTGTAAATAAGTAGATAACCACAGAATAAGGAGAAATCATTAACAGTACGGTGTAGGCAATAGGGGAAGATAATTCATTGGCATACCAACAACACCATTTCCTCTTGAAGAACCATCTGCAGTGACTTTCCAATACGGCTGAAATCCAGAATATATTGATTAAATCAATACTTAGATCCATGAAGTGTAACTACATCTGACCAATTTCTATTCTTTCAAAAGAAGATTTTTCTATTGAAAACTGCAAACATACCCTGATTAGACGATTTTTGTGATAGATATTGAATCCAGAAACTCCAAGGGCCGGTGCTTCTTGAATGAAGCCAATCGTTGTTTCCACAGTGATCTACCAGGGAAGTAAAGAGCATTTAAAGCCAATAATTCTTACTACTCTGATCAGTGTTAGCAAGATCTATTAATTGGCTGGGTTAACAACTCATATAATAGTAAAATTTAAGTGTCATAATTACTCACTATCATAGAATATACATGCTTCAAATTTGTAAAACCACACAACAATATAGCTATCTAACGGATGATATACCTCTTTCCCAATAAGCTGTGGCTTGTAGGATATTGTTTTTGAGTATTTCAAATCATCACCAATGTTATACTGCTCCACAGGCTTGCCTCTTAATAAGATGCTAAAATTTTTAAATTTTCTGAGGTATAATATTGATGCGTATGCCTGAGAAGAACCAAGTTATAATCATTGAAATACACTAGGCAAGCACTATTTAGTACTCCGTAATGTATAGTTGACACAAATTTAACTGGTTACCCTCAATGAATAGCGCATGCGGTAGGAAATATGGGATTGCAATTCAGCTACTTTCTTGAATGTTTTAGAGGCACTTCCATGATTAGCTTCATCTCTCAACTTTATATCCTATGTTTCCGAGTAAAGAAAAATTTATTTGTAAGCAAACACCATGAAGAAAATGAAACAAAAAGAAGAAATGCCACATTATATATTATGAATAATAGAAAGCTAGAAACAAGACATTTAACACCGGAAATTTTCCAACAGAAAAAGGAAAGGTGAATTTAAAACGAAATGAACTACCAAAGACATTATAAAAAAAAAAAAGGTGGAGAGACAAATATGTTCATTGTTTTAGCATATCTTACAACTGCAATGGTATTTAGAACAATTTAAGAAATAAATATCTAACATCTGTTCACAAATGTAAGACACATCCAACTTATTGAATTTTGAAGGGATTTTCTAAGTTCACTTTGGTAACCCTAATCTAACTTCAACAGCCATTTCCAATGTACAAAAAATGTATTTCATTCCTCTGGAAAGGATTATTACATTTATCAAACCTTAAAAGCATCAAATTATGAATATAATATTCCAAATCCATCAAGAAAAAGAAGTAGATAATGAAGGTAAGGGTTTTCATAGTCTACCACAGCAATACGCTTGATAACTAAGGACAAAAAGTAAAAACAACCAAAATTCTTACTTCTCGATTTGTCATTAAGGATACATGTTATGTGAATAACAAAGGTAAAGCCAACTATTATACAGAAAAGGAAATACCTCATCATCATCATCAAAACTCAATTCATAAATGCCTTCATCATTCAGCCATAGATTGAATATTATAACCTTTGTTCCATGAGAGCCAATATCTTCGAACTGTTATAGATGGAGAAAATAACCAGAAACAGTAAATTTCAAACAAAAAAAAACACAAATAGAAAGTCCAAAATAATGCAGCCGCTTTGAACAGTTACTCTTAATTAGTAGATAGTGCCCCAAGTATGTGCCAATTTGTTGGACTGAAAATATTTTTGTTTTGGAATTTGGATACAAGGGAAAAGCAACAGCAATGAAGAACAGCCACATAAAGGAGTAGCCAGCCTGACTAAACTTATTTTACGGGGTACTTAACCAAGTAAAATTGTTTCTGTTTCATTTCAAGAAAAGTACCAATCAACAAAAATTGCATAGAACCACTGTTCAAAAAGCACCTCATATTTCACAATGTTAAAGCAAGTAATAAATATTTCCTATTATCAAACAAACCTGTTGCATGAGGTCTTCCTTTGATGCAAATGGAGACCATTCAATGATGGTTTTCAAGTTAGTAGACCAATCATCCTGGGATGTATTAATAATTGGCTCTGCCCAATGACTGGAGATATCAAAATCAATCTGAAATAGAATTTCAATTAGAATGAGAAATGAGATTTGGTATACTTCATAGGGATATGCAAAATTTCAGCACTCTCATTCTGTTATGCACCCACACAACTAAACATCATTTTTGAAGACTTTAACAAGGTAAAATGACAGGATTTACCATTGGAACAATGACATCGTCCTGTCCAGTTCTGCGCAGAAACGTGTAGGATAGAAGACCAATGCTTTGGGTTGCTTGGCTAAAGGGAAAATGTTTGCAAATAATGTCAAATATACACAAAATTTAAGAATCACAATTTTCATGCACAAAATTAAGCTTCATATAAAGAAGTATCAGTCAAAATTATTCATTAGGCATTAACAAGTAATTAGAAATACTTAAAATATTCAGTCTGGCCCTTTTTCAAGTAATTTAAGTTAAATGAAGGTTTCAACTATTGAAATTTCAAGTGCATACTACTATGTTTCACGAGGAAAGAAGTCAGACAAGACATCATCTTTCTCTTTCATGACGCTCATAAAGTCATCTCCCATCCCTCAAGGATACAATATACAAATACAGATTTAGGTGAAGTGTAAATGACAGTTTGGAGAGCACTGGCGCCAGGTGTAATGTACATAGCAAAAAGTTTAACAGAACTTGCACGAGAAAGAAAAGTGAAGAGTGAGAAAAATACCCTGCTTTAGATGCCCGAGTAAAAACAATCACATCAGCACCTAATCGCATGGTACTTGTCTTGAATCCATTACCATCTAGGAAAGGGAGAGGTATAATAAATCAAAAAAATTTCTAGCCATAATAAGTTACTGCACTGAAACTAAAGAGTCTGATAATAATTAAGACCCTCCCCAGGTTGTAATTCCAAATACTCTATATTTGGTTACTTACATTGTCCAATTGTTGTGTTGGATGTCTTTGATGAGTAGCCCAAACTCATGCATTTTCGAAGACGTCCTGGATCCATCCCACCACCATCATCTGCATAGAGATTTAAAGAATTTGTCAGTGGCTACCAATCTGATTACTACAAGTTAGAAACTATGAAACAATGGGGAAAGTAACACACCATGAAACAGTAAGGCAGGAGAGTTATCCCTCATGTTATATATTCTATCAACCTTCACGAAAGTTGCACCATTGTTTATCTGTATAGAGCACAGACAACAAAGTGATACAAGTCTAAATGATATTAGAGGCCACAGCAGATCTACTGCACTGCATAAGTGCAAATATCAAAATAGCATTGCTAGTTCAATTACAACCAAGAAAATTGTGTAGTTTTCCTTAATCATTTCTAAGACTAGACATCGGTATGATAAGGGAAGTAGCACAACAGTGAATGCAAAACTAATAGGGGAAATACTTTGGCACATGAGCAAATTTTACAAAGCTAAGATCAAATCAAATACATCAAATACACAGATAAATGTTTTACTAACTGCAAGGTAATAAATAGTTTTCTCTTACACATAATTCTTAGAAAGACCTTACTATAGTATGCACATTAACTCTGTAATGTATTCACATGAACATTGATCACATCCCACAATTAGTGAAACCAAGTTTTGAGCAACCTTAATCCAATTTATCCATGGAATTAGCTTCAAAAGATAAAAAGAATCTTGTTTTAGAAAAAATAAAAAATAAAATAAATTGGCACACATCATGCTTCTAAATTTCAACGAATAATCACTGAGTCTAATTTAAGATTCTAAAGGCCGTCCTAAATACCAGAGAATAGTTGATTTGACAAACAGAATGAACAAAGAAAGACATTGACTTCGAAATTGATCAATAATATATAGATGCAAAGGGGGTAAAATTCAGGCAACTGTCAATTACAGAAGATCTAAACAATGACAACAAAAAACCAGGAAAAGAATTTCATTCTACTGTTTTATCCTTCAATTAGATCCCAATGTAAAATTGGACACTGCGAACTGTGAAAATGAGCACATAAATTTGTCAAGGATGTAGTGATTTCTAAAACAACTTTGAAGTATCCAAGTATGTGTTCTATACTTCTATCCTATCATTTGAAGTCCAATTAAATCACTAAGTAAATTCAATAGAATTGTTAATTGCAAACGTAGGCAGTTTGAAAGTTATGGCAGAAATCATGAAACCTTTGTGCCAACTAACTTTTTGCAAGTGAACACACAAAACACAAAGATGAGTGTATGAGATGGTGACTACCTCATCCACAGCATTATCCAATAGTTCAGCAATCGCTGCAATGACAACATGATTCAAATGTCAGTATGTGTAGATATTAATCTGCTAATGACTGTCCGAATTTAGACCAGACAACTCACCTCCAAATGCCCATTTGTGAGAAGTGGCATTAGAATGTAAAAACTTTGGATGTACACGTGCATGCTCTAGCTCACCTGCAATTTACCCAGCAGAGAATGGGTTATTCATAACAAATTTAAAAATATATATATAGTGGCATGTTTTCCTTTTTCTCTATGTTGCCTAGTAACAATATTATAGGACCTTAAGGCTACAAGCTCATAAGATTATAATGCTAAACTAATTTGGCTCATGCACCTGCGCATACATGTATCTATGTATTTTCGTGTATACCATACTAGAGGGTTTTCAGTTTTCTAAGTATTGACCTTTTAAAACACAAAATTGTTAGTGAGTTCTAAATTTGAAGGAAAATGCGATAAAGAAGGAAAAATCAACCTTCAATAGCTACTGCTCTAGTGGAGGCGACTTCATAATTCCCCGCCTTCCAGAAACTCCGAGACTCCAGTTGCCGATGATTCTGAGCAGGAGGAGCAACTGGTCCAGCGCCATGAACACCAGGTGGTTTGCTTTGTGGATTTTTGACAGTAGTCATTACATCCCGGGCGCTGCTTTTTCCGGCAGCATTGGTGCCGGGACTGCCTTCGTCGTCGCTGCTATCGATTTCAACAACATCAATGGGAACCTTGTTCCGTTTAGGTGCCATTGTAATAGAATCACATTTGACAGTGAGCCTGTTGTTAGGGTTTAGCTCCGAATAACGCTTTTCCTTTACCAAACTGGAGGTTTCTGGGATTAATGAGGAGAGGGAGTGTAATTTCCCTGCTAAGTATTTAAAATCACTTGTAAAACTCGAAATATTCTTCTTCTGGGTGTGGCGTATGCTGTGTTAATGGCGCTTTGATTCAAAGAGACCAAAACGTAATCGACTTTTTTTTTAGTAATAAATTCGGAGTAGTATACTATTAATTAATAATTCATCTCCTTTTTGTTATTTTTAACGACTTTTGTAATTTTAAAAATTAATCTTTTATATTTAATGGTATTTTTATTTAAAATCGAACTCGTACACGTACTCTGGAGTGTTTAATTTTGGTCGAGTGATATACCATAGTACCATTTAAGCTAGTTGCGGGGTGCAAAGTTGCATATTTATTCACCAATATCATTATCTTTTATATCATTGTTTAGTATTTTCCTATCAATTAAAATTTGGATAAATAAATTCATCTTATGAGAATAACTTTTCAAGAAAAAATTAATTAACAAGTTTGACGTTACCTTATTGATGTGGTAAAGACATTGTGGTATAGCACACAGTGTATGCCTAAGGGCTCGAGTAATTCAACAATAGGTCAGGCGTTCTCGAGCTGGTATGCATTATGAGTAAAGACCCAGAAGTTATTCATCAATACATTAAATGCGCCTTATATAACAGGTTGGAATTGGCACACGTTGGAAGCTCAGCATGTTAGCCATGTGTCCTGCCACGTGCAACGAGGTCGATGACGTATGTGTTATTAATGATATGATCAGACTAAGCTAATGGTGCTTGTTTGTAGTGCTAATGATGTCATTCCCGAGCATGCAAGGTCAATAATTTGATCCAAGGGCGCAGGACGTAAAGCATAAGGCAAACCATTCCTCGAATAAACTATCTTCTTATTGAATTCGGGTTAAAAAATATTCATTGTAGTAAGTTGCACTCAGAAAATGTACATCTCGACCCTAACGTATATATCGAGCAAGTCTGAAGGCATATGAGATTATGATATCCCCTATCACATATAAAATAACAATTAAATTATTTAGAAAATGAATTAAAATGTTTGATTTGTTTACGTTTTCTTATATTTTTTAAATTTATAATATATATTTGTTATATACAAACATTAAAAAGAATATAATGAATATTTTAGAGTTTAATAAATCACGTATAAATTAAATATAATATGTCAAATAATTCAGTTTGCAACAATAATATTTAAAATTTAAAATAGTACATATGTAAAAAAAAAAAAAAAAAAAGTGTTAAGAGAGGTAATCATTTGATAAATAGTGTTGTTATCCTATTTATTGAATACTATTAACTATATTATATTTTCAAATTGGGAGAATCATAATTATACCGTTCAATCATAACATTTTTAGTAATTAAACATTTCTTAAACAAGACTTACATTTTTTTTTTTATATCATAAAATTATATCCTTATTGGTATGAAATAATTTTTCCCCTTTTAAATTTGAAGAAAGTCTGAGCTATAATTTCAAAAATTGATAACTTTTTTTTTTTTGAAAATAAAAAATGATAAGTTAAACATTTTGTTTTTTCGATCGCTTGACTCTGTTACATTGTAATAACTGTTTAAACATACTTTTAAAGAGGTTACAGAATGCCAGCACAAGATACTTGGCAACTTAAAGGTTTTGTTTAGTTATTTTAAAAATGATAATTTATTTTAAAAATTGAATGGAGCAGTTGCTTAAGCGTCTAAGAAACTATCTCCTCATCCCAGCTTCCATACAGCTTTCTCTGATCAGATTGGCAGGAAGAAGGGTTCAGAGCATGGAGAACTGGAGAGCTACCACTCGCCTACTGAATTACTGCTCGAAGAAACTATTTGATCGTCGATCAAGCCCTAATTACCTCAATTCTACTCGCTGCCGAGCTTCAGGTACGGCTCCCATGAAATGCTTACTGGAAGACTGGAACAAAAGATAATCGCATGTATATGGTAGAAGCTTGTACTATTTTATCGTTGTTTGTTAAATCCGACAGCAGAGTCATTTATCTAATTATTATCACTGGAATAGTTATCATTTTACAGAGTTAATGCAGTAGATAACTGTAAATTTGTAGGGAGAGATTTTATTTACACATTAAAAATAAATAAATTATAGAGGCAGAGTTTAACGATGCGTCTGAGCGGAGAATTATTGATTACATTCTGCCTCTCCGGGCACTTGGTGATGAACTGACTCAGAAAGTAATAGTATGTGGAGACGAAGCTGTATTTTGTTAGCAAATTTCTTTGTTGGAAACAAGAGGCAATCACTTTGCTGTTTTGTTTAACCCAAAATATTTAATGGAAAAGATGCTTTTATTCCATCAGTTGTAGTTATGGTATAGAACTATAGATTTAGTCCATATGGTATTTGCAGTACAGATTTAGTCCTAAGTTCTTAGTAAAATGGAAATTTTGGTCCTTAAAGTTTTAACAAAACCCTAATTTCAAGGACCAAAAGCTACTTCAGTAAGATTGTAAGAACTTAAGGATTAAATCTACACCACAAATAATTGAAGGACTACATTTTCACAACAGCCACAATTGAGAGACTAAAAATGTACCATTTTACCGAATAGGAATATTTAGATACAATTTACCTCATATGTTGCTTAATGCCTTAACTATATCCTTTCTTTGCTGGGTTACAGGTTGCATATATCATTTTGACAAAACATGTAGATCACTAAATCCTTATGTTGCGAATTACCAAGAAAACATTCATACACTTTGTCATTCAGTATCTTCCCTTAGTACAAACTGTTGGAACAGTGGGAGTGCCCACTCTAGACGTTTTTCTTCAGAGTCCACTGTGATCCAGAGGAACCCAAAATTTTCAACAATCAACCCAGATGATATTAGCTATTTCAAGAAGATATTAGGTGAAAGAGGTGTGGTTGAAGATGAGGACACTCTTAATGCTGTAAACATGGACTGGATGCGAAAATACAAGGGTGCAAGTAAGCTTATGCTCCAACCTAGAAGTACAGAGGAGGTTGACTTTCTTTCACTAAGCTTTAGTTACTTCCTGAATGGCAGATATCTACATTTCTAGCTTTATTACTTGTCATGGACATGTACAGGTATCTCAGATTCTTAAACATTGCAATTCCAGATGCCT
Organism: Ipomoea nil; assembly: GCF_001879475.1. Classification (NCBI taxonomy): domain Eukaryota; kingdom Viridiplantae; phylum Streptophyta; class Magnoliopsida; order Solanales; family Convolvulaceae; genus Ipomoea; species Ipomoea nil. Next base: position 2,452,991 of record NW_017616846.1, read on the forward strand.
TGCTGTTGTTCCTCAAGGTGGAAATACAGGTCTTGTGGGAGGGAGTGTTCCTGTTTTTGATGAGGTAAGAATCTTTTTTGCTTTCTGTAAAATAACTCTTGAGAGTGCACCCATGTGAATGGACGTAGGAGCATCCATGCTGGATTAGCAAATTATAATTTCACATAAAGGTCTATTTGCGAATGGGCATTAGTTATTATGAGGCAATATGATGATGGCTTGCTAAATTATACTCCCTCATATCTTTGTCCGATTTTCTCTCACTTAATTAAACCTGAAATATGCTATAATTAAAATATTAAAAGAAGTGTCATTTATAATTTAATTTAAAAAAACAAAAAACATTTCTAGTTGGAATATTTTATTTTTCTTGAAAAATCCTAACTTTTTAATGTTGAAAACCTTACAGGTGATTATCAATCTTGGTTCAATGAATAAAATAATTTCATTTGACAAGGTAAACCAAAATTTTCATTCACTACTTTCCCTCTTTCTTGTCATTGATAGTTTGATACGTTAAGAAAGGACCAGTTTCTTCTGGGATGGTCATGATTTTGTGTAATTAACGTCTCCACCTTCTACATATTTGGTTGTCTTTTTCCTACTAGTGAAGGACCTGATTACTACTAGTGACCTTTGCAGGTTAGTGGTATACTGGTATGTGAAGCAGGCTGCATTTTGGAAAACCTGATTTCTTTCCTGGATAACCAAAGGTAATTTACTCTAACAGGGCTTAAGATTGATAGCTTATGGAATTCTAGTGTGTGTTGTTTTTCTATCATCCTACTTATACAACTAATGTGTCTGTTGTCCAGTTGTCCATCCCCTACCTCTTTGAATAAACCTCTTGGTGTGCTCCAACACCGTTACTCTGCTTTCCAGATTATGATAAGTTGAATTTTGTGATTATTACACAAATCAATTCATCTTAGGAACAGTATGACCTCTATGAGAAAATACCTTGCCAAGCACTCTAAAGATTTTATTATGCAGAACATAGCTTAAGTGCTTATGTTCCTTACCATTGTACTAGTTTGTTGGATTTAATATTCCATAGTCCATAGCCTGTCCTTAAGTTCGTCTTCTTATATAGCAGAAGGTTTTACAGTTTGTTTTATGGTGTTGGATGAGATCTTGTTTAATTACTTTTCATCTTGGTACAAATGTGAATGTGAGCTCTGTCATCTGCTAGGTTTATTATGCCACTAGATCTAGGGGCTAAAGGAAGCTGTCAAATTGGTGGAAATGTCTCGACTAATGCTGGTGGATTGCGACTTCTCCGATATGGTTCACTCCATGGGAATGTTCTTGGTGAGTTCCAGGCCTATTTTGATGTGCTCAGTGCCTCAGTTAAGTGAACTTACACATTAAAGTTATAGCCTTGAATGTTACATACATATTAGTCTCTCATGTAAACAGTTTATGCAAGATGTGATTCTACAAGCCGGTGCATAGATTAATCTTGTCTTTCCACATGTTTAAATTACTTCATCTTTATTTAATCTTCAGGTGTTGAAGCTGTTTTAGCAAATGGCACTGTGCTTGACATGCTTGGGACTTTACGAAAAGATAATACTGGATATGACTTGAAGCATTTATTTATAGGTGAACAGACTTAAATGTTATATCCTCTTTCATTTCAAGGTTTTGTTTATGCTCTAAAATGTAATGTTTTATTCTTGCATGTGGTTTAGGAAGCGAAGGATCCCTTGGGATCATAACAAAGGTTTCCATACTTACTCCTCCGAAGTTGTCTTCAGTAAATTTATGTTTTCTTGCTTGCAACGATTATGCTAGCTGCCAGGTAATAAGAGATATCTATCTGAAATTCAATTCACTAAGTAATTTAAAATTTATATATCATTTTCTTTTTTGTGTTTGGATCTGTTTGATATCACTTTCAAGAGATGATTGCCCTTTGTTGATATGTCATACTTTAACTGTTTGGTTGAACTGTAAGCATGGATTCCATATGACTATCCTGCAACAACATTCATTCTCAATTATTTTATTTTTCAAAAATAAACATCTGCTTTTGAGTGATTCGGATTCAGCATTAGATATTGCTTGCAACTTAATGTTATGTGGTCCTAGTGATTTCAGTTCTAGATCTATCTGTTTGAATTAGACATGAAAATTATGACATTTTTCTTATTGCAACTACTTTGAGACTTGAATTAAATGAACTGCACTATTTTCTACATTTATCATATTTTTAGGTTATATAGGGCATGACGTTTTAGATGAGTTACTGCCTTATTTACTTATTTTGTCCTTTTATTGGTGCTCCTCATCATAGAAACTCTTGTTGGAAGCAAAAACGAAGCTTGGGGAAATTCTTTCTGCATTTGAATTCTTGGATGCCAATGCAATGGATCTGGTGAGCTTTCTGTGATGTACATGTGCATTCTCATGACCCAAGAGTGGTTTTTATATCAACAAGTGTGGTGAACCAATTCTTGCTCTTTTCCCATGGTTGAAGTATGAAACCCTTTTCCCCTTATTGTGGCCTTATAGATCTCTTTTTACCCATAATTTACACACTTCGTTCGTTAGGAAATGGTTAACCTATTCATTACTGGGAGGATCAATAATAAGGATACCTTTTCTTGGTGCACTTTGTACACTTTATCCTCTTTTCTCTTTCCATATTGTCCCTGCCTCAAGATACCATTATGCAGTTGGATAAATATTTTCAGGAATTTCCTTATAAATGCTATCTATATATTTGCTGGATTTTATCCACACTTTTGTCATTCCAAGAACCGAATTTTTTTTATTGTACAGTAGTCTCTGCTGGAAAATTTAGGCCAATGAATTGGAGAAAATAATAAAGGTGATACTTAGGGAATCAAAATTCCAGTCGTACACAGCTTAGTTTAGAGCTTTAAAATGTAATGTTCTTTGATTAAATATGCAGTGTTATATATTTTTTTGTTTGTTTCTTTGATTAAATTTAAGTAATCAATAAATTCCTTGATGGTTTATATATACAACATTTCAGCAGTTCTAGTGCTCCAGGAAAATGAATTCCAAGTGATAGAATTTTCCTTTTCCAAATTCCAACTACTTCTCTTTGTTCTTTTCTTTTGTGTTTTCTTGCCAATGACATGAACATGTAATACAGGACATCATGGAATGGCTTAATTTAGCCCTATCTATTGTGTTATTTGCATCAGGTTCTGAAACATTTAGAAGGTGTTCGTAATCCATTACCATCCTCTATACCCAACTTCTATGTCCTGATAGAGACAACGGGGAGTAATGAAACTTATGACAAGTAACTTTATTCTAACCTTCTTACTTGATGTGCTCTAGTTGGTTCTTTTGTTTCTATTAAGCCAATTCTCTGTTAGTTACTTTAATAGCTCATTATATTTCCACGGTTATTTTTCTGTTATTATTGCAATGAGTTTAAAGTATCTTCTATGTGTTTCCTTAAATTATGAGTCCATGATAATTTGAGGAACTGTTTTGTTTCCTTCAGCTACCATGAGAATAATAATAGCATGATAGGTGTGTCATTTACTTTTGGTTACATAATTCTTTTTATCTCATTTATATACACCTCTATACCAAATTGGATTCTTGTGGCATTATATCTAGGTGGCTCAGTGTCTTGTTTTCTGCACTTTCTTTTTTATATTGTAGACTTGATGCTTTTCTTCTATAATTGGTGGTACTCAGCATTTGATAAGTCTGATTATTTCATATTTCTGTCTATTCTTCTTAAATTACTTCAGAGCATTCTAAATGAAATGTTTCTGTCTCTTGGACTTGCATTGGTTTCTAGGGAGAGATTGGAGGCCTTCCTGCTGCATTCAATGGAAACTGGCTTGATAACTGATGGAGTTGTTGCACAAGATATAAATCAAGCATCATCATGTTGGCATATTCGCGAGGTGCTTCCTATTTACTCTACACTTATGTATAGTGCATTGTTCTTTGCTTCTTTCACCAATTTTGGTAATTTACTAGCCTTGTAACTTGAAAATGTATTACCATAGGGTATACCTGAAGCTTTGATGAAAGCAGGAGCTGTATACAAATATGATTTGTCAATACCTGTTGAAAAGATGTATGATCTAGTTGAGGAAATGCGAACGCGTCTAGGTAATTAATTCATTGTCAAAATCGTAGCATGATGTTAAAAGATACATACTTTCAATGTGAGGGCAATGTTGACTGGAATATCGACTCACTGGTTAATTGTTATACAATAGTTCCCTAGCTTTGGTCCATTATCATATCATCTGTAAGTGTTGAATTTCAACATCAAGAATTATACTTAATCCTGACATGGTACAAAATTTGCAGATGCTAAAGCTAAAGTAGTAGCATATGGTCACCTTGGGGATGGAAACTTGCATCTAAATATATCTGCACCACAATATGATGATAATGTAATACTCATGCCTTGCTTTATTGATTAGTAGGTCATCATTAGTACTGAATGTTCACTTACCAAATAAGACAAACTTATCTTGTTACAGCTTTTATCACAAATCGAACCTTTTGTTTATGAGTGGACATCTAAGCATCATGGAAGCATCAGTGCTGAACATGGGCTTGGACTGATGAAGGCCAATAAAATCTATTACAGCAAGTCTCCTGAAACTGTAAGACCAATATACATGCATGTTTTCATATTTGTCATTGCTACAAGTGATGTTTCCACCTGAGAATTCTGTCTGGGAGAGTGGGGAGCATCCTTGTAAATTTCACTCACAGGGTACAATTTCATTTTTCTAAGTAGTAAAACACTTTATTCGGTATTGACTTTCTTATATGACAGAATGAATCCCCAAAGAAAAATAAAGTACATACTGCCCAAGTTAGTGATGCATATGCCCAGTGGATATATCTACATCTTTGTTGTGGTCCAGTGGATATATCTACATCTTTTGGATGAAGTTCTAGAAACATAAAGTTGTGACCATGTGGATCTATATTTCTTTATAAAGGAAGCAAAATATGCCAATCTTTCCTTCTATAATTATCCTTTTGATGACACATCCTTCATGTTTTTCCAGGTGCAACTAATGGCTTCTGTCAAGAGGTTGCTTGACCCTAATGGAATTCTCAATCCATATAAAGTTCTGCCATCTTCCTTTTCCATTCAACAGTGAGGTTCTACTAACTCAACCCATAAAGTCTGATTAAATACATGTATCACTAGACTAGATTACCAAGTAGAATCACCTCCAATACTGATGTAACGAGCGCTATGGTCTTTCACCAAGGCAAAGCTGGCAGGATTAATTTATGCATCTTGGGAACACTCGCCTTTCAGAGGTGCGGTTTATATTAAAAGGTTCCATATTGCACATACATCCATGTTAATCTTCCGGAAAACCTTCATTTGTGTATTGACAGATGAATATATTAAATAAACTATGAATCTATCCTGCTTTGTACCTTGTTTTTCTTCCTACATGTGTAGCTTTGCCTTGCCCTTTCAAAATTATGCATTCCACTATTTACTCATGACAGTTAATTTACAGGCAATTCAAGCCTCATAGCTTGTTATTTTAAACTGATATCCTCTATTCTGTGCTTCTTTCTTGCTTGTTATGTAGCACTCACCTAGTTATACTACCAAATGTTCCACTCGTTGAATTTGGGGGTGTTTGGTAAATAGTTGTTAGCTGTTAGCTGATTGGGTTAGTTGGTTTGACTAGTAGATAGCATTAGCGGATTGTAAAAAGATGTTTGGTAAATTAGTTGTTAGCTATAGCTGATTACATGCAAAATGACTTTCTCAAAAAGCTAATCGAAAAAGTTGCTTTGAATAGCTTTTTGAATTTAGCATTTTGGAGCAATAAGCTATTACAAAAGTTAATTAATCAAACACTTATATTATTGATTTATTGAATGTTTAACCAAGTCAAACAACTAATAGTGGTCAAATAAGTGTCAAAATTGACTGATAAGTTAACTATGTTACCAAACATGGTCTTTTGTCTACAAAATTGTTAGCTTTCAGAACATCCATCTATAAATAATAAACAAAAAAAAAAAAAAAAAGATAGTCTTGGTTTCTGACATGGGAAATTTTGATGTATTAAGAATATATGCAATACTTGTGATTATAAACAAGAGTATGCTAATCGTGCATATTTGATGGAATTTGACTTGGTGGATAAGATATTCCTTCCTAAAACAATTTCTTACTGCAAGTTCCTTTTCTTCTGCTCAGTGTTATGAATAGCATCTGCACAGTGAGAAACTCTGGTATATGTAAACATCAGGTTATGCCTAGTTTAGAATAAGTCGGGAAAGAGAACTTTTAAATTATCACTTTATTATCACATTATTCATCTCCCATGAAATTACAATTTCATTCTTACCTAATTTACTCTATTCAATCAAACGCCCCATCTCCCATGAAATTACAATTTCATTCTCACCTAATTCACTCTATTCAATCAAACGCCCCGTTAGGGATTGACATGACTGGTTAGGCCATCTTGAATCCATTATGATTCATAAAATTATTGAGAATTTATTTGGTTACCCGTCGAAAAACTCGAATATTTTTAAGCATCGTAAGAAAAATGAATAAATTATTGGTCCATAAGTACCACATCTTATTGTCATTGGAGCATTAATGTATCTTGACAAAATACGTCTTGATATTTCTTTTGTTGTTAATTTATTAGCAAGATATACTTCTTTGATTCACGGAAAAAATTCGCAACCACTACTCAAGAGTTTTTTGAATAAATATCATCGTGTGACTCTAATCGGCAAAAAATTACAACGAAGTAAATCAGCTTAGGTTCCGGTTCAAACTTCTAATCAATAAGGTCAATAGACAGCCACAAATGGAATCGAATTTATCAATGTAAAAATTTTGACAATTTATGATGCAAATCATGAATGCGTTTGGTTGATATTTATATCTTAATATTGTTCCAAAGAAGCTGGTGGGTTTTCCACTTTTGAGTGTCATTTGTAAATTATTTCTATCATCCTTATATAGCCTATATAAATACATTATTATTATTATGAGAATAAATTAATTGCTTGCTTTCTATTGTTATTCTTTTCTTTACTCATATAGTCGTATTATATTTCATAATAGAATGAAAAAATAAACGATAAAAAATTGTTTTACTCTCATATACTATATGAAGGCACGACAAATTCATATATTTCTCTTCCACCTTTCTGCTTCATCAACGACGTCGTCGTCGTCAACACGGCGCCCCCAGCCATGACCAGCTCCGCCACTTCCTCGCGCAAGGTCTCTCTCTCTCCCTCTCTCTCTCTCTCTATAAGCGTATATATAAATATGTATGTTTGATGATTGTCTATATATGTAAATTACTCGTTCTGGATTCGATTGTTTCTGGAATTTATTATTGAATTCCGATTGAATATATGTTCGTATGTACTGAAACTGAATTGAATGATCACAGACCTTGAGCAAGATAGCTTCTAACAGACTCCAGAAAGAGCTGGCGGAGTGGCAGGTCAATCCACCCTCAGGTTTCAAACACAAGGTCACTGATAATCTTCAAAGGTCCGCCTTAAAAAAATGATAAGAAAAAAATTAATAAGTATTCAATTTTTGGAGGTTTTATTTTTCCTATTAACGAATTTAAATTATATCCGCGAAATTAATGGGGTAATCAATTTGGGTGAATTTTGTGTTTTTTACAAAAAGGTGGGTGGTTGAAGTGAATGGAGCTCCTGGTACTCTGTATGCCAATGAGACGTATCAGCTTCAAGTAGATTTTCCTGAGCATTACCCTATGGAAGCTCCTCAGGTGGACTTGCCATATTATTTCATTTTTGACATTCTAAAAATGCTTGGGTAAAGTAGTTGTGATTATAAAGCGTCTTCATTGGATGTTGCAGGTGATATTTTTGTCTCCAGCTCCACTGCACCCACATATCTACAGCAATGGCCATATTTGTTTAGGTAAATCTTTGTATATACACATGCACGGAACAGGTTTGTGGACTGTTAGGTATCTGACTATCTGCATATAAAGACTTGAACTTTGGGAAAGTTGACTGACTGGGGAAACTTTGGGAACAATGGGGACCTATACTGGGAACTTTTGGAACTATTGGGGCCGATCAATTGGAATGGTAATTTTTACATTTTAACTAATATCCACATGTGATGGATGTGTGTTGTGGCTTTCTGTTGGCCTTTGCTGTCATGAGTGACAGAGGACTATGGGAAATTTTGGAATCAGTTCTCCACTAGGAAAATTTTAAATTGTGAGTTAAACTATCAACGTAGGAAATATGAGGGACAAATATGGCAAAAACTCTAGCTGCTAACATCTTACATGCTGCCTCAGATTGTTTATGAAGGCTTGTCCTAGCTTCAAAAGCCATGTTCTTCTTTGTTGTTGTTGTGCAGCATGCCTGTCTTGTCTGCTTTGAAGATAAAGCAAAGTATTTAAATGATTCTATGGGAAAACTCATTGTCTATTTGAGGTCCTGACTAGTTTTGTTGTTTACTTGTTTACTAACATGAGACCTCAAATCCATTCTGTGTTTTCCTTAACCCAAGCTGAGCAATCTATGTTGCAAATCAAAATATTTCTGGAATTAGGTCGAGATTGCTGTTTACGTCTATCAAACTACAGGATTGCTAAGGACTTCAATGGAAGAATGAATTAGTTCTCAACATGAATTTCAAATGATATAGTTCCAACCATGGCTGTGTCCTCTTCTTTTTCTGAGTTAATAATGAAGGGAACATTAATTAATATTAAGATGCGTAAGCCTTTTATACAGATCCATATTTTGAAATGATGTGGAATCTCAATTGAGTATTTATATAGCACACGCATTACTCTTGAGTTCCAAGTAGTTACTATTACCTGCAAATTTCTGTGAATTAGTGAAATGAGCAATATTCTTGATGTCAAATTTGCTCTGTCCATTGGATTCAGAGTAATGATGGGGTAGGCTTCTCAAGTGTGAAACTAGCGATTTGAATGGGGTTCCTGTAAGACCACTTTAGGACCAAGTGAGTTATAACTATCCACACCTGTCGCATGCCAAGCTTTATATTGATATCTTAATTTAGAAATAGTTCCATCCTCATCTTGGTTCAGTTTTTGTTCTTGTATTGTTTATTTGTCATTTATAGCAATTTCACCTGCTGTCTTTATCTTCCAAATATGTTTCATGTGCTCAAGTTGTGTTCTATTTAACTTATCTGTCATTATCATGTTCAAATTGAAGGGGTTTTCTAAGAAATATTTCTATTAAAAAAAAACAGAGCTCTGTTTTGACTGTTTCTGGCTTCTGTCAAAGAACTGAGACAATTGTATGAACTTCAAAGACATCGATAGTGAGACTATAATACTTTGCAAAAGGGAGGCCTTTTCATGATAGTCATGTGCTGGTTTAAAGTACCACTAAACAAGCTGCAGAGCAGATTTACCTTGAAATTTGGAACATAGATGACTCTAAGCAATAAAATACTTGGTTTCTGCTCTTTATAAAATCCAGTGTGACTTTATGTCACATGTTCCATTTTGTTGAGTTGGGAAGTTTTATTGATTGAATCTTAATAACAAAAGCATTAAATTTACATCCAAAGTTGACATTTGGGTTCTTGAGTGAAAGATTCAAAACTTAGCTATATATTAGTTCAATAACTAATTCCACTTATGGTCCCTCAATTTTAAGTAGAAATCCAGATTTAGTCCCCAACTATTGGAATGGAACGGTGTCCTTCCATTGATATGTTGCAGGATTTTTTTGTTCAGTTTTCTGTAGTTGGGGGACCACTCCATCCACAACCACAGGGACCAAAAGCAAAATTTAACTTTGTAGTCAAGAAATCAAAAGTTTAATGATGTTTTTTTTTTCCGACTTGCATATTCATTGCCAAGTATCTATACTGCTGTTTATAAATGCACATATCTAAGAGTAGCAAGTTGATGACTGCTTCTTTGTGTCTTTCAGATATTTTGTACGACTCATGGTCCCCTGCGATGACTGTTAGTTCTATTTGCATCAGCATTCTGTCCATGCTATCTAGCTCTACTGTGAAGGTAATGCTATTCATCAATTGTCTTTTTTTTTTTTCATGAGAAGACCTTTCAGAATTCAGATTGGCATATCAAATACATCTTAGAGAAGAATGGAAAAATTTGACACATATCCCCTGAAAATTGCATTTCAACTTCTTTTTTTTGGGTGATGGGGGAAACCTGCCGCCACTACCTGAGGGTGTGCACTAGGTAAATCCCGCCTTGTGACCCTAGCCGGCAAAAGACCACATGGAGGTAAACCATCCTAGGTTGTCCATAGTTGACAGGCTCAAATCAAGGAGGAGGCTAGGATTCGAACTCGTGACCTTGTGGTTACAAGTTTGTATCATTAGCTAACTTCTTGCCCCTATTCTTTATTCTTTCAAAACTCGCAAAGAAATTATAGCTATTTTCAACTTGTGCAGCAACGCCCGGAAGATAATGATCGGTATGTAAGGAATTGTAAAAATGGCCGATCACCCAAGGAAACGAGGTGGTGGTTTCATGATGATAAAGTGTAGCAACAAGTGTCAGTGTCGTTTGATTCATCTCGTCAAGGATATAGCTTAGCTGCTTTACCATATTTCAAATCAGAATCAGAATCAGAAAAAATTGTGGAAGTCCATTGTTGTCAACAAACAAACCACTATCTGGTGCAGATTCACCTATTGCTGTCTGATGTATGTAAATGGAGACAAGTTGTACCTTTCCCGTTTCTGCTGTGTGAACCAACCTTATGTATGTTCTACAACTTCACTCTTGTTGAAATTGTTATTTTCTGATTTGTGTCTAATCAAGAAAATTCTCATTCTGCAATATAGCTTCGGTTGGTGTCTAATCAAGAAAATTCTCACTCATTCAGCTATATATCTTCGTGCCTAATCAAAAAAATACCATTCTGCTATATAGCTTCGGAAGTGGGTCACACTTTTCCAAAGTCATCCTATTCAAATTTAATCTATGTAGTTTAAAAATTGGTAAAATTAAAAATTAAAATAAATGCCTTTGTAATTGTTAAATTAAAAAAGGGAAAATGGCACTTTTTCTCCCTAAGTTATATACTTATAGCACTTTTTCCCCCTCAATTATTTATGTAAGCACATTAGCTCCCTCAATTATTTTAAAAGTGGTGGTTTTTTTCCCCTGATATATTAAATTGACATTTCTACCCTTAAAGTAAATATTTTATTTATTTTACTTCTCCAACAAATTATTGTATATATGTAGCAATGACCACGGTTCGGTTCGAACTGAACCGGACACTAGCAATCGAATTAAAAGTTTCCGGTTATGATTCAGATCTAGAATCCAATATTTAGATTTCAATTTATTAAATTTATGAACCAAAAAAACTGGATCATGAACCGTGAACCGGCGGTTTCAGATCCGGTTCGTGATTTTGAACCGTCTTTATTTTAAATTTTATTTTATTTTTTATTTTAAAATAGTCTAAATTCAACACTAAATGTATTTTATTTTTTCAGTTCGGAACATGAACTGGCCATTTCGATTTGCGATTTTAATAAACTCTAAATATCGCATTTTGATTCTAAATTGTAATTGGAATATTTTGGTTTGGTTGCTATAATATCTGTTTGGTTTGAACCAAATTATAGTAATAATTTGTTGGAGAAGAAAAATAAATGAAATATTTATTTTAAATATTTATTTTAAGGGTAAATATGTCCATTTAACATTTTAGGGGGAAAAGAGCCACTTAAATAATTCAGGGGGGAAAAGTGCTATAAGTATATAACTCAGGGGGAAAAAGTGTCATTTTTCCATTAAAAAATAATTCATTATTATTCCAAAAGGTTGCGCAAGAATCCCTGGTCATTATTCCAAAGTTTCACCTCTATGACCAGTTGAGCTACCCATGCGGGCATAAAAAAATAATTCAGATTCTTGAAGATACATGGATATTGAAGAAAGAGGGCATAGTGTCGCGGACTCATTTATATACTTATTCCACCTTTTTAATGGATGGTGGCACTTGAACTTGCTTGGATTCTAGAAATTGATTACAAATGAATTCCAAGAGGGATATTTATACTCATTCCACCTCAATGGATGGTGGGCACTAACTTGCTTGGATTCTAGAAGTTGATTACAAATGAATCCCAAGACGGGTATTTATATCCATTCCACCTCCTTAATGGACGGTGGGCACTTAACTTGCTTGGATTCTAGGGGTTGATTACAAATGAGCCCCAATTGGGGTATTTATATCCATTCCACATCCTTAATGGATGATGGAGTTTTATTTGATCATACAGTTAAGATTTGTTTTTAGAATCCTCCAATAATCTTACACAACTAAGAAGATTTTTTAGGATTGTAGAATATTCTAAGTATCTCTACATCCTCTAGTGTTATGTACACGTCTCTAGATTATTCTACAAACTATTAGATACAAGTGCTAGAAAATTCTAGAGTAGTGTTACAAACCTCGAAAATGTGTAGCAAAGTACCTCGCGTTGCAATAGTCATATTGGAGAAGAGAGAAGGGAAAATCTTTTTTACTAAAATTGAAACTTTTTTTACCCTTCAAAAAATGGTCGTTTTAGAAGTCTTGCTTGCTTTAACAGTAAAATGAGTGAAACTTATGATTAATTTAAAGTGATTGTCTATCTACAACCACTCTTTTTTTTTTTTTTTTTAAAAGTCTGCAAATTATTGTGTTGGACCATAATCTACACAGTGCTATATGGACTATAACAAAAAATACATTTTTAATATACTAAAAATACATTATTTGTGTCCTGAACATACATTATACACAAAATACTATACTTTTAGTAATCAAATAATATACTTTCCTAAATACAATTTACATTTTTAATATACTTTCCTAAAATGCATTATTTGTGCACTGAGTGTACATTATTTGATAATATGGTCCATAATATGGTCCATATAGCTCTATAGATTGTTTTAAATCCTATTTGGCTCTTGGGGCCATAAAATACCTTGGAAAGAAAAGCCCCTTCATTATGGAGGTGCTCTTACCATCACCACCAATTGATTAAGATTTTAAGATGAAACAACAGAGTGAGAAGAAGAAAATAAAATGGTGGTATAAGCTGCTGCTGCTAGTACTACTTTAATCCATCAAATGTCACTATCATACAGGTTACAGACTTGCAGATAATCACAGAATATTCCATCAATCCTGTCATGACAATGAATAAGTCCCCACTTCCATAACCAGAAAGGCAGTAATGCTCCAACCAAAGAGCTTCAATGTGGTTTCCATTATTCATAAATGAAAATATAAGAAGAGGAAGTGAAAGGTGTAAGTTCTAGGTCAGTAAAACTAAAACCAAAAACTTCGGTTTGATGACTTTGATCACAGTAAGTGTAGTCCGACTCTCTCAGTGAAACACCACCAAATGCCAATCTGTATAACACCATTGTGCTCCAGTTGAAGATGCTGGATAAAATGCAAAGAACAAGTATCAGCACCTCTAGGGAAGTTCTTACCGGCAAATTCATCAGCAAATTTACAGATATGAATCACGATACTACGCCTGAAGAAAACAAAATTTCCAATTGAGCATTGATCTCACTCGTGCAAGGGACTGTACAGAGATTTAAAAATAATGCAGTGTTGCTAAATCATGTTAAAGATGGCCTTGAGAAAGAACATATGAGACAACTTTTTCAGCAAATGCCATAATAATGCTTAATACAACATCATATGCAAAGGCTAATCCAAATTTTGCAAAGAACACAGAACCAATGCCATTCATATTTCTTTCCCATATTTCTACACTACCTTTGGCAGATTGTGCTTACTTATCAACCTAATCAGTGCGATTTAAAATAAAATGTTTACAAAACACTGACACTAAAATATATAACATTTTAGATTGAGTCAACCTCATTGGATAACAACCAAGGATAATATAAAAATATCAATGTATCATGGCGGCCCATCCTACAGAGTGCTTCAGCTAAGTTTTGTGAGTATTTACCTTAAAATCATCAAAAGATCACAGCTTGTTCAAGCTCACTAAAGTAGTGACATGTATCCTAACAGAACATTGGGTGGGGAATGCATCCATCACACGAAATATTTTCCTTAACGAAAACAATAAATCATGATCCATCATCCTAAAGCCCGTTTAGTGTTTGACAGTTAAGCTCTGCGAGTATTACCTTTAAAACAAAATATGACCACTTTCCAAACAAAAATATCCGATGATCAAGCTCACTAATCTTGCAATATGCATCTTATTTTTACATTCTTCAAATGCACACTTTGGGGGGTAAAGGAGGAGAAAAACAGGCATGTCCTATACTCATATCCATCCATTACAGCAATATTTTCTTTATCAAAACAGCTTTTCATGGCCCATCCTAAAGAATGCTTCAGTTAAGCTTTGTGACAATTACCTTAAAGCAAAAGATGAAAGCTTTTCAAACAAACCATCTGATATTGAAGCAATAACCTTAATTTTACATTCCTAAAATTTAACAGAATATTGGAGGGGAGTATTTGTTTTCTTTAACCAAAACAATATAAGTTTATGACATTGAATGAATCATAAGAGTGAATAATTACCTAGCTCACTCCATGGTGATTTTTGCACCGACCCCCTTCATCTTCTCGATGATCTTCTCAGCCTCCTCTTTAGTAACCCCCTTCTTCAAAACTGCCGGAGCCTTCTCCACCAATTCTTTGGCTTCTTTCAATCCAAGGTCAGTGAAAGATCTCACCTCCTTGATAATCTTGATCTTCGCCCCAGAATCGAACCCGCCCTCCAGCTTCAAATCGAACACCGTCTTCTCCGCCTTCTCCTCCGCCTTGGACCCAGCTCCGGCGCCTCCCTTGCCCTTCAAACCTCCGGGACTAAAACCCATTCCGGGCATCATCATCGTCATCACCGGCATCTCCTCAACCCCCATTTTCTTCCTCAGCATCTCCGTCAAATCGGAGACTTCCAGCAGCGTGAGACCGGAAATCTCATCAACGATGCCCAACACTGCCCCCGATGGAATGGGCTTAGTTTCCGGAGCTGAAGTTGTGTAATTTGAGGCGATTAGGGAGTGGGTTCTCGAAAGAATGGAATTTGAGAGCGAAGATCGCAGGGTGTGGAAATGACGGGTCAGATTTCCGGTCCGGAAAACTTGTTCGGAACGGCGGCGAATGAGGTATTGGGAACCCAGTCGGGAAAAACACCACCTCATGTTTCAAGAAATGCGATGAAATGTTAACTTAAGAGGTTCATAAAAAGCGCGGCGGAGGAAGCTTAGAAAGGCGGTGGCTGGACGGCTGCTTGGCGGTGGCAGTTGAAGGGTTTAGGCCGCCTGTGAATGTGAATGTGAGCCGCAGAGGTTTTAGTAGGTTACAACTTACGAGTTAACCAAAACAATTACTGAAATTAATTGCAAAAGATAATTAGAGAAAATGTGGAATCTAATCTTTAATCTCTTATCAATAAATTTTATTTCTGTAACTAGTTGAGTTATATACTGTCACGGGTGAAAATTAATTTTTAATTTCTTACTAGTTTTTTTACGCGCTTTGCGCGAATGGGATAATGCCCAATGATTATTTTTAAATAAGTATTTCAAAGTATACCAACGCAATATTATATCGGAGATGTTCATGCATATGTAAATAAATATTGAATTTGTTTATTTAAATCGGTAATTCAAAATATATAAATGCAAGATAATATTTATTGAATTTTCTAATCGATATTTGGTAATGGTAGTTTTTCCCTACATGTTTCATGCATTGTGAGATGTGTGTCACAGGTTATCATGTGAAAGTATTGAACAAAATATTAATATTTATTATATTTGTATAAAATATTTGGTAAATAAATATATATAATGTATTTTGTATTATAACTTTGATATTTAATTACAAGATAATGTAAAAAAAAAAAAAAAAAAAAAAAAAAACTAAAAAAACTAAAAAAGACAATGGACAATGCAATGAATATAATAAATTGATAAATTTGAAGGTAATGAATCTTTGAATTGTAGAAAATAAAGATAATATAATTAATGAAATTATATCTATTTTTAAATTTTTTATAATGAATTTTTTTTTAAATAAAGGCATTATAGACATCTAATTCTAAATTAATTAAATGCATATGTATTATTTTTTGTTGTAGCTACTAATTTATTTAGTTTAATAAGAGTAATAAAGTGGCGTATATACTTTTCATCAACAATAATGCAATCATTGATTTTTTTTTTTAAATGCATACAAAAAATATTAATGCAAAAGTATAATTGAAATATTAAGTTTTTTCCTGATCTAAATAATCAAAAGAATATTAAGTTTTTTTTTGATCAAATGATTTTTAAAGTTCTTGATTTATAATCTTTGATGCTTAACTTTAAATGTTATGTATTTAGTCAGACTAATTATTTGAACAAAGTTTATGTTAAATTTTATATTATATATATTTTAAATATATTTTAACATATTCGTAGTATATGTTTAACAATTATGCCAACTCTAATTGGGATGTGGTTCGAAACTAAGACTTTTCTTATAGAAATTAATGTATAAGTTAAAATAATAAATACTTAACGGAATATTCCGTTACTAAAGTTTATGCTAACGGAATTTAGGTTATTTAAGGGAAGAAAATAATATAATAGAGGACAAATAAGGAAAATCAATAAAAAAAATACTAAAATAAAAATAATATAAACCATTCATTTTAAGAAACAATAGTATAATATGAATCATTCATTTTAAGAAACAATAGGTTCATTTTAAGAAACAATAGTATAATATGAACCATTCATTTTAAGAAACAATAGGACCGACATTTTTTTGTTCCAATTAAGGGCCTAACATTATTGGCTCTTATTAGAATTGTAGATTATAAATTTCAATTTTATGACTAGTTAAGCTACATGCGCGGATGCATCTCTCCTAATCTCCTATAATAATAAGGTTGATTCTCAAATTTTTTTCAATTCACTGTTATGTACAATTTCCTCAATCGTTAACCATGATGCAATCGTAAAATGGATCACTAATATGTCATTTTTAATATATTAAATATTTATGTTCATTGACTCTTTATGTTTCAATAGATTGAGAAAGTATTTATGGACATATACTATATTGTAATAGGGTTAGTAGTACTTAAAAAAAAACTATCACTAATTATTTCATGCATTCTTCATCTGTGGTGTGAGATCAGACATTACAATATTCAGTAGAACTAAAATTACATTGAATTTAAAAAATTCAGAAAATACGATACAAGAATATCCTTAAATATACACAAGTATATGTATAATGAATTAATTTAAAAAATAAAAAATAGGACACTAATTTTTTTTAACAAATATACATATATCTATCTATCAATACACACAAGGAAAAAAAAAACTAAATTAAAAGGGAAAACAAATCCTACTTCTTTTTTTTTTTTTTTTTGAAATATAAGGAAATAAATCAAGCAAAATAAATATATTAATTAATTACTATATAAGGAAATAAAGAAAAAAATTGAATCCAATAAGGGAATACACATTTGGAAAGCATGACCCAAAATGTGTGTATAGTGAAATCGAATTTAGGAAAAAATATCAAGTAAATCCAAATTTATGGAACATACCAAATTACCAATCAATTTTTGCTTGAATTAAATTAATTGTTATTGTCAAAAGGGTCATCTACGCTCCGGGCTAATGAATTGAATTAATATTAACACGAATAGGTGATATAATTATATATGTTGAATTGTGATTTCCACTTTTATTTTCTTTCTAATTTAAACAATTTAATAGGTAATCTAATTATTAATTTGCTAAAATAAAATTATAGTCTTCCTACTAGCAAGCACTCAAGCATGCTTGCTTTAGTATAAAAATCCAATAATACAATAACATGAGAGAAATCATCATACCAGTAACAAGATATGGGCAACAGATTCGTGTGTGAGTGGAGTATGATTCGATCCATAATCGCCATCCTTCAATGGTGGTTCTTCAATGTGGCGGTCATCATTATGAACAAGTGGATCTTTCAGAAACTGGATTTCAAGTTTCCCCTCACAGTTTCTTGCATTCACTTCATCTGCTCGGCTATTGGGGCATATATAGTGATCAAAGTTCTAAAGGTTAAGCCACTAATTGTGGTTAGCCCTGGGGATCTGTGGAGAAAGATTTTTCCCATGTCATTTGTGTTCTGTGTCAACATTGTGCTGGGGAATGTGAGCTTGAGATACATCCCAGTTTCTTTCATGCAAACCATAAAGTCATTCACACCTGCAACTACAGTGATTTTGCAGGGGCTAGTATGGGGGAAACGCTTTGATTGGAGAATCTGGGCTTGTTTGAACCCCATTGTTGGGGGGATTCTCCTGGCTTCTATCACTGAGCTCAGTTTCAACATATTCGGGTTCTGTGCGGCCTTGGTGGGTTGTCTTGCAACTTCGACCAAAACCATTCTAGCGGAGTCTTTGTTGCATGGGTACAAGTTTGACAGTATAAACACAGTATTCTACATGTCTCCTTTTGCAACTATGATATTGGGGTTACCAGCTTTAGTGGTGGAAGGGTATGGAGTGATTGAATGGTTCAACTTAAACACTCACCCTTTTGTTCTTTCATCTTGTGGTATCATTGTTGGGTCTGGGGTGCTGGCGTTTTGCCTCAACTTCTCTATCTTCTACGTTATCCACTCCACGACTGCTGTCACGTTTAACGTTGCTGGAAACCTTAAGGTTGCGGTTGCCGTTGGATGTTCCTGGTTGATATTCAGAAACCCCATCTCAGCTTTCAACGCCGTTGGATGTGTAGTGACATTGATAGGATGTACATTCTATGGCTATGTCAGGCAGATGATCTCACAGCAAGCTTCTAGGAGTAACTTGGAGTGTATTCCATTGGTAAATCAGAAATCAGAAAATAACAGAGATTAAAGTCCTCAAGTCTCTGTTAACCTTTAACATTTTCATTCAAAATATGATAAATTCTTTGTTTTAGGACATTTCAAGATAACACCTAAGAGTTTTAATTTCAATGCAATGATGTCACTGTATGAAGACCAAAGAACCCCCAAAAAGAAAGTATCAAGTGAAGGGTACACTATGAAATAAAGTAAATGCCTGATTGGGTTTTAAGATGATCATCTACACCTAGGCCAAATTGGCAGATCTATGTTTCAAACATAATGCAAGAAAGGCCAAAACTGAGGTTTACTATGCCTAATATGCTTTCATCAACTTCTTCTGCAACAAGAAAATATGATACGCTTCATATGCAGACCTGATAGATTAGTAACTTCCTTCTTTTTCGAAAGCAATTTTAATTTGTGACACTTGGACTCCAGGAGATGGCAAGTCTGTGAATTTAGGAGATGACCTTAAATTCATCAAATTGACCCATATGTTCTTTCAGTAGTTCTCCAGGTTCCTTGAGTAGAATCTGAGTTTTGTTCCCATGAAGCCTGGTTTTCAAAAGATCTATTGGTATCTTCTGGCTGTGTGTAGTTGTGGCCTACTCCACCCAACTGCAAAGTTTCAAATTCCAAATTTAAAACAGCCATAAGTTACAATTGTTTTATGAAAAGAAAAAAAAGCCTTTTTTTTTTTTTTTCCTTTCTCATCGATAGTATATATTGGACCATTTTCCTAATTTACTATCCCACGTATCAACTATCAACTATTTGTTCTATTCTTCACTCTTCACATTTCTCTCCTTAAGCTTTAAGCTCTCATCCATTTCGGCATTCACATAAAAATAATAAGTAAAATCCTAAACAACAAAGAATGGTTAACTGAGGTAAGCTACTAAGCATCCACTTGTTTCAATGTTATTTAATATTGTGTGTGTGTAGAATTTTAACACCACTAAACAAAAACCCTGCAGTCACCACTACTAAGTATGGGTTGAAATTCAACCTAATCAAAATGAGCATTTGAAATAAATACATAGAAGTATGTTTTACTCACTGTTTCTAAACATGCGGATAAGTATGCCATTCCAGGCAACGCATCAAGACCATGCTGCACATGATGTATAATATACGTTAAGAAATGGACAAAAGAATATCAAAAGCCAGGAGAATTGAAGTTGAGTATTTGATTCTATATGCAAATTAAGGTGAGAAACCTGATTTTGCACTCGTGTATTGTAAATAAACCCTCCACAGCACAGCAGTGTTGAGGCAACAATGAACCTGCTCCATGTCGTTGTGTTTAGATATCATTATTTCATCTTAGTAAAATAAACTACAAACATTATTGACATAAATGTATATTTCAAATATATGCTAGCAATGGTCAAAATCCTTCAAGTAGCCAGTTATGAAGCACAATTTACAAACTAAAATACATGCAGAATTGCAGATAGCCTCTTACATGACATTTGGTTCTTGGAATGAAAACAGAGGGAATACCAATAATGGTCCAGAAAAAATGGAATAATGGAATATGGGTACACAATATAATAAAAACACTATACCCATTGCTTGGTTTGCATACATAATAGAAACAAGATTTCAAAACAAATGATATTTCAATGTTTAGTTGGTTTTAAAATAAAAATGGAATAAACTACCAAATGACAAAAATACCCATACAAACACACACATATATATACGTATATGCACACATATACACATAGCATATAATATGTTATATGGAAAACAGTACTTTCAATATTATAAAAAAAAGCTATTATTAACACTCCATGGTCCCTCCCGAGAAAAGCTATTTCCATTGTAAAGGGAATAGCTCATTCCATAGAATAGAAAATGAACCAAACAACATAATAGGTTATAGGTCTATTCCATGGATTGTTATTCCATTCTTGGCCTATTACATGAACCAAACTTCGCCTTAATATGTCATTATTAGTCATATGAAGGAAGCTGAATAGAATAGGGATCTTTACATACACGCAAGATATCACTCCAAATACTGTCCATCCTCTTGTACCATCTCCTTTCTCACTTTGACTACCCACCGCTAAAACATAAGAATCACAAGTTAGACCATGAACCAGAATTTAACTGCAGGAAGCAACTATGGAGCAGTTGATTTCATCTCCAATATTACTTTCAGTAATCTATTATGTTGGATGCAGCCTCAGAGTTACAATCAAGACATTATCTTTGAATATAAATTTCAAGACAGTATTATGAAACGAGTGTTGCATTTTTCTAAGAGAACCTTGAACTTACTAACAGCAAAACAAAGCAAGCATGTCATTTAGTACAGACTACTAAATCTTAATAAGAAGATAAGAACAGTCAAAAGCAGAGGGTGCAGCACAAGACTACCAAGAAATCCAGACAAAAGATATGTGCCAAAACAATAAGACATACTAAAGTCACCTGCAAAAAGGACCAGGAGGAATCAAACCCTTTGAAGAAAGCATGCTAGAGCACTTCCGTTAAGATGCAGGTTAAAGCCAAATTTACCCTTCAGTCCTTCACGTATGTGTGTGCGTGCGTGTGTATGTATAAACTAGTGGGAGTTATTCCTTTTGGCTCTCTAAATCATTTAAGTTTCAAAATATGAGATATAAATCAATGGTATGATTTGGCCCCAATTTTCATGCACAAAAATAAAAGAAAATAATCGACAAGATTTTCCGTGCCAACTTTGAGTTGGAGGAAAAGTCTTGCAACAACTTTGGAGAATTGGTGGTGGAATGGATAGTTGAAATTTGAAAACCATGCTAGAGGCGAAATAGTTGTTTAATCTGCTGAACTTTATACAAAGGGATTCACAGATATCATCATGCAGTGAGAAGTACATGTACATGATGAAGCAAAGACACACAGCAAGAAGAAGAGAAGTTCTATAAAACTTACTGCACATTTTAGTAAGGGTGAATTGAATGGGATCATAGCTTTCCACTGGAATGGTAATGTTAACTTCATATGGCGTGTCACGAGCTGTTTCACCTGAAGATAATAACCAGATGTTTAGAGGATCATCAATTATCATTATTTTACTTCACAAACCTATAAGTTGGAGATATATGTCTTATACATGTCCAATCAATAGTTAAGACTGTTGGTGATAATGTTGTAGGTGACTCTCCACTTGTTGCTGAGCCTGATAATTTCACCTCCAAACCTTGGTCAGGTGAAATCTGGAGGATTGTGTGGGAAGATGAATCAGTATTTAGTAAAGCTGAAATATACAAAAGAAGGAAAGTTCAAAGCACCTTAGTTACTGGCTTTTGCACTAAACTCGAAAGAGATGCAACTGCAGTCATATAAAGGTCTACTTGAGTTTGATCCGTGCTGAAGCTGTATAGTGATAGGGAATCAATCAACAGTTTATATTTATTACCTTTAGGTAGAGATAGTTGGAATTTGCATATGATTCTTAAGAATATTGATAGTATAGGGAAGTGAAGACAGCCAAGCACTTTAAAAGGTACTTGACATGTTAAATTAGACTATGGAGTAGAGGCCGTTTGGTGCTTTGACTGCTTTCCCACCCATTAAATTCTTGAAAAGGTAATTCCAAGGAATGTATTTGCTAAGAAAATTAGATAACATGTTTGGTGTTACCCTTGAAACATAACAATTAAATTCCATGTAAAGTTATTTCAAGCATTTGTTTTGTCTAAACTTTCCAAAGATTTTTTTTTTTTTTCTTAATCTCCAATATACCCTTGCTACATGCAAAAAAGTAAATGACTAAAATTTACACATTCTCAGGTACATAAGAAAATGAATCAGGCCACCCCTAGCCTGGAATAACTTTACCACCTTTCAAGAAATTATATTCCTAGTTGACCCAAACATTACCTAGTCAAAGCACTCACCAAACATGGTAATAACTTTCTTACCTTTTAAGTTGCCAAGAAAGTTCACCAAACGGTCTCTTAGGGTCTAATTTTTGCGTACATTATTGCAGTTGCAAAATATGAAAGACATAAATCTTAGTTGCTGATGGAAGAGAAACAAAAGATTTGTGACAAATAATTAACAACAGATCCAATACCTGAATTCCTTATAAGCTTTTTCAAAACCTAATTGAGTCATGCCATTGTAAACCTACAAGTTCATCCAAGGATTTCACTTTGTAAGCAGTGTAAGAACAAGCTTTGAAGTATCATTTGGAGGAAAAGGCTTCCTTACAATTTCCCACTTCCGTGGATGGAAACCAACTGTGAAGCCTTTAAACACTCGTTCGCCTGGTTTGTCACATGGAATGGCAAGTTCTACTATAGTTCTGGTCCAAAAGTCATGAATAGAAACATAAATTCAGAAATTGAACATACAAAATAAAATTGGCCAAAACTTGTGTGATCCGTGAGGCAGATCGGGTCAAGATCAAATGTAATACTTATACTGGAAATGTAATACTAATAAGGAATAAAATGTTTATTACTTATAAGGGAAATTGTAATACTTTTGAAGAAAAATGTAATACTTTTACATTTTGATTTAAAAGTATTACATTTTCCCTTATAAGTAACAAACACTTGCCAATATTACTTATAAGGGAAAATGTAATACTTTTGATGAAAAATAATGTAAAAGTATTACATTTTCCCTTATAAGTAACAAACACTTTATTCATAATTAGTATTACAATTTTCTGTACAAGTATTACATTTTCATATTTACCCGATCCGACCCATCTCAGACAGTCCCACACAAGTGTAACCCAATAATATTTGGTTTAAAACCCCTCAAACTAATCTATCGCTTTGCTATGATCTTTGGAAGTAAGATGACTTCATTCAAATGGCTTGTGAACATTTGGAGATAGAGGATAAATTTTAAAAGGACTTTCTGCCAGCAATGGAAAAACCCAAACTTGGATATTGTTTATGTTATAATCTAAGATTGGGCCCGGTGGTTCACTTAATTGGGCTATAATGCACATGGGCCAAACCACACTAAAAGATTGAATCCAATCAATTAGCTAGTCTAATCCATAGCATTATAAACCCATATGTTCTCTCTTATTTTATTAATGTGGGACTCTTAACAGTTTCTATACTCCATTAATTTCTAAGCATCCAACAAGAGACTATAAATACAATGTTTCACATGGTGCTACAAGTTCCCATTGTTTTAGGGTAGTATTGTGATGAGAACTACTTTCATTCAGGTTCAGT
The DNA here is from genome assembly GCF_001879475.1 of Ipomoea nil. NCBI lineage: Eukaryota > Viridiplantae > Streptophyta > Magnoliopsida > Solanales > Convolvulaceae > Ipomoea > Ipomoea nil. Next base: position 2,477,089 of record NW_017616846.1, read on the forward strand.
TTATTACTTTGTGGAGTTGCACACTTGCACATGCATAAAAAGTCACTAAACTTGCCTTAGATAAATTGGCAAAAAATCTGATCTTCTAAAAGATTAACAACCACTTCCTTTTTTATTAAACATAAATGCAGTTGCTCCATATTACAAGTACTTAGACATGATTATTGGTTATTTGGTTTAGATGGAATCAATTATGCAAAGCCAAATAGAATAATATTTTATATTCATTAAAATACCTGCAGCTAGATTCATTAGTGATGCTGCATATACATCCAAGTCCACCTGTATTTCAAGAAACCAAAAGTATTTCCAGAATGGCTTCAGGCAAAGACAAAAGAATACTGCAGGAAAGAATTTATACTTTATATTGTTGTTCATCAATCTATTTAATTGATAATACCTTTACATTTTCCATTAGGGCAGTCTCCACATATGATATTGACCTACAAATTCAGGATGAGAAGGAAAACTCATGTAAATATTTTAGCAGTGCACGTATTTTTTATATGCTTGGTTAAGCAGACAATACAGACTCAAAACACTGCCCTCCCCCCAGGCACTCTACAGGAAAGAAGAAAATAAATCACAGTATAAAAGAATATGTGAATGCGATGTGATTCCAATAGAGAAGGAAAAACTGCAGAAAGGGAAGAAAATGAAAGAGAGAGGAACCTGAGCTGTACGGCCCATCTTATCATAAGATTGCTCACAATTAGTCAGGTCACCATTGAAATATTCCTGGATTGAGGGAAAAAAAAAAAAAAAAAAAAAAAGGAGGAAGAAGAACAAGGATTTAAGTAAGTTGATAATGATTTTCAATCAAGCTAGATTTGCTCAACCACATTAGTAAATAGACATGCCAAAGAACTCTCCTAATACCTAAAACTGACAAAAACTATTAGCATTTCTGTTTACCTAAAGAACGCAATGAATGCTGGAAAGGCTACCATCTTGACGTCTTCCTTCTACCTCTTATTTTATTAACTAAGTTCTTTCCTTTTAAAGTTGAATCAGGAATCCATTATCTAAAAGCATCACCTGATCCTTTCCTTAATTTCTTATTTGATAAATAGGAGGAGATATTAGCCACAACCAAAAAAGAAGAGAGTACGAATTCATCCACATTAGAAAGAAGTCAAAATGATACAAGCAACCTCCATGGAAGGTTTTGGATCATCCACACCGAAGGAAGTTGAACATGGGGATGTTTTAGCTTTTTTTCTGTGCAGTCTTGTCATGCCAACAAGTGAACAGTGGAAACTACACTATTATATTGCATAGTAGTTACCAAGAAATAGCATTGTGACTTACTTGAACAAAGTTGACTTGTCCAGAACCAGCTACAAAATAATTGAACTTATCATATCTACCAAAATCCAAATACCCCTGCAGTTTTGTAAATATGAAAACAAATTATGAAAGCATTCAAAGCAACATAAGCATTAGATATACCATCATTATCCTGATCAATGAAAATGTGACTTAGAAATTTTAATCTGTCATTCCCTGCTTATATACTGCAGAGCAAATTCATTGGTCAAGTCACTTGAGTGTAAAATTTCCTATTATTTTGAGCTCTCTATTCTGACACAGAAATTGCAGCTCATTGTATGCAAAGCTGAGTTCTATGAATACTACTCAAGAAACTACATTTGTGCAGCCTTCTTGTCAGAAAAAGTAATAAGAAACAACCAGCTATTCGAAATTCAATAATTGGTTGCTCTTAAACTAATTAAAAAGGACAAAATGAGCTTCAATAGCATCTTCAAGAAACCAGGCCATGGGGACAACAGATCGGGTAAATGCTCCTCTAACTTCGATCAAGTTTGGAGCTCAAATCATTCCTCTTCCCCCTTCACACCCTCTATCTAATTTATTTTTTTTAATCCACATGAAATATAGAACATCAAGGAGCTGTTCTCCTGTAAAAAGTTGGTCTTATTATGAAGAGTTAGGAAAGAGAAGTCATTAGAGTATACTATCTACAGAAGACAGTTTACTCCCAAGGTGTAAAATAATCCCAGAGTTTGGAACCACAGTAAATCAAGAGAAAAGTTTCATCCTTGTTCACAAACAATTGAAAAATGAAAACCCCAATCAATAAAAATAGAAAGTGCATGCATAGTTATCTAATTAGTAATATGAGTTCAAAGAATAAAATACCCCTTGTGATCTGGCTTGTACATCTTTACAAAACCGTAACACCATGTCAGTGCCCTACATGATAACCATCATAAGTGCAAAGTACTACAAATCACTAGCTTTGACCATAATATTTTGCATACTTTTGGCAGAAGTCACAGCAGTTTACATGGCTATAACATTACCTGCCCATCATAATTAAATGAATGTCCAATCCAGCTACTCTAAGAAGCAGCTTAGGAAAAACATTATTGCTTAATGTGTAGTTCAACCCCAAAAAAATGTTGAAATACAATTAGCTCTTAAGAAGAACAAACATACAAATGAAAACATATTTCAAAATCAAATAACAAAATCTTCTAACAAGCTAATTAAGATTCAAGCAATGCCAGTGTAGTTATGACTCTCAAAATGGATGAGCACAACCAGCAGTGTCCAAGATTCATGGACAATGCATCTCTTCACAGTAAGAATTTCATAAATACAAAGGATACAAAATCATAAATGTAGCTGGAATTGTCAAGAACATAGCACCCGGTACTTGGCACAACAACCGAAGCAGCCCCGAGTGCCTCAAACAGAACAGCTGCAACAAATATGAAACTCGTAAACTATACCAAAATGTCAAACAACTAGTGATGAATACCACTAAACAAAATGTTTCTCCATTGATATCACAAAATTACCTGCCATGACGGTAATTAGTATATGATGCACATTATTGTCTAAGCAATTTCTTATGCAAGGCATTTCGCCAAACAGTTCCTGCCAATAAATATTAAAAAACAATGATAAATAAATTATTGAGTGCTTATGTCATGATTTCTTTACTACCAGAAACTTGATGAGATATGTAGAGCTAAGCATTAGTTTACTGCATATAAATTCCGCATCAATCGAGTAAACCCAATGCAAGAAAGTTTTACCGAGAATGTGTTCGCCGGCGTTGAACTGCGCACCACCTCCGGGAGTTCTACCACTCACCTGAGATTCTTAAAATGAGTCGGTGACCAAAATGCCCCTTCATAAGCCCGGATCATTTGTTTCGGGGCAAAAATTTATTTCACTTTTTCCTTTTCTTTTTTTTTTTATTTTAAATTCTTAATCTAAAATATTTAAAATAATTAATTACCGAAATGATCAATTAACTATAAGTAAAGTTATCAATTTGATCATTAATTATTTTTTTGATCAATTAAATCCTTGAGAAAATGCTAAAAGTTTTAACTGTTAAAGGAATGATAAGGACGGGTAAGAAGGACAAGTTCAATTTGAAGTTTTTTTAAACCATAAGGGGTCGTTTGGTTCACGGAATGTCAGATTACCTTAGGGAATGTTAGATTGCTAGGAATGTTAGATTACTGGGAATGTTAGATTCCTGTGTTTGGTTAAAGTTGGGGTATGTAATATAATGATGTTTGGTTTAGGGTTATCTTTTATATACACTATAATATCCTTAACATATTTTCATATATTTTAATAAATTTAAAAATTAAAATAAATAAATAAGATAACGGTATCATATATAATTACATGATTTTAAAATATTAACTAAAATCTTGAACTTGAGAAACAAAATTATTTTATATGCTAACATAACATAATAAAAATAAAAAATATATATAATTACAAAAATAATTATATATATATATATATATATATATATATATATATATATAATAATAATAATAATAATAAACTAACATAACCAAAGTTATCTTACATTACCTAAGATTTTGAAGGGAATCACATTCCCTTCAAAATCCTATGTGGAGGGAATGTGACATTCCTTGGGAATGTTAGATTCCCTCAGATAATATGAACCAAACACCGGAATATGAGCTTTGGAATGTCACATTCCCTTGGTTATGTTATATAACCTGAACCAAACGCCCCCTAAGAGATTTTGGAAAAGATTGGAAAAGTGACTATAGGATGGTATTGCCACTGGAGATCATCAAGTAGACTTCTCATCCCCCGGACCATCATCTCGTTCCCCAGGTTCATCATCACGTGAAGTTCTGTCATGCATGACAACAGGTAGACAACAATGAACCCATGAAATTGCAAGTTGTTCCCTTACGGGCTGTTTAGTTTGACGTAATTAAGTCGTAGTTGAATTGTAATTCATCACAACCCACAATTACGCCATTTGGTTGGAGGAAATTGCAATTCCCTCCAAATGCTGAATTGTAATTTGTATCCCTTCCCCTATGAATTACAATTCGGCGAATTGAAGGGAGAAGAAAAAATAGGTTAATGACCATTTTACCCTCACTATTCTTTTGTCCTATTAGCTGTCTTATTATTATTATTATTATTATTATTATTATTATTATTATTATTATTATTATTATTATTATTATTATTATTATTACATAAGGGCATTTCAGTCATTGTATCACTTATTCCCTTTCAATTCCATGCCTTATTATTGCATACCAAACACTATCATGTGAATTTCTACTTTATTCTCACCTTATTCTTTCCCACCGAATTACAATTCCTTCCCCCCCTAATTCCTTACTTCTAACCAAACACCCCCTTAGTAATCCAACAAACCACTGAAATCCTTAATCAACCATTTCTCAAGTAAGTTTCCTTCACTATCATCTAATGTAATAACAACATCATCAACATAAATCAAAAGATCTGCTTTTTCCAAGTAGATATTTATAGAAGAGAGACCCATATAATGAAAACACCATCAACATAAACTAAAAGACATGCTTTTTACAAGTAGATGTTTATACAATAGAGACATAGTGGTCACTTTTTTCAAGTAGATGTTTATAGAAACGTGGCTTCTACTTTTGCAGGAGTTCGGGTCTCCCGAGTGTCATGTCCCGCATGTTTATATAAGACATAGTGGCTTCTAATTTTGCAGGAGTTCGAGCTACTCATTGTCATGCCCCACATGTTTATGGAAAAGACAGAGTGGCTTCTAATTTTGCACCACTTGAGAGAGTCGCTTCATGCCGCTTGACTACAAGGTCTTTGAAACTCTTTATTAATATCTAATTTACTTCAAAGATATGAAAAAACTGATTGATAAATACACTTATTTATTTATGCCAAAAATACACTTATTTATCTAAAAAATTATTTCTATTGAACGAGAAATTTCTTCTTCATTTTATTTTCCAAAATTCAAAAGATCTGACTCTATTATAAATATAAGGAATAAGGGTCAAATAGGCCATCGAACTGCACACAATAATGCAATTAGGCCACTGAACCTAAAAAAACAACAATTGGGTCCCTAAACTAACCATTTTCATGCAATTAAGTCAATTTATAGGTTTTGCAAGTTAGTAACAGGTCACCCAAATTTTAAAATATATTTTTTAATTATTATTTAAAAATAATAATTAAAAAAAAAAACAAGTTTAACCGTCTCCGCCAGAGACGAGTTTCTTCGTCTCCGTCCATGGAGACGAAGAAAGTTTCTTCGTCTCCATGGCCGGAGACGAAGAAACTCTTCGTCCCCGGCCAGAGACGAAGAGATTCTTCGTCTCCACGGCCGGAGACGAAGAAGGTTTCGTCTCTGGCCGGAGACGAAGTAACTTTCTTCATCTCCATGGCTGGAGACGAAGAATTTTTTTTAATTTTAATTTTAATTTATTATTTTTAAATTTTAAATAATAATTTTTTAAAAAATATTTTAAAATTTTTGGGTGACTTGTTACTAACCTACAAAACCTATAAATTAGACTAATTGAATGAATTTTGTTAGTTTAGTGACCTAATTATTGTTTTTTAAGGTTTAGTGGCCTAATTGCATTATTGTGTGCAGTTCAATAGCCTATTTGACCCTTATTCCTAAATATAAACATTTTTAATTAAAAAACTCAATTATGCCTTTATTTTATTTGATTTTTATATGAAGGCCTTAATTGCCTCTTTATCCCTCTTCTCAATATCCAGCAATGTGCCTTTGATAATTTGAGGCAAAAAGATAAAAGATTTGCTGAATTGCGCAAAGGAATAATCTAATCAAAGTTTACCATATCGACGGTGAAGCGGCGACCCGCCGGAAAGTGAATGATTCACAGTGCCACCGCAAACACCCCCTTGACCCCGCAGCTTCCAAGTGTCGACTGTGAAAGACAAATGTACGCACAGTATCCCTCCTCGCCAAATTCAGCTTCCCTAAGATGCCGTCTATCGTGACTGGGATCCACCAAACAAACCCTAGCACCACTGGGATGGCGAAGCTTCAGTCTCCTTATTCTTCCGCGACGTCGGCGTTGTTCCGGAAGCGGCGCTGGCTTATGGTGGTGGCTCTCCTTGTCATGCTCTCCGTCACCACAGTCATTGCCTTTCTGATAAGGGGCGGCATCGACTCCGCCTGCGATTGCCGCAGTGAGGTGGGGTCCGGGAAGCTATTTGGTGCTAATGTGGAAGTGTCTAAGCAGATTGCGCCTGCTGGTGTACGTCAGAGCCCGCTCAGTTTCATGAAGTCGAAGCTCGTGCTTCTGGTTTCACATGAGCTCTCTCTTTCTGGTACTCCTTTTCTTTTGAGTGTCTGTGAATATTAGACTGAAATATTTCAATTTTATCATAGTAGTTAGCAATTTGAGCAGAAAGATTTAAAAATTTTCCCGATTGTTGTTGATCTAATGCATTTTCACAATTGTGATGGCTTAATCTATTGTCAGAATATATAATTTTCTTTAAGACAGTGGTCAATAGATTGTGCTTAAGGTGGATCTCATTTATTATGATTTCCTCATTTTTATACTTTTTTGTTCAATTTGCATATAGGCGGACCTCTCTTGTTGATGGAACTGGCTTTTCTGTTGAGGGGTGTTGGTGCTGAAGTCTGTTGGATCACAAATCAAAGGCCAGCTGAAACAGATAATATTGTATACAGTTTGGAACACAAAATGCTGGACCGAGGAGTTCAGGTTACAAATAGTTGATGCAAACTTATATCTTACCAATTCAATAGCCAAATTGTTATATTAATTTTATTTTCTTTGGTTTACCGTATTACGGAGTAATTCTCTTTCTGTAGCGGAAGTTTCCTGTAGAACTTTATGTAGTGAAGTGTCTATATATTGAACTCAGCAAATGAATAAACTGTACGGATTCCTACATATACAAGCTACCAGTAGGACTCAGCCACTCATTTGAATTTCAAAATGAGTAGCTGAGAGTAACCTGCTAACAACTTCGTAACACTCCCCCTCAAGTTGGAGCATAGATATCAAACATGCCCAACTTGTTACATATATATAAAACCTGACTCTTACTAAGCCCTTTTGTGAATATGTCGGCCAGTTGATCACCGCTCCGGACATGTGTAATAGATATCAGTCCTTGTTCCTCTTTCTCCTGTATAAAATGGCAGTCAACCTCAATATGCGTTGTCCGCTTGTGAAAAACCGGATTATTCGCGATGTGTATGGCAGCACAATTATCTCACCACAAATCTATTGGTAACTTCACTTCAACACCCACTTCTTTTAGAACATTATGCACCCAGACTATTTCACTAGTCATATGAGCCATAGCCCTGTATTCAGACTCTGCACTCGAGCGCGACACTACATTCTGCTTCTTACTCTTCCACGAGACCAAGTTGCCTCCTACAAACACACAATAGCCTGTCATAGACTTATACCAGGTAGTTTTTGTAGAAAATTTGTGTAGTACTGTAGTTATTTTGCTATTGGAAGCAATTCATTAGGTTTATGGTGGGTGATTAGGAAAGAAACTATTTCTATTTCAATAAGATTCTAATTATTGGATTCCTAATGGTAATGGTGGCTTAACTAATACATCCCATGTTATCCATGGTTCTGCTGAGCATTTGATCTCCTCTCTTTAGGTTTTCCCTGCGAGGGGTCAAGAAGCAAAAGATACTGCTCTAAAAGCTGACTTGGTTGTTTTAAACACTGCTGTTGCTGGAAAATGGCTGGATGCTGTTCTCAAGGATGATGTTCCTCGTGTTCTCCCCAAAGTTCTATGGTGGATCCATGAAATGCGAGGCCACTACTTCAATCTTGACTATGTAAAACATCTTCCACTTGTTGCTGGTGCAATGATTGATTCACATGTAACAGCAGAATACTGGAAGAATAGGACAGCAGAACGCCTAAGGTGTGCTTTTAATGCCTTTCTCATCCTTTTGGTTATGATCAACTGTTTTATTTGCTCTTATCATTGTAATATCTGATTTGTACTTCAGTTTGTAATGAAAGTTCAACATTAGATTCTTTTTACTTGTAAAAAAGTAAATAAAAATGAAGAGTGAACATTATATAGGAATGTAGCTATAAGAACACCAGTTGCCAATTTATCATTTTCTAGTAAGCTTTGAAGATAGCCCTTGCCATGGAAAGAAGGGGTGCAAAGGGTTTCAAGAATTTCTTTCAAGGGCAAGTGCTATCTACCGGGCTTATACAATTGTTCTTTGTTCCTTTGATACCTCCAAATTATACCTACCTTTAGTCTCCACTTATACAACTGTAGTATAAAACAACAAAGGAAAATTTTCAAACTATAATTTGGAGGCACAGTTCTATCACATAGAGGCATTCAGCTTTATTGAGTATGCCGTACCTTTCTCTAAACCTCACAGTTATATAATCAAAACTATACAAGACTTTAGAGGAAATCAAAACTAGTAAGCAGGAGAACCAAATTTGGAGTATTTGACTATATTCTCATACACATTATTTTTCATGTAAACTTAGAAGAATGGACAAAAGGTTTAAGAGTACTAAGCTAATATATGTACACGAAAAGGTTGTTGAACATTTCATGTCTTAAGCAAAGGTGAAAATGACCAGTTCTCTAACAGAGGTTTAGTACAGTTTTAGGAATTGGTGGATTATAATGTGATGTGTGTTGTTACTTCTTACCTTGTGAGTTGTGATATACTTGGGAGTTGGGAGCTTCTTTTAGCTTTCCCAATTCTTGTAACTTGATCTTAAGTTGGTACAAGAATAGATGTTCAACATGCAAAGGCAACTTCTTTCAGGGTGTCAGAGTGGGAGCCTGACCCTTCTTTAGTTTCTTAGCAGGGATCCTCTCTCCCTCATGTCTCTTTTGGTTATACCTTGTTCTATAACCAGATAACTTTAACAGATTCAAAAAAAATTTTTGTGGGAAGGTGGGGCAGATAAAACGTTTCAGGAAAGTAGTCTGTTAATAACTTATTAAGTTCACCTAAAATTCATTTTAGATAATATTAATATTTTTTTGAGCTAATATTTAAAATATTTTGGATATATTCATTTGAGTGGAACATATATATAATTTTTACTTTGAAGTCTAATATATGTGAAATTTCAATATTCGATATCTGGACAAACTTATATTAGGATATAGCATGACTAAAAATATCCAAACTAATAATCTATTGAGTTCAATCAAAATCTAAAACTTGGCTTAGAGTTCAAGTTTTAAGTGTGATAATGAGAAATTGAGAATAATGTCTAACTTTAAGTGTAAGCAAATAAGTTATGTTTATATAAGTAAATGTGAGCAGAAATGAGTAGAAATAATAAAAGATGGTGATAAGTAAAAAAAGATAAATGTGTAAGTTGATAATGGTGATAATGTGGTTGTAGTGATATATAACCGAATAGATGATAGAGATTTTGTTTTCTATTTAGAAAAAAAAGATTTTCTCTAGTCTTTATTTTGAGTATTTGCTTATTCCTTTTTTTTTTTTTTTTTTTTTTTTTTTTTAAAAATTAAACATGTAGGATTAAAATGCCCAAAACCTATGTTGTTCACCTTGGGAATAGCAAGGAGCTAATGGAAGTTGCTGAAGATAGTGTTGCAAAAAGGATTTTGCGGGAACATGTTCGTGAGTCACTTGGAGTTAGAAATGAGGATATACTATTTGCTCTGATAAACAGTAAGCCTGTTCTATTTCTCATCTCATTGTTTGGTGTTGCTACACATCCTGCACTTGTGCTTTAAAATATAAATAACATTTCCATCCGATGGCGTAGCTGACGTAGTTACTTATGTCGTCATAGATAGAAAATATTCTGCTCCATGCCTCCATGTAGTTCAATCATGAATAGACCTTCCTCTATTAATTCAATATGTTCCAGATGCTTCATGCTTTGCTTGCTTGTATATGACTTTGGAACTTTGGTGGGCCCCAGGTGTTTCTCGTGGGAAGGGTCAAGACTTATTTTTGCATTCCTTCTATGAGAGCTTGCAATTGATTCAACAAAAGAAGTTACAATTGCCAACTGTCCATGCTGTTGTTGTAGGAAGTGATTTGACTACTCAAAGCAAATTTGAGTTAGAGCTTAGGAACTTTGTGCAACTTAAGAAGATCCAAAACTATGTGCATTTTGTCAATAAGACTCTGACAGTTGCACCATATCTTGCTGCAATTGATGTACTTGTGCAAAATTCACAGGTAAGTGGTCCCTTAGTTTTGCATTTGGATGGTTTGTCAAGCTCTGATTATAATGCTCTGCAGTGTTTTCTGCATCTTTGGATTTTTTCTACTCACAGTTTATGTATGCTTAACTGCTTGCTTAGTTCCAATCTTGTTCTGGTTTGCTGCCTGGCATTTAATTTTGTGAGGAAAATAGATACTAAATTACCATATCTAAAATAGATACTAAATTGTATTCTTCTCTTCTTGAAATTCATTGTCTTTTCTTCTTTTTATTAGGTATTGAATGGTTCTCGTAGCCTACCTCTAGGTCTTAGTTTCATAGTTCAATTTGCATACCAAGATAGTTAAAATCTTATTTTCCCCCCTTCCTTTCTTTATCCAATTCTCTGTAACATGTATATTGCAACAAAATTTTGTATTATAGAATGTCTTTTTAAATGCCAAATGTAGCCTAAATTTAATTTTAAGCACAGGCTGAAGTGTTTTACTGTTTCCCATTTTCTTCGATTCCAAAGCATGCGGTGTTGATCTGTACACATTTCATATAGCTCTTGGTTATGTACATTTCTCTCCTTTTAAAGCTTGTTATTCTGCTAAGCTACAAGTACAATCTGACATCGTCCTTAACTCTTGTTTGATTCTCCCAGTTCTCTAACCATACATCATTTACTTAAAGTTGCAAAGAGAATGATTTTATGGCAGTAGAAGCTTACTTTCAGAGAAAAAGATATTCTCATTTTGGAGCAGTTCATGTTAGTGCTTTAATTTCTTTGGAGTATTTATTGCCTTCTTAAACCTAGCACTCATTCATTATTTCATTCTTCAGCTAAGACATAAAACTGGTGGAAGACTGTAGTAGATTCTTAGCCTTGCTTGTTTTTCTCACAATTTCTCCAGGGAACTGTAAAGATATGTTTCATTTAAATGGTAGAAAGAATGAAAGAACCCTGTTATTTCTGCAAGTAATTGAGACCCAACTAGGTTGAGATTAAGTGTTAGTTGAGTTGTACCAAAAAATTGCCAAGATTCTATATTGCTGTCTTTGGTATTGGTTGGATGTTTAAGTTTCAAAAACATAATTGAGAAAACTCCTTGTATATTCAGTTTCTGTGAGTATAGTTTTGGGGCAGACTTCCTTTTTTTTTTTTTAATGGTATGAAAGTCTACTTCAAGTTCTAATTTGGTTGTTTTCCTCCAACTTTTATCCATGTAGGCCCGGGGAGAATGTTTTGGTAGGATTACCATTGAAGCCATGGCATTTCAGCTTCCTGTGTTGGTAATTTCTGTGTGATTTCTCCATATCCTCGTTCCTCCTTTTTCAAACTGCTTTCATCCTGTTTGCTAAAGCTTGTGCTTATGATTTTTTTGATTCTGTAAGTGAATAATTCATATTTATACTCCAAGTTACATACAGAGGATTATTTGCTCGAACAAGTTAAAAAGTGTTGTATAATACAGAGTAATCCATAAGCTTTGCTAAATATTTAGAAAGTGGTTTATTTGATCTATAATCTTAATAAACCTCTTTCCCCATGCCCATTTATAGCTTGATGAACCTCTGATTTTTGCTCCATTGCAAATTGCGTTCCAGGGAACAGCAGCTGGTGGTACTCGAGAAATCGTTCTAAACGGAACAACTGGGTTACTGCACCCCGTGGGGAAAGGCGGGGTAATGCCTCTGGCAAGAAACATAGTGAACCTCGCCTCTCATGTCGAAAGGAGGCTTACGATGGGAAAGAAGGGTTACGGGAGGGTGAAAGAAGTATTTTTGGAGCAGCATATGGAAGAACGGATTGGTGGCGTTTTGCAGGATGTGCTGCAAAGGGCGAAGAGTGCTAAGAACAAAAGATCATAGACTGTATTGTATGTAGTAGTTCCAGGCTTTCATTTCTTTCTTGGCTGGCAATCAATATTTAATGTTTGCTTGTTTGTACAAACTGTTGCTGGCTGGGCGATTCGGGAAAACCAATTCTATACACAACAAATTTGAGTTTCAAATAGAGTTTATCATCGGAGGGTGACTCTCTGTTTTTTTATCATCCAAAAATAATAAGACTATAAATACTTTTTTTTTTTTTTTTTTTGAAAGGGACTATAAATACTTTCTAAACACGGGCGAAATAATTCTTTTCACTTTAACAAACATAATAACATTTATTTATTTATTTAAAACTTATATCCTTAAATGACGAGAAAAGGAAAAGAATTTAAACCTTGTCTTTTGATCCTTGCTTAGGCTACTCTCTCACATTTAAGACTTAAGAGTATGTCATACTTCTTCATTACTAAATTTGTAATTCAATAATTATTTTCTCTACATCCTTGCAACTCCAACACACTTTAAAAAATGTGTTCTAATTTCACATCACATTAAAAAAAATAATAAATAAAACTAGTCAATATAAATTATAAATAATCAATGAAAAAAATGAAGTGGAGAAAATTACAAAATGGGCATTTGTGTACTTTGCAAGCTTGCAAAAAATGCAAGCTTAGAGCAACCCCAATAAGGACATCCTCAATAGTGGAAATTTTGGTGTAATTTTTGAAGAGTTTTTATAGGTGTGATTAGGAAAGAGAAAATGGAAAGAAATAAAAATAAAACATAAAAACCAAAACAAAATAAGAAAAGTAAATTAAAAAAGCAAAAAGTGGAATTGTGAAGCAAAAATCAAAACCACCATCTGTCTCTTTCTTCAACTGGGGCCCACAAGCTGACAAAATCTCCATATTAACATAAGCACCACAAACCTTCTCTCACTTCATTCTCTTTCATCTATGTAAGCAACTTTTCTTAAAACAACGTGAATAATCCCCTTATTGGGGATGCCCTAAGGGGGTTGTGCACAAGTTTTGAGAGAAAAAGGTGTGAGGTGGATAAGAGAGAGGGAGAGAGTGTGTTGCAGGAGTTGAGACTCTTTGTCCCCTTGTGTGGACCCCACAAAGAAAAGTAGCAAGCAGAAAATGAAGCGTTGGCTGCACATTCGCGCCCAGTATTGCGTTTGAAGGTGTTTTTATTTGTTTCTTGTTTCTTTTGCTGACATTTTGTTTTTGTTTTTTTATTTTTTATTTTTTTTAACCTCCTCTCATTTTCTCTTTCCTAATCACACCTACAAAAACTCATCAAATATCACACCAAAACTCCCATTGTTGAGGATGCCCTTACAATCAATGTAAGAAAATAAAAATAATAAAAATATTTTTTTTTTTAATTTTTCACAAAGCATGTCATGTCATATTGCAATTCCCATCTTTTTGGGGATGAGGACAACCTTATGCTATCCTTATCCCTGTAAGTTTATCTCACTTTCAAAAGTAAGTCCTACAGATCATCAAATTTGTAATTTTCTTACTATTTTCTCTACATACCTACAAGTCCAACTTACTTTCAAAAGTGAGCTTCCAATTTCAAATCTCTATAATTACAACTCACTTTTTAACAACAATAATAAAATAATAATTTTTTTAAAAGAAAAACAATTATAAAAACTGTAAAATTGTAGATTTTGTAAATGTTTACAAGTATGCTAAATTAGCAACCTTGCAAGCTAAGGTTAAGTAAACGAATTCAAATGATGAAATTAGACATTGAAATTAAAAAAAAAAAAAAAAAAAAAAACATGCATCATCATTAACCATGTGTCTATGGAATCTTCTTCAAAGTGGCTGCATTGCATGGTTGGCCACATGCTTTAAATTGCCAATAAGACAATATTCTTTCTTAACTATACTAGCTCAATACCATTCAGACTCCAATGACCTAACAACTTTCTAAGAATTTAAGCAAATTAAAACACAGCCTAATAAAGCATAAAGTATATATGTCATTCCAATTGTATAATGACCATCCATATATAATCATCATAATAATAATAAAGTAAAACAAATAGTTAGTATTAGTATTACCATTATCATTATTATGTCACGAAAATGTCACCACACTTTTTAAAATCTAATTAGATCCGTCAAATTTTTATAAATATAAAATTGAGATTGATCCTTATTTCTCTCCTATGATACTGTTCTCACAGGATCCTTAATCTATATATACACACACCACAAGCAGTCAAAATATACTTTGTGAAAAAGCTGTATTAATTAATTTAATAGTGCATTACTATAATGGAAATATGGGAACAAGAACAGACACCACTTCATTAAATTGATGTAATGACTCGGATGTCAAAACTTAAATTTCAAAAGCTAGCTGGCAATACTTTATTTATTAATTTTGTCTTCATTTTTTTTATACTGATAATAATACCTACGGTCCATAGCTATTAAAAAAAAAAAAAATTAACAGCATATATAAATATTCAACCGACATCACAAGATGTCACCTTTCTTTTCCCGAGTAGACAAAATGTAATTTTTTTTTTCTTTGTCGGTTGTATCAATTACCACTAATCTATAATTTTATTGAGCTAGCTAATATTTAAATTTCATTATGTTGGATTTATGGTGCATGATTTTCTTGTTTAGTTCACTTGATTAATGAGATTATAAGGAAATTTTGGTTAATATAATAGGGTGGAAAGACCTCTCAAATATTTTCTATACCCCAACATTTTAATTAATACAGAGTAAATTGTATTTTTGTTATAGTATTTATTAATATATGGTTGTTTATGATGTAATACTATTCACATACAAAATAATTTTCTTTAGAAAAAAATTTACGATAAATATAATTTTTTAACTTTATCATAGAAAAATGATATATGTATTAAACTGTAATAAATATTACAATAATATAATTCATATTAATTATGTGAAGTGGCCAACTTGGCAACTCCGATCTAATCAATTCAAACCATGCCGTATGATGCAAGTAATGTACTGTAATTGTACTTTGGATGGAGAAGGGAAAGAAGGAATTTGGTCGGTTAACACTATCGTAAATAATGTCAAAGTAATTTTATTGCTAGATAGCAGAATTCGAACTCCTTACAATATGTTCCTGGGTACGGGGTGTATTTATACATATGCGATTAGCCCAATAAAAAGAAAGGAAAAGATTTACAAATTTAACTTGACTAACTTCCCTAAATCAATTTTGGACTTCTTTCCTAAAGTGCGAGATCCTGTTTCTTAAATCTGAAAAGAAATTTAGAGTGAATAGCTGAATATGGCGACGGATCTTTAGGACGCCTATTTAGATCTTTCACCCGTATCTAGTTGACGCGCTGACTACCTCTTTCGCCTGACTGATCTAATACGTCGACTAGGTATTCTTGTTAGGTATCCATCGTACACACAATCAATAAACTCAATGGCAAAATTAAGTTAAATATATTAGTGAAGAACAAATAAATTATAAGGAAGGAAGCACAATTTATGCTAATTTTTTTGTACTAAGTTGACTTGCACATGTTATGTTCCCTTTAACTTGCATATACTCCATATGGTAAGGAATATACTAGCTAAGGGTGATTTCTTAAGACGGAGTACTATATGTGTTTACTTTGATTCTGATCTTTTGTGTGTGTCTGTATTTATATATTATTGAAATAAATATTCATAACGATATATAAAATACATTTTTATTAATAATTGTAGTGTTGATGTGGAATAGTATTGTGTCCTTTAGTAATCAATGTGTTTAATTATAAGATGATAAATTCGTGGTCTTGTCTAATCATTCAATCTTTCATGTCATCATCTGCCTTTATTTTTTGTCACTCCAATAATCTTTCATTATTTGACTAAACTAAATTAATTGGAGTATAATAATTTTTTTCAATACAAACTCTATAAAAAGAATTTTCTCCATTGTATATTTCAAGAATGAGTTATTGATGAGTTAGATGCCACAGAAGGATGGGAACCAATTAAACCTAATATTATAAATAAAACATATTAATATAATATATATCTTGAATGTGATAATAATTATATTCAATTTTTTTTCTATTATTTTATCTATAAATTTTAATACCACTATATATCAAACCTATTATAGTGTAATTTCGCTAATTAAAAAAAAAAAACTTTAAAATAAGAGCAGCCTATATAATTATGAACAATTTAGATTGATTTACCTTAATATAATTCTTTGTTAGTTACTTAAAAAGTGAGATTGTCGGATTTAACGTACAAATATGATGTACAAATATCATAGATTTTTTCGCAATAATAATAATAAATAAGCTTATAAGTTGTTTTATTATACATAAAAAAAAAAAGATAAAAACAATTGACATGGTACAAATTAAACATTCTAGTTTAACACTTGCATTCGATGTAGAACATAATTTAAACCGCGATTAGTATTCAACCATAGCATTAGGAGAAGCTATGAGAGGGATGATATTCCATGGGTTGAAGAAATCATCATCATCATCATCATCCCAAGTTGAACTATTGGTGGGACTCATATTGCTTAGGATCTGGTTGAGGGAGCGGAGGCGGTGGTTGAGCTCCGCCACCTGAGCCATGAGGACCGAGTTTTGGGCCTCCACTTCCAGGCGAAGCCGAGTCACCACGTCGAGATTGGCCAGGATATGGGTGTTTTCCGCCTCGAGTTGACTCACCTGGGCCGTTAGTTCATCCAGAAGCTTCTGCTTCTTCATCCTCGACCGCCTCGCCGATTCCCGGTTCGATATCATGCGTTTGCGCTTCCTCTGATCCATCATCATCATCATCTGCGAATCTTCTTGCGATTTCACGCTTGATCCTGAACAAGTTCCGCTAGAACAAGCCATGCTACTGTTTCTTATAATCAATTTATTATATATGCTAGCTATGCTGTACTAATAATTGAATTAAGATGGAGAAAATATGAAATAAAAAGGCTAGGGTTTAATTTGGTGATGATTAGGGGAGCTGATCGAGGTTGTTCATGAGAAGACGTAGAACCAGTGGAGGAAGGCGACGGAGAAGGATTGGACCAGGTGGGTGCGGCGGCGGAGGGTGGAGGAGATGGTCAATCCTGAGAGGAGTACTTCGCTGATCACCGGAGACATCATCGGCGGTCCGGCCGGAACATCAATATCGATTTCCTAACAGATACTAGTGTTGAAAGATCGGAGAGGGAGAGAGAGAGAGAGAGAGAGAGAGAGAGAGATTAATTAGGGATTGAAGATTTGAGAAGTTGGGAGAGAGATGGTGGGAAGAAAGTATATCGGAGAGGATTCTGATGGTATTGGAGATGGAATTTTATAGACTTCATAACACTAAGCATATGGAAACTCATTAATTTATATATGAAAATAGGAGTTTTTGTTTTTTGTTTTTGTTTTTTTTTTGTTTCTTGTTTTCCCCTTCCAAATTAGAGATTTAGTTTAATTTCAAATTTTATTTTACTAAAATAGGGTATAATAAATTTAAATTAATTTTTTAATAACATTTAAGTTAGTCGGTCGTTCGCCTAGCTGGCCGACTCGATACAGCAACTCGATTGACTTGGCCGAGTTATTATTATTTTATTTATTTTTTTTCTGTAATTCTAGAGACATGTGTAATATTTGTGTGTGTGTACCCGGCTAATATATGCATGTTAGCGTGGAAGAATAATTTGAGTTTAAATTTTGTTTTACTAATATAATATTGTATGCATGCTAATAAATCTATGTTCCAATGTTTCACCATTCGTATTATATTGTATGCTAATAGAAAACAATTCACACACACAAAATCTTTAAATTATTATTATTATTATTATTATTATTATTATTATTATTATTATTATTATTATTATTATTATTTGTATTCCGTCTAGACGCTAGGCGGACCTCTGGCGCCCAACATATTTTGTAACCTTCATATATAGCACGGCAAAGTGTGTGATCAAGTGGTGATAACAACTCAAATGTCAAAAAGTACCCTAATTTGAAAATGAAATTTAAAACTATCCTATTTACTCAAGAAAAGAGTAATGCTACCTTAATTTTTTGGATCATGCTATAGGGATTTTCACCATCAAATAATTGAATCGTAAATGATTCATAAATAAATTATCTATATTTTTTAATGTGGGGTGAAGTCAATCAATTTATATAACTATATATAAATGAATAAAAAGATCAGAGGTTTATTATTAGCTAGGTGAGATAATAAATAAAATTTTACTGGAAAGATTTAATATTAAATAAAAAGAGTGTCTACACGGTTAATTGGACGTTTAGTGATCGAATTGTTGATGTAATCATTAACTCTTTGTCTAGGTTCACACAAAAAGGTGCTAATTGATAGTATAAAAATTCACTAGTGAAGAACATAGGAAGAATAATGAAAAAAGATTATTATATTATTTAAAGTGAAATTTTGCTATAAAATCATTAATTACATTCAATTGTTATACTGTGGATCATGGTCTGAAAACGGTGTCATTTTTTTAAGTAAAGAAATGACCGTCATTAAATTTTAATAAATCCTATATTTTATGTGTGTTTATAACAAAATGAAAAGAAACTGAATAACATATCTCACATATTGAGTGTATATTGTCAAATGAAACTGTACTTATATCAAAATGATACTTTAGTTGTGTTGTAATGAAACTACAATGTATATATAAAATGAAACTGAATAACTTCACATATTAGAGTGTATTTTGTCCAATGAAATCGTAGTTGAATTATAATTATAATTTAGTGGTATTGTAATAATACTACAATGAGTATAAAATGAAATTCAATAACATGTCTCATTTTATATATAATGTCGAATGAAACTGTACTTGAAATCAAATGAAACTTTTATTGTGCTAAAATAAAACTACAATATATATAAAATGAAACCGAATATATGTTATACAAGCTAGCACAACTAATTACATAGAACGAGTACCGTTTTTCATTAAAAGAAACGACACCGTTTTGGACTATTGTCCACGCTAAAATTTGCCAATTACATTAATCTTGGTCGATACTTGTAGGCTTGAGGTTGCAATGTCATTGGGTCCAACTACAGTGTTTGGGCTGGGCCATAATAATTTATTTTGGTTAGCCTAGGTTCACTATCCCATCAATTTCCTTTACAGATCAAATAATCCACTTTTTGGACCAATTATGAAATTACAGATAGGTACCCGAGTTGGACTTCCATTTGGAAGGTTGTGAGTTCGAGCCTCAGTGAAGACGTTATTGGTTCTTTGTGTTTCAGTAGGTTGATAAAGTAACATTTAAAAAAAAAAAAACTTATAGTACTTTTCTTTCTCAGTTACTCATATATACATATTTGCCCCTCAATTATTTTTAAAGTGACAATTTTCTCCCTTTAATATTAAATGACCATTTCTGCCCTTAAAGTAATTATTTCATTTATTTTTTTCTTTTCTAACAAATTATTACTTATATATAGGGATGATCACGGTTCGATTTGAACCAAATCGGGCACTATAGTAATCGAACTGAAATAGTAGGGACGGTTCTTGTTACGACTTAGAACTGAAAAAAATGAAAAATAATTGTTGAATTTAGACTATTTTAAAATAGGAAATAGAATTTACAAAAATAAATAAATAAACTTTGACTTATTTACATAAATATCACTATTTTTTTTTTTTAAGTCAGATCTACATCCGACCATTTTTTTTTTCTTGAGATGGACAATCAATATTTATTCTCATTTTTCACATTAGCTCCTATTTTTCAACTATAGAATATGTATAATACCATGTATAGTCAAGTAACAAATATGAATTGATCAAAGCACAATAATAGACAAGTATATATACTTATATATTAACTACGGAGTATTATTTTATCATATATATGATAACATGCATTCTCCAAATTAAATAAGCTGTGACAAGATAGAATTGAAAGAATAAAATAATTAAGCACAAATAATATTGATACCAAATGTAAGGGTCTTTATAATGCATTAAGCATATATATGAGGCATCATAACAAAAATCAATATATATGATTTAAAAGAATAAAATCAATTAGAAGCATAAATTAAAGATCAATGGATAGCTATTATTAATTTAAGAGAATATATCAATTAGAAGGAAAATTTGACAAATTTCAAAGATATCAATTTTCAACAATAAGCCAAGCTAGCTAGCAAATCACAAGTTCACATACATGTGGAAAAGTAAAAGGTATTGATACATATTGAAAGAGATAGAAATAAATTGAGATTCATGAAAATCATATATCAACTCAAATTCATAATTATTTGAAGAATATTATATTAAATTATTTTTTATATTTAATTTATGTGATTTTTTATAAACTCACAGTAAAGTCGATCATTAGTCAATTTACAACAATTAATAAAATAAAGAGTTTTTTTTTATTTAAAATTATCACATCAAAAGTGAACAATAATTTTAGCTGGAGAACACAGGAATTTTGTAACGAAAATAATATAAATAAAGCATATGTTGATATGATATGAAAATAAATTTCCAGGTCTCTTTCATAAAAAGCTCCCCTTATGTCACATAATATGACATGAAGAATCATATCACATAATATGACATGAAGAATCATATCAAAACATGTATGACAAAAACTTGAGTGAGACTGTCTAAAACTGGTCGGATTAAGATAAAAATATACGGAGTAATATTTATACTGGAAAATGTAATACTAATCAATAATAAAGTACTCTGTATTTGTTACTTATAAAGGAAAATACATATAATATTTCTGAAGAAAAATGTAATATTTTTTTTTTGAAAACCAATAACAAAATTGTATTAGATCATCAATAAACGGTGCAAGGACGGAGGTGGTACATCACACCACTCCAAGCAAGTAGAGTCAGCTCCCACATCGTTATTAATCAATGCATGGGCAGCCTAATTATCGCACCTATGGATAAATAGAACTTTGTTGTCCGGAATAGAGTTGATTAACTGAGTACAAAAACTAAACCAACATAAGGACGAACTAAACTAGGGTGCTCAAGAGTCAAGACTAGAACAAAAAACCAAACAATCATACTCAACCCGAACATTCACAAAGCCCCAGTTCCTCAACCATGAGAGAGACTATGGCCTCCCGTACAGCCATGATCTCGGGTAGAAGTGGAATATATTTTTACATTTTAATTTAAAATTATTGTATTTTTCATTAAAAGTATTATACTTCTCCTTATAAGTAACAAACACTTTATTCTAAATTAGTATTATATTTTCCAATATAAGTATTACATTTTTATCTTAACTCAATCCGTCTCATAGATTAAGATCCGTAAAAGTGTCTCAATATCCTTGTCATATCTTTTTGTTTATGTGCTAAATAATGCAAGAAGCGAAAAGTGGCAGGCACCTGCAATGAGCACCGTAATCTTTTGTGAATCATCTTCATGGCCCTATTCCCACAGTACACAACATGAAACAACAGGTGGTTGCCTTTGTTTTCCTCATAGTACTTCATCATCACAACCTAAGACCTTGCTGTCTAATCACTCTAGTCTCACTACTCATTCTTTATTTACTTTCAAAAAAAAAAAAAAAACCTTCAAATATATATATATATGGAAAGAAATTCAGTATTATTCCTTTTACTACTTTTAGTCACTAACGCTTTTTTTTTTTTTTAAGTGAAATCATTTTGACACTATCAAATACGGAAAAAAGAGAAAAAAAGTAATTTCTTATAAAATTGTCTCTATTTGCGTTTTCAGCATTATTGTGGTATATATAAAAGGCAGTGATATTGCAGTGTTTAATAAATCTTGGAACGAGTGACTGAGTGGGTAGAACATAATTTTCGTACTCTTTTAATTTTCAATAAAACATGTCCTACACATGAGTGGAAAATTGTTATAGAGTATCAAACTTATACTGCTAAACTTTAACATCATTCGTTACAAAAGAATTGAATTGGGATTGTATACATATGCCTTTAATTAGCTAGCCCTATATATATATAATTGACTGATGATGACTAGTTTAATATAATTTTGAGCATTTACAAAGACAAAGATGCAGGCTTTGAGAATCTTGTCCTTTACTAACTCAGAATCTTCCAACATCATAGCCAAGACCCAAGGGCATCATCATTATATATTCTATATATATAACTACTAAGCTACTTAGCTACCTGTCTACTTTGTTTATCTCTATTTATATATTCAAGAACAAAGTCATCATATATATTCTAGCTAGCATCAGATTAATGATTCAATGATTAATTGGAGTTGAACTAGGAAAGCTTAGGATGGTGTTTGGGTCAATGGTAAGCCATTACTACTATGATGTTTTCTTGGGGTTATTGGTGGGCATTGGAATAGCAGTTTATCTGTTGAGGGGACAAACAGTAAGGTCCAAAAGCTGCATTATTCCTGGCAAGCTGGGAATCCCTTTCTTGGGGGAAACTTTCTCTCTTCTTTCAGCCACAAACAGCACCAAAGGGTGCTATGATTTCGTTAGAACACGACGCCTTTGGTAAGCTCTTCGATTCGATCCACTACTCTCTTCAAACAGCTGCAAACTTTATGCTCATTTCTCATTTGTTCATGTTACGTTGCTAGCTGCAACAGAGTCTAAACAGATCGATTCGATGATTTAATCTATTTGCCAAATCTATCAAGATTTGTTGTTGAGCATATAGCCATTAATGTGCAATCCAACTATCAGCTTAGACTTTTAGTTGAGATGGAGCACATGGTTGTCAGCAGATAGAGCTGAAATGATTTGCTTCTAATAATGTGCTTTAACATACTAGCTACTTGTGGTGCCCTCAGGCATGGGAGATGGTTCAAAACCAGGATATTTGGGAAGATACATGTGTTCGTGCCAAGCGTTGATGGGGCGAAAACCATCTTTGCCAACGATTTCGCTCTCTTCAACAAAGGCTACGTAAAATCAATGGCAGATGCAGTGGGGAAGAAGAGCTTGCTGTGTGTTCCCCATGAGAGTCACAAGAGAATTCGACGCCTTCTCTCCGATCCTTTCTCCATGAATTCCTTATCCATTTTTGTTCAAAAATTTGACAGAATGCTTTGTCAAAGACTTGAGGAACAGCACAGAATTGGAAAGAGCTTCACTGTGCTTGACTTCAACATGAAGGTAATATTATATTATTCAAGGAGATCAGATAAAGTAACAGAAATATACATATGATTGGCATTATATTGGTGGATTGAAATGCAGATTACATTTGATGCAATGTGCAATATGCTTATGAGCATAACAGATGGTTCATTGCTACGTCGAATTGAAAGAGACTGCAGCACTGTTTCTGATGCCATGCTTTCATTTCCTGTAATGATTCCAGGCACCAGATACTATAAGGGCATCAAGGTATGTATGCATAATAATTAACCACCCAAAAGTTATAGCAAAGACGACGCAATTTTATTTTCTTATACTGCCACGTTCTCAAGCAACACATGGACCGTAGTTCGCTTATGCTCTAATAAAAATTGCAGGCACGCGGGAGGCTCATGGAAACATTTAAGACAATTATAGACAGCAGGCGAAGACGAATGGGAAGGGGAAACGAATCTGATGAAGATCGAGATTTCCTACAAGAAATGCTGGAGAGAGATTCATTTCCAGAGAGCGAAAAGCTCGAGGATGAAGAGATCATGGACAACTTGCTGACATTGATCATTGCAGGCCAGACAACCACTGCTGCTGCCATGATGTGGAGTGTTAAGTTGTTGGATGAAAACACAGAGATTCAAAACAGGCTAAGGGTGAGACCATTGCTTATTTAATTTAATTTGTAGTATCTGCAGATATGAAACCCTGGCCTCACTCACATTTCTCAGGAAGAGCAACTTTCAATACTCAGAAACAAACCAAAAGGAGCCCTAATAACACTTGAAGATCTAAACACCATGACATATGCCTCAAAGGTTAGTTGGAGATCGATTTGAACCCATCACCTTTCAGATTGGACTAGTTTTGATGCCAAATTGAAACAATGTTACATCTCAACTAAAGGCAAAGCTGATAGTTGGATTGCACATTTATGTTTATATACAATAAACTAGCTAGTAGTTTAATTTGCTCGCTCTAATCTAGGTTGTGAAGGAGACGTTGAGAATGTCGAATGTGCTGCTATGGTTCCCTCGAGTCGCACTTGATAACTGCAAAATTGAAGGCAAGCTAAGTTTGTTTACCTACTTTAATTTTAATTTAATCATAAACTAGGCTACTATACATAATACAAGTTTACCTACTATATACAAGTGCAGGGTTTGACATAAAGAAAGGATGGCATGTGAACATAGATGCAACATGTATACATTATGATCCGGCTATATACAAGGACCCTACACACTTCAATCCATCAAGATTTGATGTACACACAATTCGCTTTCTCTTATTGTTCAACACGACCCCTAACGAAAACGTACTATTATAAAAGAGAATTGAATATATATTAACTGGTTTATATAAATATATATATCCAGGAAATGCAAAGGCCATATAGCTACATTCCTTTTGGATCAGGACCTAGAACATGCTTGGGAATAAACATGGCAAAAGTTACAATGCTGGTGTATTTGCATCGCCTCACGAGCCGATACAAGTGAGTAATCATAATTTCAACCACACACTACCTGTTACCTATGTTGTCTTTCTCATATAGATACTGGTTCAAATATGGACAGGCTTTCTGTACTGTTGGTGCAGATTGCACCATTAGGTATGCATAAATGCACTACACAATATTCGAAAATGCACCGAAATGAAATGCACAAATGCACCACCCCTAATGGTGCATTTTCGAACATTTTGTATTGCATTTCTGCATACCAAATGATGCATGACCGCACGAAAAATACTATTTGCATGGGAACTTGACCCTTCCAATATATATGTATGTTTCCCCATTATTGACATTAATTAATTATTTGAAAACCTTAATCTTATTTATTTAGGTGGTCAGTTGATGATCCAGATCCTAGCCTGGAAAGAAAAGCACATATTCCAAGATTAAGAAGTGGGTGCCCAATCACTTTAACAGCCTTCAATCAAGGGGACTATACTTAAAACCATTAGTACTGAAACTACAATGTATGTTAAGCTAATACACAATGTATGTTATGGTACAACTATAGCTCTGATCTTTCAAATCTCATCATCACTCATTAGTATTTAGTACTCAGCTAGCTCTTCCAAAGACGTGTTGCCCATGAACCTGGGCAAATTACATCGTGCACCCCGATGCCCACTTCACAATGTAGAAGCTGCTTCATTTTTAATATATTAGAGGGTCATTTTTGGAAGAATTATTATATTTTGATACGAATTTATTTTTAATACATTGCGAGAATATGTGGTATACAAAATGAACATTTATTAGTGTTTCATCTCGCTACATGAAACATTTATTAGTGTTTTATCTCGCTACATGAACCCTAATCCATAATATATAAGAGCAACCATATTAATGTGTTTGTCCGTCCAAAAAATTTAAGATGATTTTTTATTGATGTGGAAAATAATTTTTGGGATGATTTTTCCTCCTGCAAAAAAGAAGAAGAAGGAGGACAGCAACGCGCTTGGCGCGCACTGCTCGCCCCAGCGGGCGCGTGTTTCCATGCACCCGTTTGGAGCACTTCAGAGAGAAAGGTCTTTTAATTGTTTTTTTTTTTTTTTAGTTTATTAGATTTTTTTTTTTGTTTTTTTTTTCTTTTAGTTTTTCTATTTTATTTTTCTCCTTATTCTCTCTCCTAAGTGAGACATAAAACCCACAAAAAGTCTTGAACTGATGTGGATGCTCTAAGAAATGATAAACTGGCCTTCCTAGACCACGAAGCCTATTGCCTTAGTCCACAACACCTTGGCCCAACAACCTACATAGGCTGGACAAATTATACCGTGGGCTAGGGTCTACCTCGCATTATAGGCCCTGATCCAAAATAACATTCAAATTATATGTTTGCATATAATATATTATGTATTTACCGTTAAACAGATTATGTGCATATAAATAAATTGAAGACACATAATATATGTTGCACGATGCACATAATATATGCACCCAATCTAATATTCCAGTTACACAATGTACAAAATTTATTCTGGAATAGATTGTGTGCATTGTGTAGTAGATTGTATACATTTATGTCAATTTTCACGTTTATATATACCTAAATGGTGGTTCTCATTTCATCATTAATCAATTAAGATATATCAAAACAATTCCAATTTTTCTATAGTTTCATGAAAAACGATCACAATTGTTCATTCATGCATGCATCATCCATAACCCAACATGAAAAATCTCATTAGATCAGTTGTTTATTTAAAAGTAGGCCATGTTTGTTGGAATTGGCACAACTGCACAAGCTCACAACCAATTCTAGTTAACAGTGTTATACATATAAAAATAAATATAGAGTGATTAAGGTTGCTTGTCGTGTTGTGTTAGGTAAGTGAGTCCAAATGCACACAATAATGGACAAACAATTCATCAATTTTGCTGAATAAATAATGGCATAATGCAACATGTTGCCTCCTCTTGCAAATCCATCCATCCATAATATTATTGATTTATTGCTATTAGTAGCTTAGACTATAATTGTATTAAATAACTCTATTGAATGATAAAAATAGTGTAATGTGAAAATTCTTACAATAATGTCGTAATTCACCATGAAAAAAAAAAAAATGCAAAGTCAAAGTCACATTTTGTGGCTCTCAGTTGTGAGGTTGAGTTAGATCTCATAATGAATTTATAATATTGGTCTTATATATTGAGACGGATTTAATGGACTCATTGCTTAATATTTGAGAGAGTGAACATAGATCTCTGATTTTCTATTCTAATTCGGGTAGTAAAAATGTTTTTTTTTTTTTAACTACTGACTCTATTATATTGTAGTATCTATTTATCTATACTTTCTCAAAGAGAATGGATTATATTTCTAGAGAACTCATGAGTATCTTAAAGTTCAGTTGGGCTACAATATTATATGTAGTTTATCGCACAACTTACACAACATTTAAGCTGTGAAGCATGTGCCACTTTTGGAGCGACGCGATTATTGTGAACCTGTATCACTGCATGGATAGCGGCGAATTTACTTCTATGACCGAATTATTTCACAGCACAATATTTTTTATTTTAAAATTATTAGACTTATTTTCTCAACGATGGGTATTATACCATGCGATGTCAATAATATGCTATGGTAGAAATTTTTATTTGATGCTCATCAGTAGATGAATATACAACATCAGTAGATAGCAGCCCAACTGCCCAAAGTCCAATGAATCTAGCTATTTGGCATATAACTTTAGGCATTTTTAGTTAAAGAGTACGGCAATGAGTTTGTCTCACTATATATATGATTATGATTGGGTGAGAATAGGTTTTTGGCCTATGAAAAATGAGAATTAATCTCATCTATTGATAATAAAATAGTTGATAGATAAAATTTTCATTTAAATAAAAAAATGCAAAATTTTTATTTTATTATATCAAAGAAAAATAAATATAATTTTGGAGAAAAATAATACCGTCTTGTTCAAGCTTGACCTTTATTGTAAGTGTGTTAGACACCTATCCAAGACCAATTCATTGTGCTTCAATAGGTTGAGAAAGTAGCTATGAACAGATACTACATTGTAACAAAGTCAGTAATACAAATTTAAATGATAATATTGTATCAAACTCTCTCTATCTCTATCTATCTATGATGATGTTTCCGCCATTAGTCTGGAAAAAGATTGTGAATTGGTATGTTGCATTGGGTACTAGAACATGATAAATTTAAAACTCAAATACCAATCCACAACCTTTTTCTAGATTTATCATATATATAAAAAAAAAATTAAACATCATATATATTTATCATAGAATCATATAAATATCTTGTGAAACTTGAAAGAGAGATGTAAGTGTCGTAGTGGTGATAAACAAGTGTTGCAATAGAAAGAAAAAAACCTAAACAAATTTTAGATTTAATTGAGAGTAAAATATAAAATAGTAAATTTAAGCTATTCCTGAAAGCTCATGAATAGCCTAATACCAGTTGCCCTGGAACAATATTCCCGAGAACAAAAAACATTATCAAACAACAGAATATGCATGTTTCTGACAATAATGTCATTCCATTTCATAAATATTCCGCGAACCAAATGTGCTATAAGAGTGCATGCACTCAAGTTCATTGCTTTGTAACATATCAATGAAACAAATTAAATTTGAGTGTATTCTTTTTAAATTTTGAATACATTGTTAATTATCATCGGATGAATTTTCAAGACTCATGTTTTTTTTAATACAAATTCAAAATTTGTAATAAGTATGAAAATGTGTGTATTTTTCCACTATTTGTCAACTATTGATTAATTTAAATAAACGAATTAAATTATTTCACATGTTTTACAAGAAGTGTGGTCTCACATATATTGCATATCTTCAATTCCCTCCAAATCCTATAGAAAATACAGACAAAAGAGAAAGGAAGATAATAAAGTAATAGGGCTAATTAATTAAAAGAACATTATTGCAAGAAAGGGGAATGAAGTAAATGCCTAAGGATCCCATGAGACCCTGACTAAGCCTAAAAGTTGTATTATAATTGTTGGTGGAATTAGTAATGATGATGTCTCCCAAATATTAGAGAAAAAGTTTAATAAATAATTTAGGAAGATAAACTTGAGAACAACCTAGCTAATTAATTAACTCTCATCCCCGACCAATCTTTAATGTAATTTTTGGAGGTAGTAATCGGTGATAAGAAAGTGGAGGAAAGTTCTTGTCCCTAACAATGTTTTAAACTTTAAAAAGAAAAAGTTAAAAGTGACTTTTTTTGTTCTCACAGCAACATTATCGACAGGTAATCAAACTAAAGTAGGCCTAGGTGTGGAATAAAATACTTAGTAATACGGATTCAGAAGAAATTAAGTTTTGAATTTCAACAATTACAGTGTAAGATTATGTTTAAAGTGAACAAATTCTTTATGTGTATTTGCATTTAGTTATATCTGTTGAACCATTGAATCACCATAATTTATATCGTTCCAAATACTCTGTTGGATCATGATAAAGAGGTCATTAAGATTAAATAATGAATTTTATGATTACTAAAGGATTCAAATTCAATAGATGGATGGCCTATCGGATGGGTAAGTATTGGTGAGAGTTTAGGGTACCCCAAGAAGTTAATTTGGAGGTTTTGGACGATGGTGTTAGTGAGGTCTCACAATGTCTATTTTTGTATTTATAAAATTTAGTCTCTATTTGACATATCTGAATTATCTAAGAAATTAGTTTTTTTTTTTTTAAAATAATAACCATTAAAAATTGGGAGTTTAAAACTACTAACATTACTTGAAATTAGAAGCAATTGATAACCAGGACTATGTGGTCCAATGGTATCCGAGTTGGACTTTTATTTGGAAGGTTATGAGTTCGAGCCTCAGTGGAGCTCTTTGTGTTTTAGTAGGTTGAGAAAGTATATGAACAGATACTACAATGTAATAGAGCTAGTAGCATTCTTCAAAAAAGAAGCAATTGATAAAATCAGTCTATAATGATTCTTTGTTACTATAATGAAATTAGTGTATGTAAAAAATGAAGCTAAAAAATATAGCACATACAATAATATATATTGTCAAATGTAATTAAAATGATATTTCAGTATTATTATAATGAAAGTATGAAACTAGTGTTTGTGGAAATGAAATTAAAAAAAAAAAAAAAACAAAAACAAAAACAAAAACAAAACTCATACAATAACGTATATTGTCAAAAGATATTGACATTTAATTAAAATGATACGACATTATTTTACTTCATGAATGATGCTACTACATGGACCATGGTGCACAGTAAAATTTGCCGAGTTCAATTTTTGCTATGAACATTGAGGGTTTCGGTTGAATTCTTTGTGCACAAATACTGTGTAAAATTTAATATTGAGTGTCAAAGTTAGATTGTCTTAACTTTTTATGGATCTGAAAGTAAATTTATAAGATTTAAGATATAATTTGACGAAATCGTGAATGTTGGGGTTTTTTTTTTTGTTTTTTTTTTTTATTTTTTATTTTAATAGTAGAGTCCATAAGAAATAATCTGATATCCATTTTCTACTGATCTGCCACTATCTACCTCGAATTCTTTTACCAAAAAGTCCTCTTCAAGTGGGGACAGAATGGTAAAACTTTCGGTATGACAGATTGATATGGATATATGGTCTAGATTATTTTAATAATAATAATAATAATAATAATAATAATAATAATAATAATAATAATAATAATAATAATAATAATAATAAAGTAGGAACTTTGTAATTATGAGGCTTTCATAGCAAGTGTACTCTTAAACCCTCTCAAGTTTGTTATTACTTCATGATGAGAATATCCATTTGGGTCCTCCTAGTGCTGACCTTAAGCTCATGATGCTTAATTACCTAACTTTATGATTTGCCTTTCAGATTTTATTTCATATCGCCCTAACCCAAACCATCTCTGATATATACGGAGTATCATTTTGTTATTAGTAAAGTTTTAAACTAATTAAATCGGTTGAAACTAAAAAAATATATAAAGAGACAAAAATGTTTACTAAAAAATGAAAAAATCATGAAAAAGATTAAAGTGTTTAAAAAATAATAGTTTGGGATGATAAATGGCAAAAATGATAGTATGTGACTAAATTTGAAATTGTGACAAAAAATAAGAGACATTTGGTGGAATTAACTCAATTACTAATAATTATGACAAATTTTTTGTCATGCTTGTGTAGTCTTTAAATCATGAGAATTTTCTACATCAATGTAATTTGGAAAAGGTTTTATTTTAAAAAATAATTTCTTATGCCTCTCTATTTTTTTTAGTAAGAAAGGTGAGACATAATTATGCTTACGCAAATAGTTTCTTTTCTTTAGGAAATACAACAACCACATAAAAACTCTCATGAATATTAAGAGTAAATAGAGACCTAAATATTATTACAAGTCAAATAAATGCGTTCATGAATATTATTAGAGTAAATAGAGCTAGCCTAGCTTAAAAATTATTATAAATCAAATAAGGGTGCTTAAGGTCTTCTGATTTTTGGTTCAAACTAGCTAATTAAAAAAATCAAAGCAGCTTTTACATTGAGTTAAATTTACAATCTTGTAATTATTAAGTTAATTTGTAATTATCAAGTTAATTACAAGACTAACTCGGCAAAGTTGTCTGATCTCCTTACTTAAAAACTTTCCAATTAACTCTTTTAGCTAACTCCATATATTTTTTTTGAAAATGCTAACTCCATATATAGATACATTAACATTTAATTAAAATCAACTTTTTTATCCATTCATTCTCCAACTGATTTTTCCAACTTCATAGGTAACCTTAATTTGACATCAAATTCTCATTAAACTATTTTGAGCATATATAAATACATATAATTATATCCACTTTGACTCAATTTAAATTATTAACAGGCCATATCCAAAAATAAGCACCCAGAAACAAATTTTATGCCAAATATGAGTCAATAATATTCATTGCCTTTTCCAAATAAGTAGCACTTCATTTTTCACGGATTCTTATTCGTAAGATGAGTTGAATCAAAATAGAAATGTAATACTTGTGCGGAAAAATTTAATATTAATTAAAAATAAATAATTTGTTACTTATTAGGGAAAGTGTAATATTTTTGAGATAAAATATAATATTTTAAAATCAAATTGTATGTCTGTATTACTGTATTATTTAGAAATTTACCAATTACTTATAACAAAAAATGTATTACTAATAAAAGATAAAAATGATTAATTGTTACTTATGGAAAAAATTGTAATACTTATATTTAAAAAATGCAACGTTATTTAATCAAAATAAAATATTAAGAGTTGAATAATTATTTATGAATAAAATTATAATATTTATAGTGAAAAGTGTAATTCTTATAAAAAAAAAAAAAAAAAACTTTTAAGTCTTCACTGGGAAATTTTCCAATTATGAATTATGATTATGAAATGCATTTTGTTTCATTTGAATTTTCACCAAAAGACAAAACACACGAATAATTAATTCTTACATTAATACATCCAGCTCTCTAAAATCAGAGCGTGCACGCATTCACGATGTCTGATTTCATAATCTAAACTTAACATTTTTTTCATCAACGGCACAAATCCTCTCAATATATCTAAACGGACGGCACAGATCTACAACACTTCCAGCATTGGTAGGGCGATACATTCATCGACTACTGTACATAATAATTTCGTTTTTTTTTTTTTTTTTTTATAATTTGAAATTGTTGGTTTCGAATACTTCCCATTCAAGCTTAGCTATGGAGAACAATAGCTACCTTCTCTTCCTGGTGAAACTTGATTTGTTTGGCAATGAAGTCCTCTATTGTTCTGTTGAACTCCTCATTGCTCAGCTCATCAACCGTATACGCCGTCTCGGCCGGAATGTCGACGGGATCTGCAACTCTTCGGCACTTTTCTGTCTCCGATCGTCGGAGCTTTCCGCGATTCTCCGTTGCTACCTTATCCACCCTAAACTTCTCCGATTGTGTTCTCTTCGGAGGAGGTTTTACTTCCAAACTTGCGGTTTCGTCCGTTCTAGAACATTCGCGTTTCTGGACGAAAATTGTCCGTTTGTCTTGGAACGCGATCTCGTCCGGCTTCGGAACCGGAGCTGAACTTTCGCAAGTTAAGTTCACGCAGCACACGCTGCTCTCCATAAGCAACTCGTAGAATTCCGTCTCACCGTCGTCATTGCAGGTGACCGGAGTCTGAACGGAGAGACCGCCGGACTTTAGGAGCAGAGTGAGGACGATGAAGTTGCTTACGACGAAAATGGAGAGAGGAGTGATCATAAAGGAAAGGAGGAGGCGGAAATACTCGCCGGAGATTTTGACGGCGAAAGGCAAGCGAAACGAGCTCCACGCGAGGAGAAACAAGCCGATACAGAGCTCAATCAAGCGGAACAGCTTGGCGACGATTTTCAAATTGTCGAATTTGAGGATTGATCTCTGGACGGCGAGGAAATTAAAAGCCTCCATTTGAAATTGGAAGTGCGAGAGAGATGAGAAAAGTTTGGGAGCGAAATGAGGAGTGAGAGTGAGTGCGATGGAGAGTGAAAGCAGAGGGAGAAGAAAAGGAAACGAAGGTGATCCACTGATCCGCTTTTGAAGAAAATTCATTGCCGTTTTATAGACCACCATCATATATTCATATTGCAATTGGCATACTAGTACACTTTGCACTATACACACTACTCAATTGGTTATTGGGTATTTGGTGAATAACTAGCTGATTGTGTTAGTCGATTTGACTAGTTGATAACATTACTTGATTGTAAAAAAATGTTAGGTAAATTAACTGTTTAGTTAATAGTGATTACATACAAAATGACTTTCTCAAAAAGCTGACAGTTTTTTGAATTTTAACATTTTGAAGCAATAAGTTGTTACAAAAAAATAAATTAATTAAACACGCATATTGATTGTTTAATCAAGTCAAACAACTAATAGTAGTCAAATAAGCCAAAATTGATCAATAAGCTAACTATGTTACCAAATAAGACATATATTATTTACTCAACTTTATTTAATACAAACATTATAAACCTAAGCACGCAAAATAGACAAGCTAATTTCTCTTAACTCTCGTTTCTAGAACCACAACTGTATGTCTAGACATGAGAATTGGATGGAATTTTCTTGTCTATTTTGTACGCGTTTGAATTAAACAAACGACATTAAAAATTTTATTTGATATTAAAAAAAAAAAACTTTGCATTTCTTAAGATTTTATATGTTATTTTGAAAAATTAATTAGTATATGAGTAAAAATAACTATTTCAAGAATATTGAAAGGAAAATATTGAATGTAGCTATAATTGAAGGAAAAAGGGTGACATTTACCCATGTTAGAATTTTCACCACTTTTGGTTGGTTGTTGTGTGGTGGGGGAAGGGAGGGAGGTCAAGGACTAACAATAAGAATGTTACATTAAAAGTGACAAATTTTAATAGGGAAGATTTTGCTTTAAAAAATTTGAAATTCTTGAAAACTTTCAAACGAAAATGTGATCGAAGGATTAAAAGAACAAAAATATTAATATTGTGTATTAAAAATGACAAAAATAATTAAAAATAAAAATACTGCTATACTCGTAGAACTATAATAATAATAATAATAATAATAAAAGTTAAATAGTCTAATACATTATGAATGTCAATACCAGGATTATGTGGTCCAATGGTATCCGGGTTGGACTTCTATTTGAAAGGTTGTGAGTTCGAGTCTACAATATGTATGCCAATAAGCAATCTATATTTTCCTAATATGAGTATTGCACTCTACAATACTACAACCGACACTGATTCTTCCACTACTACCCTTCTCCTTCGTTTACAATATCCTCACTCACAAGTAAGTCCACATAACTAGTTAACCATAGAGTTAAGTTAAACGTAGGCGTAGGGTGATCATTATTTGGATTATCTGAATTAAATTTGAAATATAAATTGGTTTTTGAAATATTTGAGGTAAAATTTAATTAGTTATTATTTTAATATTTTAAATTATGGTATATTGGAATATAAATTTAGTTTAGATATTTATGTATTATAGCCCTGTTTGGTAACATAGTTAGTTTATCCGTCAATTCTGGCTTATCTGACCGCTATTAGTTGTTTGGCTTAGTTAAATAGTCAATATACATGTTTGATTAATTATTTTTTTGTAATAGTTTATTGCTCCAAAATGCTAAATTAAAAAATCTGTCAAAGTAACTTTTTAAAATAGCTTTTTGAGAAAGTTATTTTCCATGTAATCAGCTACTAACTAACAGTTAATTTACCAACATCTTTCTACAATCAGCTAATGCAATCAACTACTCACTATCCAAATCAGCTAACAACTATTTACCAAACACTCATTATAATTTTGCTCAAAATTGACTCGATATTTGAACTAACCTTAAAACTTAATATAAATGAAATATTAAATTATAGAAATTTTAAATAATGCCGATTGTACTTAGTACAACCATGCATAGTATATCCAATTATTACAATATATAGTTCTAATGCATGTATTTTTTAATTCTACTCTTTCACTTTTATTTCGCGATGTATCAATTGATAATTAGTTCTCTTTATCTTATGGATCTCAAAGTAACATCAAAATTTTAAGGAGAAAATAAAAGTTAGGCGTAGAATTTGAGAGTCTAAGAAATATTTTTCAATTCAGAATATCACTAAAATTGAGCCAACAGTACTGGCACGTAGTTCAACCGTGAATATTATGCCAAATGAAACCCTTTTTTAAGTTCCAAAAGTTTTGCAAACGGAAAAAAAATATAATCAATGCGCTCAACATTCACCACTTATTTGTTTCATGATCATGGATATAGACCCAACTGCTGTCTGCTGGGTGACCCATTTAACTTCTAATTTAAGTACACAATAATTTGGTTAGAATTGACATAACTAAAGAATTGAAGGCTAAGGTTTTCCAATTACTACTATTGATCAAGTTTGGTCTCTATTTTTTAAATATCTCTCACGTATGTTACACACATAAACTTCGTTAGTAACTATGTTATAATTATTAAGCGGAGACTTGGACTCTTGGAGAGCCGAGTCTAACATTTTACTATCGAAACATGGTGTTGACTACTACGCAAGTATAAGGAAATAAAATTACGGGCGTTTTCGCTACTAGCTATATATAATTTTTAGCGTAATTTGAATTAATAAAGAATTTACGTATTCAGTAAAAAAAATGACACATCAGAAAGTGATAATTTTAAGAGCCTTTAACGTGGATGACTTTTAATTTGAATGTCTCGTTACATTGGAAAAAAAAATGAAAAAAGTAATGTTTAAACGATAGACCAGACACATCAGATCTGTATCTAATCTTTGTTTGGGTGGGGTTAATAGAGGGTTATTAAGGTTGCCGGATGAAGCTTATAAGGAACAAGGTTGTTGGTCACCACAAGTTGAATCATGGTCCATGTACAAAGATTCTTAGCTGTCAATCTAACTTCAATTCAATTCAATTCAATTCGTCTTCATCTTTAGACCTTGGTAGCAACTACACCAATAGCCCAAGCTAGGGAAATGTCTTGCATAAACTAAGAAATAACTATGTGGTCTAAAAACTTGTACCCAACATACATCTTATTTAAGAAATATTTTGATTTCTGTCCAATCTTAATTATATATGGTAGTTTATAATCAGTGCTTTCAGCTAATTTGGTATGTTTGAAGTTAATACACCGCCATATATCAAGATATAGGTGTAGATGCATGTGTTACACTTTAGGTTTATAAATTACATAATATATAATAAATGTTATTAAACGTATTTCATTAGTCGATGTCATTAACTGTATCGTTTTGGACCAAGATCCAACATGATCCCCAGAGTTTCACACCACAGCCCAACCAAATAGTGGAATGACAAATCACGATGACTCAACAAGCTAAGCCCATTAGGTGAAGGACGAATGCTTGATGCCTACAAAGAACTCACTACTACATTGGATATAATTTCCATATTGCTGTTGCCATGAATCAATCATATGTTATTGTCCATAATCTTTTATCTAAGAACCAATTGAGCTGATCATTTGTGCTTTCAAATTAAATTCCCAATACTACTAAATATTGATCATTATATTCTAGAAAATTAATCAAATAAGATATATTATAATTTCACTTTTCTTTTGTCTTGATCATATTAGAGGTCTCCTAACTTGATTGGGAAGGAGTCAATCATCACCACTTGCAAAGTAATTTTGATTGAGGTATCATTTTCCATCGGCGTAAAAAATATTTGGGACTATTCTAATTTCTAAGTAGCTATTTAAATTGTAATCCAAGCATTTATACTTATATTTGCACTATATTCATCATCAATTGTATGTTTGTATAAGCTAGTTATATTCTTCATCATCGTCTTGAAAAACATTATTATGCTGGAAACCATGCTTTCATGTAATTGTCAGCAAATCATATGGGAAAGGTCCACGCGACATGCTTTGACTAAAAAGAGTACTGTCAAGACTATAATTAAACTTGTAATTTTTAGATACAAGAATATAAATCATGCTATACTCACTTGACTACCACTAGCTTTTGTGGGAAAAACAAAAAAACAAAAAAAAAAAAAAACAAAAAAAAACAAAAAAAAAAAAAAAAAAAAAAAAAAACAAAACAAAACAAAAAAAAAAAAAAAACAAAACAAAAAAAAACATTATGAGTGACTTTTCTTGTGAGACAATCTCATGGATCCTTATCCGTCAGACGGGTTGGGTCAATAAAAAATGTAATACTTATACTAAAAAAATATAATACTAATCAGGAATAAAATGTTAGTTATTTTTTAAGAAAATATATAATACTTCTAAATCAAAATGTAAAAGTATTATTACATTTTCATCCTGACCTGTCTCACGACAATAATCCATGAAACCGTCTCACACAAGTTTTTACCAAACATTATATTCTTAATTATTATTATATCTAGGAAGCTAAGCATAGACTGGATTCATGCCACGGATTTAGGGAGATTGGTTACGTTGC